>NC_134356.1:99042466-99353300 GCF_048569485.1 Anomaloglossus baeobatrachus | reverse complement strand
TGAGACGTGTGCAGCATTTGACGGGTACGTCACTGGACGGGGAACAGCGGTCTGCAATAGCGCCTCTCACAGGCACTATTGCCAACACAAGGTATTTGAGAGAAACATTGTTTCTCAATACAATATCGAACTAGACAATAAAAAAATATGGGTGAACCACCCCTTTAAGTATTTCATTCCACATGTGCTAATTCATAGTTTTGATGCCTTCAATGTGAATCTACAAATTTCAGAGACATGAAAATAAAGAAAACTCTTTGAAGGAGAAGGTGTGTCCAAACTTTTGGTCAGTACTGTAGGTAGCAACTTTTTTTTTAAAAAGTTCTGGATATCCACACTAAGTTTTTAAAATCCCTTGTCAGTTACTGACTGCTCCCATCAGCCTCACTGTTACACAGTTGAGGGGGCTGATGGCTTGCCATGTGTTGCTGTCATGTTGATCATTGTATTAAGCCTAGCTGGAGGCTAAAGCTCCTAGGAAAATGCCAGAACAAAACTGCTGGCAAAGAATTACAGAACACTCACTAAACTACAACTATGACTGGAAACAAGTGGTGGCAGGGAGAATAAAACATAATTTTCTCCATGTAGCCAACACTTTTTGTGTAAGCCACTAAACAGGTTTTAAATGCTATTCAATGGCAGATTGACCCTATATCAGCAGATAAATGCTCAAGCTATAGTTATCAATAGTGTTATTTTGAAGTATACATGACTTTTTTATTTTGTTTTTTTGTAGGAGAAAAACAAAAAAGGGCAATTCTGGTATTGTAGGCTAATTTCATTTTTTTTGCTTTCTCCATATGAGATAAAGATATAAAACTGAACTGATCATCTTTCCTCCATCTCACCTACACTCTCCACCTGATCTATCTATTACAATAAATAACATCACGCTCTCGCCAGTACCCAAAGTTCGCTGCCTCGGAGTGACCTTTGACTCTGCCTTGTCCTTCATACCACACATCAAATCCCTCACCACCTCCTGCCATCTTCAACTCAAAAATATTTCTAGAATCCGCCCTTTCCTCAATTTCCAATCGACAAAAATGCTAGTGCATGCCCTCATAATCTCCCACCTCGACTAGTGCAATATCCTCCTCTGTGGTCTCCCTGCTTACACGCTCGCCCCTCTCTAGTCCATCCTTAAATCTGCTGCCCAAATGATCCACTTCTCTCCTCAATACCACCCCGCTTCTCCTCTCTGCTAATCCCTCCATTGGCTCCCAATCTTCTATCATATCCAATTCAAACTACTAACACTGACCTACAAAGCCATAATCTATCTCCACCGTATATCTCTGAACTAATCTCTCGCTACACTCCAAAACGTAATCTCCGGTCCTCCCAAGATCTCCTTCTCTCCTCCTCTCTCATTCGCTCCTCATGCAACCGACTCCAAGACTTCTCCCGAGCATCCCCAGTCTCCTGGAACTCGCTGCCTCAACATGTCAGACAATCTACCACACTTGCAAACTTCAAACGGGACTTAAAAGCTCATCTGTTCAGAACTGCCTATAATCTTCAATGACCCCACCACCTTGCAGAGCTGCTGCCCCACCACCGTGCAGAGCTGCCGCCCCACCACCTTGCAGAGCTGCCGCCCCAATACCTTGCGGAGCTGCCGCCCCACCACCTTGCGGAGCTGCCGCTCCACCACCCTGCAGAGCTGCCACCCCACCACCCTGCAGAGCTGCCGCCCCACCACCCTGCGGAGCTGCCGCCCCACCACCCTGCAGAGCCGCCACCCCACCACCGTGCAGAGCTGCTGGCCTACCTACACCCCACCTACTGTCTCCTCCCCAAAATCCTATAGAATGTAAGCCCGCAAGGGCAGGGCCCTCTTCCCTCTGTACTAGTCTGTCTATTGTAACTTGTATATGTATTCTATATGTAACCCCTTCTCATGTACAGCACCATGGAATCAATGGTGCTCTATAAATAAATAATAATAATAATACATTTATAACATGATTCAATATGAAAAGAGTAATGCCGAATTTCTAACTTTCTTATATTTTACTACTTTTCCACTAGATCATTTTTTCTCATTTTTATTACAGAGTACAGAGCTCTGTATAAGGCTTGTTTTCTGTATAAACAGCTCTAGATTTTGTTGTTACTATATTGGGGTGCATACATCTTTACACATACTGTACATTTTTCCTTTTATTTTATCTGAGGAAGAATAATCCAAAATAGCCGTTCTGCTGTACTTTTCCATTTATTTTGTGGCATTCACCAGGTGGGATAAATGATAACATATTTTTATTGTACTGGTCATTATGGACACAGAGTTACTAGACATTTAAGGTGTATATTTCTATTAGAATAAATGACATTTGTATTTTTCTACTTTTTTAAAAAAAATTCAAAACTAGTTTTTCTTCTTTTACATTTTTGATATTTATTAGACTTACAAGAGGATTTCAATACGCAATCTGTTGATCGCATTGGCAATACTCTGTGTAGTACAGATCATTATCCAACCAGTTAGTTTTACATTGACAAGCTGCCTAAAACACTGTGACTCTGCTAGAACTAGAAGCCATTGTTAAGCTTCTGGTTGCCATAGCAACCATTGGTACCCAGGATTGCACTGCGGAGAGCTGAAGGAGGGATATAAGGGAGCAATCTCAAACACAGCTAATGTTCATTTACCTCTGCTACATTTCTACTGGCAGAGAGAATTGTGATACCAGGATCACAGTCCCAGAATTTTGATCAAATAATCACTGCTTTTTCACTTCCTAGAGTATAGTGGAGCTGTCTATTAGGACTTGAAAATGCAGTGCACTGATGGGAATGTGTTAAATATCTTTATACCTTAGCTATCTAGTGCAATTAGTAGTTTGAGGAGTCCACAACACGGACAAACTCACTTAAAGGGAACCTGTCAGGTGCAATATGCACCCAAAACCACGAGCAGTTCTGGGTGCATATTACTAATCCATGCCTAACTGTCCCTGTATATAGTAGTATACATAAAGAGATCTGTAGAAAAAGTATTTCTAAAGATCTTTTATGATATGCTAATGAGCACAAGTGTTACGGGGGGACCGGCAGATTAGGACCAGGGGGTATATATCCTAATCGCCAGTCGGGGCCCACCGTGCTCCAGATGACAATGGAGCTGCTGGCACCTGAGGGTTAGGCGGAGACTATAGAGCTGGATGGCTCTGAGATAACCCAGGAACTCTGGGAACCGGTCACGTGTGTTGGGACACGTCAGACCGGACGACAACCCGATTAGCGTTTTGGTGCACCTAGCGCTACACCAACCACGTGTGCAGGAAACACGTCAGGCCAGGTGGTAACCAGGTAGCGTTGACCGGAAGACCGCCACGAAAGCGCCCTGCCGGCCACGTGTGTAGGACACGTCAGGCCGAGCGGTCCTCCGATTAGCGTTTCTGGCCACCTCTCGACT
Source organism: Anomaloglossus baeobatrachus (assembly GCF_048569485.1). NCBI lineage: Eukaryota > Metazoa > Chordata > Amphibia > Anura > Aromobatidae > Anomaloglossus > Anomaloglossus baeobatrachus. The sequence goes on along the minus strand of NC_134356.1, from coordinate 99,349,873 downwards.
GGCCACGTGTGTGTAGGACACGTCAGGCCAGATGGGTACACCAGTAGCGTTGACCGGGAAGCCGAGGAAAATAAGGAACACCCTGTTAACTCCACAGGGGTCCTGGAGTACGCTGTCCATGCGCGTAGGGGCACAACCGGACAGGTGGCGCAGCACGTGCGTTGTCCGTGTGCGTAGGGGACACAATCGGACAGGTGGCGCAGCAGGTGCGTTGTCCGTGTGCGTACGGGGCACAATCAGACAGGTGGCACAACAGGTGCGTTGTCCGTGTGCGTAGGGGGCACAATCGGACAAGAAGCACAGCAACCGCAGCCCAGTTAACGCCACTGGGCTGCTATAGCAAGACTGGAACGGCAGGAGGGAAGCACGGCGCCTGACCCTGATGTGCTGAGCCACGAATCTTGGCGTGACAGGCACCGTTCGCCTAACCCTACCTACCGCTTCCCAACATAGGCTTATGCCGCAATGAGGCTCTAACATGGAGGTGTGCTCTGACTGAGCAAATGTGAAGACTGCGCACCTCCATGTTGTCTCCAGCCCCTTTTATAACCTGGGTCCACCCCAAACCCAGGGTGGAACTACCAAGGTCCAATAGCAGAGTGCCATGTCATCAGTGACGTCACATGCGACCTATCTGGAACCGCCACGTCATTGATGACCTCATGGCAGCCACGCCCCAAACACTTCACCAGTCATCGTCTGACGACCAATACTGAGGTGCCAGATCATAGGGGCGGGCCTCTGCGAGCCAGTCCGGAGTTGCCACGTCATCAGGACACCTGACACCCTCTGCCCTATCAGGGCCTGCCACCTCACGGACATGCTCAGTGAGGTCCTTACCGGACCTAGCCTCTGATGCACTAAGTGCCTGAGCATGCTCAGTAGCCTGAGCCACAGGCTTAGAAAGCAGACTATCAGTTTGAGCATGCTCAGTAGGCACATCCCAGAACTTAGACACAGCACGAAGTCCAAGTATCTGTGCAAAGAGGCTGTTAGGGTTAATTGTGGGAGCATGCTCAGTAGCCTGAACTGAGGACTTAGTCTCAGACATAACACAATCAGGCTGAGCATGCTCACTAGGCAAAACACCGGGCTTAAACTCTGGCTGGGGTAAATCGGCGCACGTATGCGCACTAGCCGCCTCTCCACACTTAGACGTGGTGGAAGGAACAGCCAACTGGACGTCTCGAGGCACGGCCAAGAATGGCAGCCGGCGCCTGGGCGCAACAGGAACCGCAGCAGGCTGCTTGCGGCTATGGCGGCGCCGGTTCGTAACAACAAGGACTAGTTGCAAGGACATTATTTCCCCCAACTAGTCTTAGCATGGTAGCACACCCACAGGGCTACTCAATTCAGCATCACAAGTGGTGAAGCGCAACCTGTGTCTGCTGTCTCCGCTGTTCAGAAGTCCCCGGCACTTCTGGTCAGGCGCAGTATGAAGTCGGGTATACACGTCCCAGCTTCAGCGAAGTCAAGTGTGCACAACCATAAGTGCAAGGGACTTCTGAACAGTAGAGACAGTGGACACAGGTACGCATGTCACCGCTGGTGATGCTGCATAGAGTAGCATGTCAGCACGCCCCTGTGGGCGTACAACCATGCTAAGAGGGCGGACTAGTCGGGAGAAGTAACACCCTTGTGACTAGTCTCTGGCCTCATTGGCATATAATGAAGGATCTTTAGAAAAATTTTCTAAAGATCTATTTATGCATGTTACTAGATACAGGGCCGGTTAGGCTGGGATTAGAAATATGCACCCAGAACTGCTCGTGGCTCTGGGTTCATATTGCACCTGACAGGTTCCCTTTAAATGAGAAATCTGTCACCCACAAGTACCTAAGCTCCCATTAATGGTGGCCGGAAGCTTATAGAATTGTCTCCCAAATGCATTGATCTATTTTGGAAGAGATTTCTGAATACAAAAAAATTATAGAAAGATATCTGTTAAAAAAAAAATACTTGAAATAAGTGTTTCCCACTCAATCACATTTTTGTTGCATGGTCATTGTATTCCAAAGACTTTTCATATTCCGGAATGGAACAAATGGTACCGAATTTAATAGCGCCACGATCCACCCTTGAACAAACATTTGGCACTTCTAAGTGTTGTAAAACACCAATCATTTTCATGTTTATTACAAAGTACCAGTGCTCCATATAAATAGGTTGAAATTTTCAGAGTATAATAAAGGGTACATTAGTCTTCAACAAAAACAATCAACTGCTGAACATGTGAACCAACAACTCACAGACAAAACAGACTGGGTTAATTGTCCATCTGGTTCTGTCGTTGCAGTCTAAACTGCAGGCAAAATGGTTTTTGTTTCAGCATATAAAATTCACAATTGTCCTCAAACTCAATAAATTGGTGACTGTTTAACATGTAACATAAACTTTCTCGCAATAGTCTATCTACTCAGCTGTCTACTCAGTGCCCATAAAAGAACTTAATTACAAATTTGCATGCGGCTGCTGACTCCTAAAATTAAAAGAAAACCATAATTATTTTTTTTTTATAAATTGTGCAAGATTAAATGTTGTGTACAATTAAATGTAATTGAATTTCACTGAAGCCTTTACCTCTATTCATTGAAACTCAAGAAAAGTACTTGTAAATCAGTTGACTGTAAACTGGAGACAATATTGGAATGGCTTTATTAAATCACAATTAGTTTACAGATGTAATTCTTAGTTTTTCCTCTATTTTAGACATACATCCAGTCATGCACTTAAAAGCCTTTTAAAATAGGCAACACAGTGTTTAGATTAAAGATTCTCATCGACAATCAAGAACTAAGCACTATACCATTGTTTTACTTAATTCCGTAAACTCTGAGGCGGGGTTGGAGGAGATTTCAGTAAGAAGGAGAGGAGAGAAATTTTAATTATTTTAGCTAACAGCAAATTTTAAAGGGAACCTGTCACCAGATTTGGTGAATATAAGCTGTGGCCACCACCACTGGGCTCTTATATACACATTCTAACATGCAGTATATAAGAGCCCAGGCCGCTGTGTAGAATGTAAAAATCACTTTATAATACTTAGGTAAACGGTCGCGGTAGAGTTCAGTGATATGAGCGTCTCCATTCACCGGTGTCGGCGCCTCCTCTTTCGGCCATATTTGCCGTCCTTCCTCTGAAGCCGGGGTGCATGATGCATCCTACGTCATTCACACTCACCGGCATTGAGGTCCTGGGAAGAGCACTTTGATTTGCCCTGAGCAGGGCAGATCAAAGTATTGTGATTGTGTATGACGTAGGATGGGTCATGCACACAAGCTTCAGAAGGAGGACAAAGATGGCTGAAAGAGGAGGCGCTGACACCAGAGACTGGACATGCCCATGTGACCCAACTCCACCGCAGCGACCGTTTAGGTAAGTATTATAAATATGATTTTTACGTTCTACACAGCGGCCTGGGCTCCTATATACAACATGTTAGAATGCTGTATGTAAGAGCCCACTGGTGGTGACCACAGCTTATAGGCCACAAATCAGCTGACAGGTTTCCTTTAAGCTATATGTGTCTCTGTAATGAGAATTAGCTATTTAAAGAGAACCTGTATGTAGAACTAATGATATTGCCATATTCGCGCTCTAATACTAATTCAATAGATACCTTCAGTTGTTTAATAAGCATTAGATGTTTGTCTATCCAGTGTTTGTGGTGCATTGGAGTGGGACGGTGAGATGGGACTATAGGTAGAGTCTTCGGCTCTGCCTCTGGCCCCTCTGGTAACTGCCTCTTCCTCCTGTTTTAAATTTTGTGCCAACGCTGACCCTGTCACTGGTGACGATCTCACAGATGGGCTTTAGTAAAACAGTGTCGGTGATGGCGCATGCCCAAACTTAGATATTAGCTTGTTTTTGAGCTGAGCTCTATATCTGCCACCTGCGCCATTTACCTGAAGGCTGCCAAAAGATCAATCTACACAATTGCTACCTGAAGCTGGCATGGTGCCTAAATGAACTTTAAAACAGAAAAAAATACAGATGCCGTAGGCACTGGAGGGGTCGGGGCAAAGCCATAGATCCTGCCTGAGAATTAGTGAAAAAAAAAATTCCAGCTTCATAGTAAAAAAATGTTCTATCTACTGGCTAACATGTTACAAAGATATACTTTACCTGTTTCCAGCTTCATAAAATTCCAAAATGTATAAGAACATGATTAAAAATCCACAATAAAAGCAACGCGTTTCGATCAACTGCAGGCATTCTTTTCCCAGCTTGACTTTATGTTCTAATAAATTTTGGAATTTTGTGAAACTGTAAAAATTTTTTTTCACTATTTCTCTGGATTTCTATGTATGGTCATACTGATATTCCTTGCTTCAGCTTGGAGCTGGATGATGAGCTGGATCATTTTCCCTTCATTTTTCAATTTTTGCCAAAATCCTATTTATAGTCATTCTCAATGCAGGGAAAGCTTAGGAAAGGCAAACTTCTAATAATTAGTGATGAGCGAGTACCGAAATATTTGAAATCGATATACTCGTAACAAGTGCTTTGTAATACTCACGCATTCGTTTTGATTAGCGAGTACAATGCAAGTCAATGGGAAATGAGAGAAATTTTCTGCTGGACTATCTCTCTCTCTCCTCTGCCCGGCTCCTGTTCCCGCTCCCGTGATCAATAAGCATGAAACGCGGAAAGCCCATCACAGTAATGCCACAACCAAAATGGCTGCGTCATTACTGTGAAGGGTTAAGAAGCCCAGTATGTTAAGTGGTTGCAAATCAGGAACCAAACCTGCTAGGCGGGAATACGAATATCGCGAGGTAAGTACACAAACACTCGCAATGTAATGAGTAACCCGAATACCGTGCTATCTGTGCGTGTAGTGAATAGTAACAATTACACTTGCTCATCCCTACTAATAATGATTAAAGGGGACTTCCGATCTTTAAGAACCTATGAAAATATGAAGTAGGTGTAATAATAATAATAATAATAATAGCAAATACCTAGAATTAGAATTGTAGTATAGTTCTCCTGATTAGTTATGTCTCTTACTTCACCTACAGGACATTACAGCCTAGCTATCCATGGTTATGTCCATTCATATAGTGAGTTAGTTGCTCATAGTCATAACCATATGATACCTAAGATACCTAAGCTGCAATGCCCTGCAGATGAGGTAAGAGACATGGCTGTATCAGGAGAACTATACTACATTTCTAATTTGAGGTATTTGCTAATATTATTATTACACCTACTACATAATGGGATAGGATCTTGGAGATGGGTATACCCTTTAACGACAACCAGGATATGGATTTCTTCATTGAAGGTATCTATTGAATCAGTATAACAGCGCCATTATGGCCATACCTTATTTTAACATTCTAAATCCCTTTAACCAAGTGCTGCCTCTGTAATCCACACTTCACACTTCGTATATACCAGAACTTAAAAGTGTATTACAGAGGAGGAAATAGGGGGCAATATAAAGTGATACTGTAGGCTTATAGGCAGAGTGACCGTGACTGAGTTGTAACTCTATTAGATCTATAACATGACAGAAAATGATAATATCTTATTAGTGACCTTGGAAAGATACGTATTGAACAGAAAGGCTTCAGAAAAGCTACCGCACAAGAATATCTGGGCGCACAGTGAGATATTTATTTTTCACTGAAAGTTTGAGGTAGAAAAGAGAAGAAAATATATTATAGCAAATGTAAAAAAATAATGCCTAAGAATATTCTTAGAAAGAAATGTAACCAACCAAACTAATGAATAAATGAAAAGGATATTGGCCTGAACCATGCTCCTGTGCAGAAATCATTTCATATCACGTAAATGGCTATGTTTTTCATTCATGCGCAACCATTAAAAGATCAGTTCTTTATACAATCTTTGGCTTAAAAGGTTTTCTACTTCATGACTTTCCCTTTCTATATGCCCTGTCTTTGAAGATGACTGCAGGCTTTCAGGCATTACATGGACAAGTAGGCACTCTTTCTTTACACATTCTTGAAGCAAAAAATCCCTTTTGGGCTTTTCTCAACCTAAGGCCTCATTCACATTAAAGCGAACGCGTGTAAGATGAGAAAATCTCACATTTCACATGGACCAATGTTAGTCAATCAAGCGGAGCAGATCTGCGATTTTTCTCTCTTTGAGTGACTCCACAAATTGGATCATAGGGACCCATAGAAAGCTAAGGGTGCATGTGAAACAATGACTCCATGTGGAGGTGTCATCCAGGTGCAGTCTAATAAACACAAAGGCAAGCAATGGAAAAGATGGAAGCCCTTTAAGTAGAAGATGGAAGCCAATTGAGAAGTAAGCCATTTAAGTAGAAGCATGTAATGGTGATTTCCTCACCTCAAACAACTTATTGAAACAAATGCCAACAACGGTGGTGGGTATATCCCCCCAAAAATTGTCAAGGACTGAATAAGTTGTCATGTGGCCTTGAGCATTAGTTACAGCTGGGCAACGATGTCTCCTGTTATTACAAGTGGAGTTAATATCTGCTGAGGTATGGCATCCCACTCGTCTTGAAGGATGGTCCTTAGGTCATTGAGGTCCTAGGGTACAGAGTTACAATCCTTTACACATTGATTCAGCTGATCCCATAGGTTTTTTCTGGGTTTCAAGTCTGAATAAAGTGCAGGCCACTCTATTTGAGGTATCCCAGTCTCCAATCGCCATTCCGTAATGATCTGACCTCGATGAGCTGGAGCAATGTTGTTCATGAAGATGAAATTAGGCCTGTGTTCATGTAGAAGCACAATTACCAGATTAATGATGTTATTAATGTAGTAGGTGCTTGTTACTGTACCAATCACAAACTGTATGGCAGTTGTGAATTAACTAGACACACCTGCCACAATAACACCCCCACAACCACCAAAGGCTCATCTGGTGGCAACAGTGGCAGATAAATAGCACATTCTTTGATGTCTCCAATATTATTGGCGGCCATCATTTCTACTCAGCTTGAATCGACTTTCATTAGTAAACTGCACTGAAGTGCCCTGCTCCCTCATACAGCATAGATGGTGCTTGTGCCTAATGATGTGATCAAGTGTACATGCAGTCAATTACACAAACAATGCTGACATAAATGATTTCAAATTATCTGACATGACATGTGGGTGCCTCTCACCTCCCTTAAATGTGCCTGGAGTTGTGTGGCATTCATAATCTGGTTCCAAAGGGCATTGATCACAATGAAGGCATCACCAGAGTGGGATATAGCCAGAGGATGTCCGCTTCTATGCCTTCCTGTGACTCTTTCAGTCTCTCTGTATCTCTGTAACACCTGCTGATGACACTCTAAGCTCAGTGTCCACTTCTGTCTGAAAATATCCTGCTTGAAGCCTCACAATGGCAAGGTACTGTTGCTAAAGTGTTAGGTGTCGTCCTGGTCTCATGATGTCAAAATGTGAACAGCATGATGAGAACTGTTGATATATCAATTCTAATTGAACCCTGAAATGTATTGGGAGATTCATGGATCAAACACATGTTGTGAATTTTGCTATTAACCTCCTTGTTAGAGAAGAGCAAGTTGTGCAAAAAGAACTGAGACATTGAACAGTTGGACATGTGCAGTTAGAACTTTCGAAAAGGTCACATTAAGTTCACCTGAAAAGGTTGGAGTGCATGTTATTATCATCATGAAATTTCACCCAAAAGCCAAGTATCCCTGACTGTTTTGAGTAGTGAATGTTTTCTACAATAAATTTCTAAAATGTCAAACAATAAAAAGTAATCTATAACTACTATATAACGCCTGATAATTCTCTTTAAAAATCTGATGTTAGTTTCGCTGAGACTCAGCAGATTCTACAGTTACCTGGCATCAATATAGGATCTTAGGCAATACTATATTATGTCCATGTTGTCAACTGAACTCTTTGTATTTAGCAAACAGGGCAACAAAGAAAATTGACTAAGTAATATATTTGGAAAAAAATTAATCACAGTTACTTAACATAGTGCTATTTTTATAGTCGTTTTTCTTAAGGCCCCATCACACACAGAGATAAATCTTTGGCAGATCTGTGTTTGCAGTGAAATCATGGACATATTGTTCCATTTGTACACAGCCACAAACCTGGCACTGATTGTCCACAATTTCACTGCAGCCACAGATTTATCTCTGTGTGTGACATGGCCTTTAGGAGTGGTAATAGTTTGATAATATAATGCAGGAGAACTTTAAAGTTGATGTGCTTTAGGCTTCATTTTTTGGATGTACAATAACAACAGGATGAGTCTCATAACAATTTCATCAGAGTTTTCTAAGGGTTTCATCAGTATTTTTCACTGATGAGAAAAAAAAAATCTCCACCTCTACCTGTCAGTGAAAAATGGACAATACAATGATGATATCAAAATGGTGTCAGATTTTTTTCACTAACCGATAGGCTTCAATTACTGAGTTTGATCAGACAGTTAAAGGGAATTTGTCAGCAGATTTTTCCTACCTCATCTGAGAGCAACATCATATAAGCAAAGAGGCTCTGAGTTCAACAATATATCACTTAGATTATTGTGTGTAGCTGTTCTGACACAGCATCATATAAGCAAAGAGGCTCTGAGTTCAATGATATATCACTTAGGTTATGGTGTGTAGCTGTTCTGACACAGCATCATATAAGCAAAGAGGCTCTGAGTTCAATGATGTATCACTTAGATTATTGTGTGTAGCTGTTCTGACACAGCATCATATAAGCAAAGAGGCTCTAAGTTCAATGATGTATCACTTAGGTTATTGTGCGTAACTATTCTGACACAGTGAAAGATTTTAGATTTTGTATGTAGCAGTGCTGAGAGAACTGCCCCCGCCCACACAAGGCTCTCTGACCAATTCCATAGACAGAGGCTGCTAATCACAGAAGGGGGTGGAGTCGGACAACAACTCATTTGCTGCTGAGACCCAGTAAAGATAGAGATAAGCTTAAACTAACATTGCAATTAATAAAAAAAATGACTGTGAGATAAGAGACACAGGGTGGAAGTCTCAGTTTTAACTCTTACAGCATGCTGTCTTCAGATTATATTGAATAAACCTGCTGAAATATTCTCTTTAATCAGATATGGACAGATCTCTGATTTTGCACAGACCACTCTGTCTAAGGAAAAATGTGTACAGTCTCATACGCTGTTATAGGTGTGAGTGCTATCAGTGAAAAATATGATTAGCACTTGTGCAAGAAAAACTGGCATCTGTATGAGACCTAACTTAGAAAAATATAATCTATTTACCAAATTCTAAAATTAAAATAGATTTCAAGCTGACTCAAAATAGGAGAATATTGACAAACATTATATTAACAGAGAATATTCTGAAACCCCTTGTATAATTGTACGGTGATGGATAATCTGCACTGCCTACAGATAACACTAGGGGGAGAATTCTGCAGACAGATTTTACAAATGCTAAAAAAATGAACACTTTAGCCCCGACTCATCAAAATGTTTACACCAAAAAACCTAAAATGTTGCAATTTTTGGAGTTTTCACACCAGGTTCATGCAGCTCTGACAAAATCAGCAGAGCTGGGGAGGAGCTTGAGTGAAATAAGGCCGGACCAACAAATTCATCAATAAGTTAAAAAGTTCTAAACTGATGACAAAGTGCAGAAGTTTATTTTAGCATTAGTTCAGACTCATAGAAATTAATGGAATCAAGTTATGGATTAATCATGACAGGAGCAAAATTAAATACATCCAGCCTGAATCACACAACACTAGTTTTAGATACTTCAAGTGTCCAGCCCTTCTTTAGTATGGCAGCTGCCAGATATTGGTGACATTTAGTTTGAGAGGACATTTTAACACAAGGGTTCATGTGCGCCTTTGTCTTTTTTTCTCATTAATGCATAAGTATGGCTTTAGACTAATTGGCACCATGTACAAATTGCTTTTTGGTGCCCCATCCCATAATGTTATTACTCAGTTTCCCCAAGAGACACCAAGAGCCTTATATTTCTTAGGAAAACCAATTAAGGCTTTCACACAGTTCTTTCCCTGAAATAATATTTGGGCTTGTAAAAAAATGCCATTAAAGCCTCTCTGTTCTTTGCCCAGGTGTCCTCATTTAAGTACTACTTACATGCTGGAGTTTTATATGAAAACATATTGGTTGCAGTTGAGGAGGAACTTATGAGCTTCTTGTTGGCTACATAAAACATCATTAAAATCTATCTTGATCAAAAAGTGAACAAGGATTCCTAGAACCATTAATTTGGCCTCCACAGATCCCTGATCACAACATTATTGAAGCTGTCTGGGATTACAAAAAAAAACCAAAGAACTTGACCAAGCCTTATACACAGAACATTTATGGTCATTCTCCAAGACGTTGATAAATGTGCTGATTAGACCCACTAATGATTAAGATAGAAGGCTTAAACTAACATCGCAGTTAAATAAAAAAAAGCCTGTGAGATAAGCAACACAGGGCTGAATTATCTGTTTTAACTCTTACAGCATGCTGTCTTCAAATTATGTTGCAGAAACCTGCTGACAGATTCCCTTTAATCAGATATGGATATGCCTCTGTGATTTTGCCCCGACCTCTCTGTCTGAGAAAAATATGAACAGCCCCATACATTGTTATCGGTATGCATGCTATCCGTGAAAAAAATGGTGGAACAACCTCCCTGGCAAAAGTCTTCAAAAATTGTGTAAAGTACCTATAAGTATTGAAGCATTGATTGAGTTTTGAAGTCAATGGGTGCTCATGCCAAATATTGAATTTAGATTTCTCTTTTGTTCATTCAACTTGCTTTTTGTTAGTTGATAATATAAACACTTCTACTTTTGAAAGCTTTGAACCATTTTTTCCACACCTGCCTATATTGAGGATAACTCATACATTGATTTTTAATTGGCTATATGCCACATATAAAGATGTCTGCCAATCTTGGAAAAAGGAGAAATGTTTTCTCGTTGCAGAGACCTGACAAACCAATTCTGGTTGCCAGTGAGGAGTCTTATAGCTGCAATGCTCCTCTGGGATATATTCAAATTGTCTCTTCAGGGAGGAAGGGGATGAATTCTAGTGCCACCTATTAGAAGTATCAATCCTAAAAGTCAAAAGTGGCCCTTTAACAAGCCTTTTCATACCACAGGATTTATGCAAGATCAGAAGCTCAATTTGCAGATTTGTTTCGGGATGGTTGTCCCTCATCAGTGCAAAATATGAGGTCTGATCTATTTCCCAGAGAAGCATTGCAGCTATAAAATTCCTCACTGGCAACCAGAATTGGTTTGTCAGGTCTCCGCAAAGGAGAAAAGATTTTCCCTTAGACCCCTGCTATACTTCTCATACAGCCAGATAAGAACTCATACTTTGCACTGACGAGGGACAACCATCACGAAACACTCTGTCTGAAAATTGAGGTTCTGATCTGGCATGAATGGTAAGTCATATAAAAAGGCTCGTTAAAGGGTCACTTTTGACTTTTATGATTTCTAATTACAACAGGTGGCACTAGAGTTCATCTCCTTCCTCCCTGAAGAGACAATCTAGGTCTCGAAATAAACATGTCATGTCTATTCCTTTGTTAACATAAGACATAATAAAATATAGAAAAACAATCTTTGTAATATAAACTTTTTCCGCCATGATCAGATTTACTCATTTTTTTCTATATTGTAAAGAGAATAATTTATGGTTTGAAATCATTTTTATTAAACAATTTTCATACAAACAATCAACGCAAAACAAACAGTAACTTAATACAGGATACTCAATAGATAGCAATATATGTAGACATTAACGTATCAAGTGAGTAAACCATCAAACCTAAGGGAAAGGGTAGGGAGAAAAGGAAGGGATGGGATGAAGGAAAGAACATTCTATTGGGCAGGAGAGGAAAAGAGGGAAGGGAGTGTGAAAGGGTAAGAAACAATGGAGAACTTTTATAATAATTCAAGTATATATACATAAAGAAGATAAAATGCAGAATAAAAAAGTCAAATTACAGGTATAGAAGTCTCAATTTTCAAGGATTGTGGAGTTTAAAATTCAGACATTAAGCACATTGACCAGACTCTGTTAAGAATTTTGTTGGTAAGAAAGCCGAGGGCTCCACTTTTTATGATATGCAGCAAATGAATTATTATAAATTGCATAACTTTGTTTGAGATCGTTATGTAAGGTAACTTTGTCAATCACCTCGGTGTTTGTGGGAATCAAAAAAGAATAATTTATGTTTTCAGTTGTCACAGAAAATACCAATCCACGTAAATATCAATGTATATAAAGTAAAGAGTAATTTATGAGAAATATAAATGCAAGATCCATGGCGTGACCAAGGCGCCCACCATGATTGTTCCATTGTTAGCATTAAAGTATGTAAAGAAATGGGAAATGTTGAAGAATAGAAAAAAGTTTATAAGATAAAGTAACTTCTTTTTATTATTTTTCAGAGCAGCTGTAAGTAAGAATGAGTCCCGGCAGAGGTAGAAAATAAAATATCCCCAACTGAAAGATAATAGCGGGACTGATCCTTGAGCGCCAAGGCTCTAGAGTGCCGAATACACAATATATAATGTGATCTCATTCAGTTATTTCTTAATGATTGTTAAAAACAATTATGAATTCTTGACTACACTTTAGCCCATGATTTCTCCATCCGCAGCAAAATATTTGTGTCATTCCCAAGCATTGAACTACCTTCCGGTTCCTATGTTCTTAGAATGTAATTAAATTAACAATCAGTTTTTAAATCCACAGATGTTGCTGTGGTTTATTGCAGGCCGTCTGTTGCTAATTGGGGAAAATGAATATTAAGGCTCTATAGTCTCCCCAATGAGTGCAATTTCTTTCCAGCAGATTGAGTCAGGATTTTCTTGCATAAAATTAAAGTTTGCAGTTTTATTAATACAAAGAAAGGTTGGGTGATTTCAATGAATCATATTTTAGCATTTCCTTAAAAATGTCTTCCCAGACAGTGTAACAGTTGAAGGCAAGTTATGTCCTGTCTCAGTCATCATTTTATGCAACAACTATCGCAAAAGAAATATGGTTGGGTGATAATCGAATCATTGCTACAAGTCCTTTACTGTAGAGTTAGCTGACTGTTCCTGTTCTTAATGTGACTTTGATGCTAAATTATGCCACTTTCAGTCATTTGAGTACAATACGGCATGTGTTCATTGTGACTGAAACAGATGTAAATGTAGCTTTGTCTATGCTTGTTTAGCACCAGCTTTTAGTTATAGTATACCAATCAGGAATATGAGAAGAACTCAAGGGACCTCAGAGGAAGAAGATCTGCAAACCATGTTATCTGAAGAACGGCTAAAAGAACTAGGGATGTTTAGTTTGAAAAAGAGAAGGCTGAGAGGAGACTTAATAGCGGTCTACAAATATCTGAAAGGCAGTCACAGTGCAGAGGGAACTACCCTATTCTCAAAGGCACAAGGAAGAACAAGAAGCAATGGCATGAAACTTAAAGGAATGAGATTCAGATTAGGCATTAGAAAAAACTTTCTGACAGTGAGGGTAGTCAGGGAGTGGAACAGGCTACCGCGGGAGGTGATGAGCTCTCCATCAATGGAAATCTTCAAGCAGAAACTGGATAAACATAAAGCTGGGATAATTTAGGAAAGCCTGCACTCACAGGGAGTTGGACCTGATGGCCCTTGAGGGCCCTTCCAACTCTACCATTCTATGATTCTATGAGGAAGACGTAAACATAGAAGCATAAGCAGTGTGCTGCCAGCTGAGGCAAATCTGGAGATCAGCATTGTTCCTTACTAAAAGCCAACAGTAAGACAACAATGGTGCTGGTTGTTAATGTATCCAAGTATACTACAAAGATAAATGGGTCAATTCGTGGGACTCCTATACAGGGTCCAGGTCAGTGGTATATGACAACTAGATGGGAAGCCCGCAAATACTATCAATGAAACATTTGATTTGATATACAGAAAAAAATGTTTTTTAGTCAGCTCACCAGTCAAGCAGTTGTTTGATAAGTCCAAATCCCTTGTGGTCCACACCCGGAGAGATAAAGGTCACCACAGGTAAAATGAAAAGGAAATGAATAGTTATTCCAGCAAAGAATCCATACATGGGAATATATAAAAAGTAGCTTTTATTCCAATTAGATTAAAAATCCATCTTATCCATTAAGATCGTGAAGAAGGTGCTTCCGCCTAAACGCGTTATCGGTATAGGACTGCACTAGACCTATTACCAGTTTACTAAAGGGATTTTTTAGCTAATTGGAATAAAAGCTATTCTTTATATACTCCCATATATTGATTCTTCGCTGGATTTTTTCTTTTCCTATTTGATTTGATGTGATGCACAGACAGTGTGAGACACAGCAGGAGATTCACGGGACTCCCGTCTAGCCACGAAATACCACTGACCTGAACATTGGACTCAAGTAAACCAATCTATTCATCTTTAGATATAACTGTATGTCATTTATATTCTGCTTTAGATAGACTATTGTGTCTATTTTACAGTGAAGGTAGATATACATTGACAAGGAAAAGGGTAACAATGTTTTGAACTTTTGAATTTCAGGCTCCATATCTCCCCACTCACTATAGTGTTCAGCATAAGACTACCTTCATTTTATAGACAATCATCTTGACTATCTCATATATTAATTTGACTGGCAACTATTTAGCATATTATTAATTATGCAGGTTCTAGTCATGTTACTGCATTGTTACTGTTTTGTTTCTAAAAAATAACAATTTCATTTTTATTATTTTAGTAGTATTTTATAAATCCACTTTTGTGCTCCTGGTGTTTCACATTTTTTTCCCCCTGTGTACTACAAATTACAACCTGTTCTCCCATTTCCCTAATAGCTCAGTATGTTACAAGGTTGCTTCAAAAGTGAAATGTCACTGATTTGCATTAAGGAGCAGCCATAAAGAAGATATCCCAAGAAAAGAGAAATAATATCATTGTGCTGATTGTGCTCTCTTGGCCAAGAAAATTGCCAAACTGCATCATGTGATTGCCATGACTTGGAAAGGTACAAAATGAAATCTATCCATTCATTGAAATGCCAAGAGATGGATGTCCAGGCAAAATATTGGAGTCAACAAGTCAGCCCACCACATGGTCATCAGTTCATGTGCAACAAACACGTCAGTGGAGGTGGCTCGTATGCTTCGTAATAGTGAAATCACAAAAGTCCATACAAGAACCATGTGACGCAAGTTACACATATCTGGAATAGTGGCCTGAAAAAAGGTGAAGAAGCCTCGATTTCAATATCAGTACAAGACGTTTGCAAAAAAGTACAAAAAGTGGACAGTAGGAAACTGGACATGAATGATTTGGAGTGCTAAGACTCTGATGGGCAGAAATGGGTTTGGAAGAACCAAGATAAATAAGACTAATGGATTGTGAAATTGATCTACCATTCAAGTTCGGTGGAGGAAGCCTGATGATGTGGAGTTGTTTCACAGCCATAGACGTTGGATACTTGACCAGGATAGATGGTGGTTTCAATGCTGAGCTATATGTGAGCATCCTAAAAGATGAGTTACTTCATACACTTGAGTATTATGGGTATGAAAAAGACTACATATTGATACAGCATAACAAGAACGCTTAATGAATATTTTCAAAATTGGCAAAGAAATTGTTCAATGACAATGACGTAGAGGTGCTGAATTGGCCACCACAGTCCCCATTTCTCTGCCAACTGAACACTTGTGGGTAGAGTTGAAGAAAAGCTTTATACCTTCCCAAGTGAGTTGACCAGTATACTCCAATATTGAGAACATGTATAAGAGAACTGGGATCAGGTTTCAGGAGCAACATGATTGTTTGCACTTGCATATAAATGTTTGTACAAGTGAACAAAGCAACTTCAGGTATCTGGAAGTTGCGACTAACATGTAATCTCAACCCTATTTTAAAATGTGCAATTTTTATTAATATTCATTAAAATGTACCCACAAACAGACACACAAACATAAATGAGAATGGATCACGATATCCTTGTAAATAACCAAGGAATTATATATACAAACTCACTTTAGGAAAAGGAAGGGAAACTAATATAGCCCTATAAGGGTAGTGTATCCCTACCTAACAACGGAGGGTATGACACCATAAGTTACCGGGCGCCCCCGTTCCACGTCGGCTCTCCCTCTCCCTGACCCTGATATAGGGATGGGATGGAAAGCCCTATAGTGGTGCTTGCACAGTACAATATATATGAGTTCCCAAATGGTAATACTCTTCCCTGTATTGTTTTCCTTAGATCAAGAAGGTATCAATTTACTGATCTACAACCAGGAATTCCTATTCATGATACTAGCACTGTACAAGACGTATAGACTTCTATTCCTAATAAATTATCTTTATGCAAGGTAGTGATCCATAAGAGTTATTTACAACCACACATGTTACAGGGTGGTATACCCCACAAGTATATTACAGTCACCTAGAGTCATATCACAAGGGGCACAGATAATCTCCCCATTATACCCCAGGAGCTGAAAGAAAATTGCTTACAGCCATGGATTGTTATTGAACAGGACCCGCTGCCGTCTCCCCTTAGCCTCCTGATGAACCTCTAAAGGGAGAGGAGAAACGCTTTGAGGCCTGGCAGGCCTGGATTCCTGCTTCTCAGGGAAGTAATTCATCTTTTCTCCCTGTTATACTATATTATATAGAATATGATTGGAGCAACCTTTTCTATTTTGCAGTAATTTGCAGGGGTGTCTGTATCCCATTTTTCTTTCAGCTCCTGGGATTACATGTTAGTCCCTTTTTGAGCACTCTACCCATCTATTTAACTCTGTTAGTATCTGGAAGTTGCACCCAAGGATGAACCAGAATTGTGCAAGTCCACAATTTTCTTCGTGAGATTTTGGTTGATTTCTTTTGACTTTCCCATGATGCTAGTGTTTTTTCAGTGTGCATTAAAATACATCCACAGGTGTGTCTCTAATTAACTCAGATATTGCCAATAAACCTATCAGAAGCTTCCAAAGACATGACAGTGGGGCGCCCCTGAGGCATCAGGGACCACAGTGTATTGCATCCAATTACAGGTGCGGTCCTAACCACAGGATTCCTGGAAGACCAGTGCCAGTAAATACCATTCAAACACACACATCTATGCCTTTTTTCCCCAGACTGGGTAACAGGCTAGAGACGGATCTGATGGATGGCCACTCATTGGTCGGGACTTATCCAATCTGCTAGACAGAAACCTGGGAGGGGGAGGGGCTAGTCAGTGCAGCTGACAGGAGATGGACATCTTGACATTCAGTCAGTAAAACAGTCAGTGAACGGTCAGTCAGACGTCGACACTGAGACAGAGAGTGAAAAGTGACTTATTGGGCTAAAGGAGTATGGTTGCCCGGGAGAGTACAGTGTGAGTACTCACGGGACTGAGCACCGGTGGAGTGCAGAGCCCTAGTTCAGGAAGATGCTTCAAGCTCACCTGATAAATCTGCCCGGTGAGGGAATCATAAGGGTTCCTCACCAACGTTAGTGTCCAGGGCACAGCAGCCAAGAGGGAACCCGGTAACTGAGACAGAGGTCCAACCCAAGAGAGGTTCAAGCTGCCTGCCATACGGGCCAGGACTGTGACAACAGGAGGGGACCCCAGAATGCTTCAGGCCACGGGAACCCACCAATTGCAGACGGGTGCATGGACGTAAAGCTCACCAGGTCACCCCACCGGCACTGGGATCAAGGGAATACCGGATTACCTGAGGCCCAGATTGGTAGAGAGCAGCACCAGATGGGTTGCAGCTTCACAGAACTAGTGAGTAAAGAACAAGTTTAACTGCAGCCCCTATGTTATCTGAATTCTTTGTACACCTCTGCCTCACCAACCATATTACAACCACCAAAATTCTCCCCTGGGACTTAGCTCTACTTGCGGAGGGCCATAAAATCCAAGCTTCTCAATACCACCAGCCCCAGCAGTGAGAGACTTTGCAGCGGATGCTTTCCCCACATAGCTGCATACCGCAAGTGGTGTCACAAAAAACATTTTATTTATTTTTATTTTATTTTTTATTTTTCCCCCTTTTTTAAGTGACCCCCAGGGTCACGGAACCGGGCACTGGCCACCCCCATAACATATCCCTGTGATTCAAGGCCCGAGACCAAGTACCCCAAGGCCCTGGGGTACGTCAACAGCATCATATGGGCTGTCCCATATTGTTTAAAGACATAGTGCTCTTAGGGCTACTTTGAACGTTGCGACATCGCAAACCGATGCTGCGATGTTGAGCATGATAGTCCTCGCCCCCATCGCAGCAGCGATATCTTGTGATTGCTGGCATAGCGAACATTATCGCTACGCCAGCTTCACATGCACTCACCTGTCCTGCGACTTTGCTCTGGCCGGCGACCCGCCTCCTTCCTAAGGGGGCGGGTCGTGCGGTGTCACAGCGACGTCACATGGCAGGCGGCCAATAGCAACGGAGGGGCGGATATGAGCAGGATGTAAACATGCCGCCCACCTACGTCCTTCCACATTGCAGCCGGGACACAGGCAGGAGATGTTCCTCACTCCTGCGGCTTCATACACAGCGATGTGTGCCGCCGCAGGAACGAGGAACTACATCGTACCTGTCGCTGCACCGGCATTATGGAAATGTCGGACCCTACACCGATGATACGATAACGACACTTTTGCCCTTGTTAATCTTATAAAAAATGATTTGCACACTACGATATCGACTGCGACGCCGGATGTGCGTCACTTTCGATTTGACCCCATCGACATCGCACCTGCGATGTCGTAGTGTGCAAAGCCCGCCTTAGTTTATGTAAAATTTTTACTTTGCTGAAAGTAATAAAAATGCCTTAAAATATTCTCTCATTAATCTGGCATTTGGCAAATATAAATAATTTTGGTTCCTAATTGACCTAAAATGGGAAATGTTTATTCTGATTTCATGTCAGATAGTGAGAAAACATGCAGATGTGTCTTTATAGAGAGTGTATGTAAACCTCTGGTTTCAAGTGTAGGTGCCTGTGGTCATGACGTAACATATTATTGTTCAATATTTTTCTTCTCTATGATGTCCCTCTTGTGGTAATTTTGGTCTTTGTGATTCTACCCTTTCTCAGTTGTAACCCACCACACCATTTTACTTGGTATCTTCTTTCCTCCTCTCGGGGCACTCTTTTGTGCATTTATCACACTTGTAGTAAATACCCACTAACGTGTAAAAGGTTTTAAATGAAGGATGTATGACATTATCTAATATTTTTTTTTTTTGTTTTGTTTTGTGCTTATTTTCTAAATTGTAAATCCACAGCAAATTTGAAAATAAAATGAGAGAAATAGAAAGTAAAATACTGAAACCCTCAGAAATCACTCAAAAACCACTTTGCGTGCCCACTCAGGGGCTCATTTTAGAGTCTAGATTCTTGTACTCTACTCTGACCAGGCTCAGACTTTCTATTGAGCCTGCATACCACTCTGCTGTGCCCACTCAGGGTGCTCATTTTAGAGTCTAGGCTCTTGTTCTTCACTCTGACCAGGCTCAGACTTTCTATCGAACCTGTATACCATTCTGCTATGCCCACTCAGGGTGCTCATTTTAGAGTCTAGATTCTTGAACTCCACTCTGACCAGGCTCAGACTTTCTATCGAGCCTGTATACCACTCTGCTATGCCCACTCAGGGTGCTCATTTTACAGTCTGGGGTCTTGTACTCTTCTCTGACCAGACTCAAACTTTATATCGAGCCTGTATACCACTCTTCCCATGTGCTCATGGAGGATATCAGCATTTTTGACTGCTGTTCAGTTTGCTGAAGAATGCTTTATACAAGAATTAGTACGGATCTCAGGATCTGTCTCCCCATCTATTTGCAGATTTTAGCATGTAATTAGATATTAAAACATAAAGGGGTCTGTTCTTTAGAACCAGCATTGTGTATACCAGTTTTAGTAAGGGGCGCAAAGGAGTAAGATGCGACTAACTCATAAATTGGTTGCCCAATGAACAAAGTCAATTTTAATCAATGGTTCTTGCAATAATAATATTTTCCACAATTGGATGTATTAAAAGTTGATTTTGTGCGGAGATAAACTTTTAAATGTGCCCGATATTTACTGTCTTGTTTGCTGTGTACGACCATAAATAGGTGCTACAGTCACTAATATATTAGGGCGGCTTTGTACGTTGCGACATCGCACGTGCGATGTCGGTGGGGTCAAATCGAAAGTGACGCACATCCGGCGTCACTTTCGACATCGTACTGTGTAAATGCTAGATGATACGATGAACGAGCGAAAAAACGTCGTTATCGTTGCATTCACCAACATTTCCATAATGCCGGTGCCGCGACAGGTACGATGTTGTTCCTCGTTCCTGCGGCAGCACACGTCGTTGTGTGTGAAGCCGCAGGAGCAAGGAACATCTTCTTACCTGCCGGCGGCGGCTATGCGGAAGGACGGAGGTGGGCGGGATGTTTACATCCTGCTCATCTCCGCCCCTCCGCCGCTATTGGCCGCCTGCCGTGTGACGTTGCTATGATGCCGCACGACCCGCCCCCTTAGGAAGGAGGCGGGTTGCCGGCCAGAGCGACGGTCGCAGGGCAGGTGAGTGCATGTGAAGCTGGCGTAGCGATAATTTTCGCTACACCAGCTATCACACGATATCGTACCTGCGACGGGGGCGGGGACTATCGCGTGCGACATCGCAGCATCGGCTTGCGATGTCGCAACGTGCAAAGCCAACCTTAGGCTTAGCACTCAACTGGGAAGATGAATGTGCAAGATTGATGGTTGTTCTAACAAGGAGGAGTGGATTTTCCCATAAAGAATCCCCCAGGCACTACCCCTGGAGCAGGGAGAAGTAGAGAATAATAGTCAGAGAACCAAAAGGTTGAAGCAGGTGGAATATGCCAGTACGGCCGGTGTCACACTTGCGATTTCCTCGCGTGTAACTCGTGCGAGTCTCGCAGTGTATCACCCGGCATGGCCGCAGACTCTCCGGACAGGAGCGTCTCAGTTCCATAGAGATACATGCAACCGACCCGCTCCTGTCAGGAGAGTGTGCGGCCATGCCGGGTGATTCAATGAGAGACTCGCACGAGTTACACGCGAGGCAATCGCAAGTGTGACTCCGACCTAAATGGTAGACTGGCTGACCTCTGGATTGATAGTAGTGGTTAGACAACTGAAATAGTAAAATTCGCAAGCTTGTTCGGGTAGCAATCAAACACCTTGAATACAGCAGCATATTAGTTAACTGATTGCTCAGCCAAAGATAGAAGTGGGACGGGTCCTTTCAAAACCTCTGAAACCTTAGCAATGGCTAAAGCAAGGAACCGTAATGGTACTGGCCTCTTTAAGTAAGAGGAGCTGGCTCTAATGCATGACCTGGGGCTAGAAATTGATGGCAGAGCAGCAACTAAAAGCTACTTTGTTACCTTACTTCACTATTTGTTATTTTCTTAGATAAAAAATAAAGCTATCTTGGCCTGTGAACTACACTGGTGTACAAGGATAAAACTGTTTGGAAAGTAAGAGGTGATTTTGATACATTTTTGATTACTGAACTCAGAAAATTATGGAAAAAATCCACCCCATATAGTTTTCTCACAAACTGTGACTCCAAAGACTTTCAAAAGAATAGAATTCCATAGGATTCCAAAAGGAATTACTTGCATATTTTTCTCAAAACAGTGCTCTGTTGTATTGGAATGATGTTCCCAGGCCGATGGAAATGTAACATTTAGTACAATATGAGTCAGTGGAGACTCTTTACTACTCCGTGTGCAGAATTATTAGGCAAATGAGTATTTTGATCACATGATACTATTTATACATGTTGTCTTACTCCAAGCTGTATAGGCTTGAGAGCCAACTACCAATTAAGTAAATCAGGTGATTTGCATCTCTGTAATGAGGAGGGGTGTGGTGTAATGACATCAACACCCTATATAACGTGTGCTTAATTATTAGGCAATTCCTTTTCTTTGGCAAAATTGGTCAGAAGAGAGATTTGACGGGCTCTGAAAAGTCCAAAATTGCGAGATGTCTTGCAGAGGGATGCAGTAGTCTTGAAATTGCCAAACTTTTGAAGCGTGGTCACCGAACAATCAAGCGTTTCATGGCAAATAGCCAACAGGGTTGCAAGAAGCGTGTTGGGCAAAAAAGGAGCAAAATAACTGCCCATGAATTGAGGAAAATCAAGCGTGAAGCTGCCAAGATGCCATTTGCCACCAGTTTGGCCATATTTCAAAGCTGCAACATTACTTGAGTATCAAAAAGCACAAGGTGTGCCATACTCAGGGACATGGCCAAGGTAAGGAAGGCTGGAAAATGACCACCTTTGAACAAGAAACATAAGATAAAACGTCAAGACTGGGCCAAGAAATATCTTAAGACTGATTTTTCAAAGGTTTTATGGACTGATGAAATGAGCGGGACTCTTGATGGGCCAGATGGATGGGCCAGAGGCTGGATCAGTAAAGGGCAGAGAGCTCCACTCCAACTCAGATACCAGCAAGGTGGAGGTGGGGTACTGATATGGGCTGTTATCATCAAAGATGAACTTGTGGGACCTTTTTGGGTTGAGGATTGAGTGAAACTCAACTCCCAGACCTACTGCCATTTTCTGAAAGACAACTTCTTCAAGCAGTGTTACAGGAAGAAGTCAGTCAGTATAGTTCAAGAAAAACATGATTTTCATGCAGGACAATGCTCCATCACATGCATCCAACTACTCCACAGTGTGGCTGGCCAGTAAATGTTTAAAAGATGAAAAAATAATGACATGGCCCCCTTGTTCACCTGATCTGAACCCCATAGAGAACCTGTGTCCCTCATATAATGTGAGATCTACAGGAAGGGAAAACAGTAAACCTCTCGGAACAGTGTCTGTGAGGCTGTGATGGCTGCTGCATGCAACGTTGATTGTAAACAGATCAAGCAACTGACAGAATCTATGGATGGTAGGCTGTTGAGTGTCATCATAAAGAAAGGTGGAAATATTGGTCACTATTTTTTTTGTTTTGTTTTTGCATGTCAGAAATGTTTATTTCTAAATTTTGTGTAGTTATATTGGTTTACCTGGTGAAAATAAACAAGTGAGATGGGAATATATTTGGTTTTTATAAAGTTGCCTAATAATTCTGCACAGTAATAGTTACCTGCACAAACAGATATCCTCCTAAGATGGCCAAATCTAAAAAAATAAAAACACTCCAACTTCCAAAATTATTAAGCTTTGATATTTATGAGTCTTTTGGGATGATTGAGACCATAGTTGATCAATAATAAAAAAAATCCTCTAAAATACAAATTGTCTAATAATTCTGCACACAGTGTAATTCATCCAAAAAAGTCTGAAAGCCGCTACTGCACAATGGCAGCAAATACTGTATACTTCAGTGCCTATAGAGCATTCTGTGCACTTGAAGGAAAGCTTTGAGAGTATACCCTTTATTCTCAAGAAACTTAAAGAAGACCAACCACCAAGATTTTCCTATATAAATTAAAGCTATACTTGCACTATCAGGCTGATTCTATACATACATTTAGTTGTGAAATTGGATGTATACTTTCTGAAATACAGGCAATTAAATTTTGTGAAATGCATTGTTACTGGATTGATAGGTGCTGGTGCTAATAGATAGGTTGGGTTTTGCTAGTTATTCCCTCCCCTGTCTTTCTGTCTTTTCTTCCTCCCCCTGTCTCTGTTATTACATGGGGAGGAAGGAAGGAGGAATGACAGGGAAGGACAGGCAGGCAGACAGGGGCGGGAATAGCTAGCAAAACCTGACCCATTTATTAGATATTTTACAGCACCTACCATCAAGTATATGTATTTTATAAACTTTACTTGCCTATATTTCAGAGACAATACATCTAATCTCAAACCAAAAGGTATGTATAGAATCAGCATGATCACACCAGTATAGCACTGGATTTAGTTTAAATAGGAAAATCCTGGTGGTTGGTCCTCTTTAACTACAAGGATCAAGGATAGTCAATAAGTGGTGATCTGAACGTTTTCTGTTTGGTACTTAGGAAGCAAGGAGAAAGCACAAAGTACCCATGCTTTTGTGGAAATGGGACAGCCACCGATGGAAGAGGGTAATGGTGCACTCCCTGTCGCCACATGTTAAATCCAGCTGTCAGAGATTGACTGCGGGATTTAACTGGTTAACAGTTGTCCCTGCTCTCCAATGCACTGCAGCTGTTAGAGGCCCATGTCGGCTGATCAGATCAGCCGTCATTTGGAGGAAGAGATGTGCATTTGGCGTGCAAACCGGCATTAAAGGAACAGAAATAACCTATGTCTTACAATTACATCCATGGTCATGGAAGGGATTAAGGGATCTGTTATGTAAAAAATTGCTATTACCCAGCAGAAATGGAATTAATGTGTTATTACCGGTTTAGGCTATGTGCGTATGTTCAGAAATTTTCTGAGAGAATTTCTCCTCTCTGAAAAGCGCGTAAAAAATGAGTCAAAAATGCATCACAATTTTGGTGCGTTTTTCTGCCAGTAGATGCTGATTAGCCTAATCCGGTAATACAGCATTGAGCTCAAGGAGTTCATCTGAGGTGATTTCACTAAGTTCAATGAGTTCACCTGAGGTGAGTTCCCTTGAGGTCACAGCTTGCGGTTCCTTCAGTTCCCTAGCTGTAAACATGGGTGAACTCACCTCAGGCAAACTCAATAAACTCACCTCAAGTGAATTTATGAAACTCAATGCCAGATTACTGGATTAGACAATGTGCACACATTGAGTATTTGGTTGCAGAAATTTCAGCAGAAAATTTGCTTCTCCTGGCAGAAAAAAAATGCCATGATTTTTTGCTGCATCTTTAAAGCATTTTTCTGCCAGAAATAGCTGCAAATAAATGCTCAATGTGTGCATATAGAATAATCCGGTAATGTGGCATTGAGGTTTATGGTGTCAGTTAATCAGGTATTCTTGCAACATTAAAGTTAAAAATCCGGTAATCACGGACCATTGAACCATTGCTGCATTACTGGAATGGAGTTCAAGGAGTTCACCTCAGGTGAGTTCACCTGAGGTCACAGCTGGGTTACCATGGGAACCGACAGCTGTGACCTTAGGTGAACTTCTGATATCACCACTCTCACAGCTCACATTTTCTTATATGATAGCGCACTGCAACCTCCGCATGTATCAGATCCGAGATTGTCTTGGATTTCGTGGTATGGATTATTTCGGACCTGCAGGGGTGTTGAGAGGGGGTTAATAAATTGGAGAAAGAGGGTGATTTTTTAAATAAAGGATTTTTCTCTTTTTGTGTTTCTTTTTACTTACATGATCCATTACCAATCCAGGACTTTGTAGCAAATCACAAATCACAGCTGTCATTAAACCCTTATAATACCCTGATTGCCATAACTAATGGGCAACCGGGAAGAGCTGGATAAGCACCAGGATTGATGTATCTAATGGAAAGGCCAATTCTAGGACGGTTGTGGGCATACATTTTTAAGTTGGAAAGGACCCAATAACCATTGTCCTCCATAGCTTGAGAATACCAGCCCACAGCTGTTTTCTTTATCATGTCTAGGTACCAAAATTGGAGTGGACCCCACAGCATTTTTTTAATTATTTGTTTATTTAGTTGTTTTTATTTATTTAAATAATTTAAGAAAACCTCCATGTGGGCTATCGTATTTTGATACACAGCCTAGATAACATACACAGCTGGGGGCTGCAGCCTCCAGCTGTCTGCTCTTTCTGTGCTGTGTATCAAAATACAGGGGACAAAACAACATTTTTCAAAAATTATTTATATATTTTTACACTCCATTTTGGGGACTCAGACAGCCAGTGTGAGGGTAACCAGTCACAGAGACTGGCACAGAGGGTGGGGGTAAGTAGTCAATATTCATAAGGTTTAATGAGCGGACATGTAAACAGTGTAACAGCCCCAAGGAAACTTGGAAGATTTCATTGTCCTGTTTTAATCCCCATATTGTTACCTTCTGCAGCTCCTTAGCCCACACGTCACCATTTTATAGCACTTAAGTTGGGTTCCCATAGACTTTTATGGGGTTTGAGGTCCGAGGTTAAGTTTGGGTCCATTCCGATCCTGAAACTGAATTTTTTTCTAAGGCCCGTTTCACACATCCGGCATTTCACCGTATTGCCGGATCCGGCACACTGCAGTACAGTGTTAATACTGTACAATGACATCGCGGCAAGCTCCGGTCACATGCTCTGGTCACATGACAGCATGTGACCGGAGCTTGCCGCGATGCCATTGCACTGTATTACACTCTACTGGAGTGTGCCGGATCCGGCAATGCGGCGAAATGCCGGATGTGTGAAACGGGCCTAAGTCCAGCCAGACTTGGCAAACCCAAACATCTTCGGGTTCACCCATCTCTACACATGAGCAGATGAAAAGACAAAGATTTCCTTCCACTTGTGTAATTTGTTTTTAAATATCATTATTACAAATTGCATATTTATCACATTTTAGGTTGTATCTGAATGTATATCTATTAAATGCCTGAAAGTACAGTGACCATTTAAATATTCAGTAATAGTGAACGTTTCCAGTGGGGGTAAATATTTTTTCCCAGCATTCTAATTGATAAACAGTGAATAGAAATATTGCTGAGCAGTTATTACATCTATTTTACTCTACTGCGGAAAAATCTCAAGCAGCGTTCCTGACTGATGTGATTATGCCATCATTTACTACCTTCTCTGAAAATGTTCTCAGCTCATGGAGTTCCATGATAATACACTCGGAGAAAAGTCCAATCTGTGAGTCATTTGTAATTCATTGAAGTCAACAAGCTGAACACGTTTTTCCTTCCTGCCTTGTAAAGAAAAGTATTATAACATTATTTGTTTATCTTAATCAGATGTGGTAACTTCAGCGAGTATTCGCTCCACCAACATAGTGTGAAATCATATTTTCAAGTTCTTCTCAGACCCCCATGCATCTGATTGGATTGCAAAGCTAAAGAACGTTCAAAATTTTAAATCATTCTTTCTTCTTTCCTCCTAAGGGTAAGGAAATAAGAAGCCTTAGGGGTCTTTGAGATGTTCTTGCAGCACACTGAGAAATAGCATGAAATGACATTGATAAGAATCAAACGTTGTAACAGAATTATTGTCTGCTAGATTTTTTTTTAGCAGAGAAACACACTATGCTCCTCAGGCTGCATATAGCTGTAATGATCATACATATAGAAAGTGCAACATGATTCTTTTATGAAAATTATTTGAAAGTAAGAAACCAGCTTCTATGTTTATCTGATATCTAAAGTCAAGTGATTTAGAATATAAACTGTGTAACCAATTGATAGGTAATGGATGGGAAATATCTATCCTTAGCACCTGTCACGTCTCCACCGGAGTCGACTTCTGCCTCGATCACCAGACGCCGCCGTGTCACCACTGCGCTGGGGACGTGGGAGCAGTCAGTGGCTCTGCTGGGCGCAGGCTGCGCTCATCTATTAGGCTGGGTTTCACCAGGACCTGCAGTACCACTGATTGACTGTGGTGGTGTGTGCCTTCCAGCTGGGGTAACTACCTTTCAGCTGGGTCCAATGGGAAGGCACCACACCCCTCTTATGCGTTCTTCCTTCTGCTAGCAGGTGCCAGATATAGACCTGTAATTCCCTACTAGACTCTGGTTCCTTGCTGTTTATATTCCCGTATATTGACCTTAGTTTGATTACCTAACCACTCTTCTGCCTGCTGTTTCTGTACTTCATTGCTAGCTCCGGTTTTGAGCCTTAGCGTGATATCTGGCCACTCTCCTGTCTCAGATGAGTCCCGCCCCAGAAGCGGTCGAACCTCTCGGATCCGGGTGTCACTACCCGTGGCTCGAGGGTCTCCGGGCTCACGCCGAAACGTGATGGGGAGATATTTACAGGGGATTTTAGATAGTTTGTGACGCCACCCGTGGTGTGCAGTAATAGGGAGTACCGCCACTGCCATTGGGAGTACCCAGGGTGATGGCGTGGGGCAGCTAGATGACGTCACGTTACCCTCCATGAGTAGGGAAAGGCCCTGGGACCCTGGATGGTGGAATGGAGTGCAGGGGCGAGCGCAGGTTCGCTGGTCACAGGGGTTAATCAGGTACTCAGAAGGAAAGCAGATGCTGACAACGTGGTAAACCAAGTCTCTAGGTGTGGCTGCCCTCTTGGGGAGCTCTTCCGGGTTCCGTCCCCTGCAGCATTGCCTTGTGGTCTGTGGCCTGCCTTCATGCACAGTATTTTAGAGTGTCCAGATGGCCCGGTAGCTTGGAGCTTTCTGGGCCCCGCTCCCTACTATGAGTAGCAGAGGAGTTTGCTCTCAGGAGCTGATGCTTGGGATTTCAGTGGGCTGCTTTGCTTGGAAAGCCCTATCCCCCAAGTTGCGCTAGGGCCCCCGATCTCTGAGCTTAGTGGGAATAGTTCATATAGGCCCTGTCCTCCGCAGGTAAATTGCCGGGTTGCTTGAAGCTTCTCCCCGATCTAGGGTCCATGTACTCCGACGTGACTTCGGTCCCAACCCAGCTATTGAACTGCAGCTGCTGGCTATCCTCCAAGACTAGCCAGGCACCCAGTCCCAATATCCCACTACCGGGTCTCTGACTTCTCCGGGTCCAGACCACAGTCTGCGACCTAATCTGCTTCTTCCCTATGAGCTCCAATTCCCAGCTTCCTCCGAGCTCCTCACAGCTCGAGTGCTACCACTCAACACTTTGCTCCCCTGGAGCCGATTGACTTGTCACCTCCCACCTCTCTGCCTGACCCGTAGGTGGGCGGACCTATTCCAGCTTAGCAACCCACTGGTGTGCCTGACAGGGTGTGGTGCAAGGTGTGACTAGGATTTGTAGATGCTGGTGGAGGCAGTACTGCAAGATGGGAACCCAGAACCATGGGGGTTGAGTCCTGCACTGGGAGATAAAGAGCGTGCAGTACCCTGTGACGACCTGACTAGTCCAGGGGCGTCACACTCCAGCCTGACAATTTTTGTCCCTGTTCTACCTTCTGGATTTGACCCTGCCTGGTTACTACTCTTCTCAGGACTGCAGTCTTCCACGGGCAGCGATCACCTAGGCCTTAACGTATTTCCAAATCCCTGTATAGGGGTTAAAGTGTTGTGGGGTCCGGGTTCCTGCTTTGTGGGTGGTTGCCTCACGCCACCTGTTTCACCGATCCTGAGTCTGTGGCTCCAGGCAGGCGTCACAGCACCTCTCTCTTTATCTATCTATCAATCTATCTATCTCTATCTATTTATCTATATTTCTGTGCCACCCCTGTGCCAGCAGCCGCGGTGGCTCGAGGGGTGTCTTCAGACCCGGGGGTCGTGCGGCCCCTCAATGAAAGGGGGGTATATTTACAGGGGGGAAATGGAAAGTTTGTGACGCCACCCACGGTGTGTGGTAATGTGAAAGACCACCGCTGCCGTCGGGAAACCCGGTGACGATGGTGCGGCAGCCTGATGTTTAACCCCTCCATGGGTAGATGGTTTGTGTCCCAGGGCCCGTTGGATGGTGTGGTGCTTGAGTGACATAGGGAGTAGGAACAGGGGTGTTCAGTGTACTCACTCAGTCCAGGAAATAACAACAACGACAGTTTGTAAACCAGAATTCTGAGCACCACTGCAGCTTGTAGGGAGCATGCTTGGGTCCGTTCCCTTGGTGCTGCTGTTAGCCTGTGGCCCTGTCCTTGGCACCTCTGTCTCAGTTGGACCCGTGGGTATAAAACTTTTCGGGTCCCGCTCACCCGCATGGCTAATGGAGTGAACTTGCTCTCAGGGTTCACGCGTAGGATTTCTTTGGACTGTATTGGGAAAGTCCTATCCCATCGGTGCACTAATACGCCGACTTTGGAGTGGCTTGGGGATGACACCTGAAATCTTCACCCCCCATCGGGTAAATTACCGGAACGCGTGAAGCTACTTTCCGGCCTGGGGTCTACGTACCCTGTCATGCCCTGGCCCCTGCCCGGTGATAGCTCAAGGCTGCCGGCTGCCCTCCTCGGCTGTCCGTGCCCCCTGAAACTATCCCCTGCGACCAGGGTTCCAGCTCCTACCAGGCCCAGACCAACGTCTGCCACCCAGTACACAGGAGCTCTCCTCCGTGACCTCTCCCTCTCAGAGAGTCATTCTCCTCCACCTCTCCTTTCGATCCCAAGCTCAACTCAACTGTCACTTTCTTCACTTTCCTGTCACCAACCCCCCATATGGGCAGCCCTATTCCCTTCAGGCCCCCCAATGGTGTGTCTGGTGGGTAAAGTGTGAAGTGTTCCTACGATTTCGATTGGCTAAGCTATTAGCAACACCAAAGAACCAGGACCCGTAACCAAGGAGGGTGGATACTGTGCAGAAGGGCAGATTGCACATTAACCTGTGATGACCTGATAGGCCAGGGCGTCATATTTCTATCTTATTTATCATCTATTAATCTGTCTTTCTTTCTATTTACCTATACATTATTTGTGCATTAGGTATTGTCCTTTTTTTATTATGTTTTTTCAAAAAAATTTCTTGAATAAAAAATACTGATTTTAAAATTATTATAATGAAAGGGTGTCAATTGATTCATATTTGTTTAGGTCTGAGTAATCTTCTTTGATGAGTCTAATTTTCAGCTTTGCCCAACACCTGGTAATCTAATGGTTAGAAGGAGACATGAAGAGGCGTACAAGTCACAGTGTCTTGCACTCAGTGTGAAATTTGGTGGAGGATCGGTGATGATCTGGAGATGCTTCAGCAAGGCTGGAATTGGGCAGATTAAACTTTGCGAACAAAGTATGAATCAAGCCGCATACAAGGTTTCCTGGAAAAAAACAGTTGCTTCCTTATGCTCAGGCAATGTTCCCCAACTCTGAGGACTGTTTTTTTTCCAGCAGGACAATGACCATGCCACACAGTTAGGGCAATCATTGTGTGGATGAAGGACCACCACATCAAAACACTGTCATGGCCAGCCCAGTCTCCAGACCTGAACCCCATTGAAAACCTCTGGAATATAATCAAGAGGAAGATGGATAGTCACAAGCCATCAAACAAAGAAGAACTGCTTACATTTTTGCACCAGGAGTGGCATAAGGTCACCCAAAAGCAGTGTGAAAGACTGGTGGAAAGCATGCCAAGACGCATGAAAGCTGGGATTAAAAATCATGGTTATTCCACACATTGATTCCTGAACTCTTCCTGATGTAAAACATTAGTAGTATTGTTGTTTCTAAATGATTAGGAACTTGTTTTTTTTGCATTCTTGGAGGTCTGAAAGCACTGCATTTTTTTTGTTATTTTGACCATTTCTCATTTTCAGAAAATAAATGCAAAGTTTATTGTTTGGAATTTCAGAGACATATTGTCAGTAGTTTATAACATAAAAGAACAATTTATATTTTACTCAAAAATATACCTATAAAGAGAAAAATCAGAAAAACTGAAATTTTTTGCAGAGGTCTCTTAATTTTTGTCAGAGCTGTGTATATTAAGAGCTGTATATATTACTAAACCTTACCTTACCACTCCACTCTTTGGCTCCTCCGATCTGCATCATCCTCCGTCCAGTTCCCAATGCATCACCTTATAACCGTTGAGAGCACTGAATCTCTAGCCTCTTCATATCAGGTTGGGTCCTCTGGCTCCCATGAAGCCTGAGATGTTTCTCTGCATGCAATGTCATGGCACAAATCATGGCGTCATGGTGCTGTGGTCTCATGCTCTTGCATAGAAATGTCCCAAGGCTCATCAGAGCTGGAAGTACCAGCTTAGTGTAAAAGTATATTATAAGAACATGCACTGAGGACCATGTGAGGGATGTTGAAGATCGGAGGGACCTGAAACATGAGCCGTAACGTGAGTATTTTATGTTCTTCTTTCAATGTTATTGCACTCCATAATTATGTGTCTAAAGTAAAACTTAACATTCACAGCATATTCATTTTTTACTCCATATTAGTACTTTGAAATAAATATGCGGTATAAACAGATATATATTTTTATTATTCAGTAAGTTGTAATTTCCATTATATTAGTAGACTCTAATGTGGGCGTCACACGAGATGATCTCTATCGTGCGATATGTCGTCGGGGTCACGGTTTTCGTGACGCACATCCGGCATCGTTCACGACGTCGTCTCGTGTGACACCTAAGTGCGACTCTGCGAATCGGTTGTAAATTGTGTATCGTGTACACGTCGCTCATTTTTAAAAAATCGTTTAATCTTATTTGCGCAGATTGTTCATCATACTCGGGGCAGCACACATCGCTCCGTATGACACCCCAGGAACGATGAACGCAGCTTACCTGCGGCCCGCCGGCAATGCTGAAGGAAGGAGGTGGGCGGGATGTTTACAACACACTCATCTCCGCCCCTCCACTTCTATTGGGTGGCCCCTGTGTGACGTCGCAGTGACGCCGAACAACCCACCCCCTTCAGGAACTGGATGTTCGCCGCCCACGGCAACGTCGCACAGTAGGTACATACGTGTGATGGGGGTTTAATGACTTTGTGCGACACGGGCAGCGATTTGCCCCCGTGACGCACAAACGATGGGGGCGGGTACGAGCGCTCGTGCGACCGCACGATAGATCGTATTGTGTGACACCCGCGTAAGTGAATATGTGTAATATTAGATGCGTAGCGGTCGGCAAAGTGAGACCAATGCACTCAGAGACAGAGACAAAGGAGTTCTGTTATAACAGGGTTTCTCTTTACTGTTGGTGTAGAAAGAAAGCAAATGAAAATCCTTTATATTCAAGCAAAATATACAAAAACAGTACTGAGCAGAGCACTAACTAGACATTCGCTCCCTAATATATGACCTCCTGCCAAACACCTGAAAAAAGAAGCAAAAAAGACATGGCCTTAATAACAGAATGTCTTGAACAGAAGTCATCTGTCCCTTCAGATCACACCTCTCCATCTGTAGAATTTACAAAGACCATGTCTCTTCCCTCAGCCTAACAACCGGACTTATGGCAAGAGCGAAAACTATAGCAAGCCCACTACCAAACCTGCCAATCATTCCAGAAACGTCTGGGCCGAAAAGGGGACTTAAAGACTTTTGGCAAACTATACTTTGCTATGAATAACCAGCTTTGTTAGATTGCTTATACCTCAAACAGCTTTTCCTGAATGAGATATACACCTTGCACAGCCTAGTATGTGTATGCGAGGAATATTGAGGAGATACAGAATTCCCCAATTATCTGTATCACATCACAGACCAAACACAGACACTGTTAAAACTACACATCTTCTCAGAGCTGTTTTTTTCTTATTTCTTTTTTTTATGATTATTTATAAATATGATTAATGTTATAAGTAACAAGAAAAACATAATGGTTAAAGGGAATATGTCAGCAGGTTAATGCTACCTCATCTGAGAGCAGCATGATGTAGGCAAAGAGATTCTGAATCCAACATTTTATCACTTAGATTAATGGGTGCAGCCGTTCTGATACAATCACAATTTTTAGATTTAGCGAAGCAGCAGAGCTAAGAAAGCTGCACATTACAGTGAGGTGTCAATAAAAGGAGGATTCGTACCAGACTGCCATGCATGTGACATTGTAGTTTGAGCAGTGATAAGGGTCCTGCTGCCTAAACAAACAGCAAATTAATAATAGATCAGACTTTGACATGCATATACTGCTGTATGGTACAGTCTGAAGCATATACGGCTCTGTGGTAAAACCTGAAGCACATACAAAAGTGTGGTACAACCTAAAGCACATACAACGGTGAGACAGCATGAATAACATAATGCTGTGTGGTATAACCTGAAGCACATACTGCTGTGTGGAATAATCTAAAGCACATAAAACTGTGGGGTACAACCTAAAACACATACAGCTGTGTGGTAAAGCCTGAAGCACAAACCACTGCCTGGCACAAACTGTAGTACATACAGCTGTGTG
This sequence comes from Anomaloglossus baeobatrachus, assembly GCF_048569485.1. NCBI lineage: Eukaryota > Metazoa > Chordata > Amphibia > Anura > Aromobatidae > Anomaloglossus > Anomaloglossus baeobatrachus. Next base: position 99,316,045 of record NC_134356.1, on the reverse strand, counting down.
GCACAACCTAAAGCACATACCGATGTGTGGCAACACTTGAAACACATACTGCTGTGTGGTGCAACCTGAAGCACATACTGCCATGTGGTACAACCTGAAGCACATACTGCCGTGTGGTGCAATCTGAAGCACATACTGCCGTGTGGTACAACCTGAAGCACATACTGCTGTGTGGTGCAATCTGAAGCACATACTGCCGTGTGGTACAACCTGAAGCACATATTGCCGTGTGGTACAACCTGAAGCACATACTGCCGTCTAGTACAACCTGAAGCACATACTGCCGTGTGGTGCAACCTGAAGCACATACTGCCGTGTGGTACAACCTGAAGCACATACTGCCGTGTGGTACAACCTGAAGCACATACTGCCGTGTGGTACAACCTGAAGCACATACTGCCGTGTGGTACAACCTGAAGTACATACTGCCATGTGGTACAAACTGAAGCACATACTGCCATGTGGTGCAACCTGAAGTACATACTGCCGTGTGGTACAACCTGAAGCACATACTGCCGTGTGGTACAACCTGAAGTACATACTGCCATGTGGTACAAACTGAAGCACATACTGCCATGTGGTGCAACCTGAAGTACATACTGCCGTGTGGTACAACCTGAAGCACATACTGCCGTGTGGTACAAACTGAAGCACATACTGCCATGTGGTGCAACCTGAAGTACATACTGCTGTGTGGTACAACCTGAAGCACATACTGCCGTGTGGTACAAACTGAAGCACATACTGCCGTGTGGTACAAACTGAAGCACATACTGCCATGTGGTGCAACCTGAAGCACATACTGCTGTGTGGTACAACCTGAAGCACATACTGCCGTGTGGTACAACCTGAAGCACATACTGCCATGTGGTACAACCTGAAGCACATACTGCCGTGTGGTACAACCTGAAGCACATACTGCCTTGTGGTACAACCTGAAGCACATACTGCCGTGTGGTACAACCTGAAGCACATACTGCCTTGTGGTACAACCTGAAGCACATACTGCTGTGTGGTACAACCTGAAGCACATACTGCCATGTGGTACAACCTGAAGAACATACCAATGTATGGTATAACCTGAAGCACAGGTACAACCTGGAGCTCATAAAACTGTGTGGTACAGCCTGATGCATATACCGCTGTGTGGCACAACCTGAACCAAAAACTGATGTGTGGTACTGCCTGAAGCACATACCGCTGTGTGGAACAGCCAGAACCAAAAACTGATGTGTGGCACAGCATGAAGCACATAAAACTGTGTGTTACAGCCTGAAGCACATACTGATGTGTGCTACAACCTGAGGTTTTTGATATTCCATGAAACAGAGGAAAAATTGGAGAATGATTAAATGAAAAATGGAGTAACTAAAGGTTGAAAAACAGACACAAACTGTGAAGTGCATTGAAAATGTGAAAACAAAACATAACTCTGACATGTTTTTTTAAAAATTGTTGTACACGTTTCACATGGTATAAATAACCTCACAATATGATTCTCCTCATCAGCACAATTATGTCTATACCAAATGAAGACAGTTTTTTTTGTTATTTTAGCAGTGAAAAAAAAATCAGAAGTGTGCAAAAAAAAAACATTTTGGGAATTGTGTTGCCATTCCCCAAGACCATAATATTTTTATTTTTTGGTCAATGGAGCCATGCGAAGGGTGAGATCATGTTTTTATTGATTCCATTTTGGGATAGTTATGTTTTGTTTGCTTGTTACAGCATTTTTGTGGCATTGCAGAAACCAAAAAAAAATAAATAATTTTGGCGTTCTTTAATCTTTTTTGCTTACACTGTTTACCAACCGTGTTAATTATTTTAATATTTTGATCAAACTTTTTTTTTAACATGATGCTTCCACATATGTGTTCTTTTTTAATTGTTTTTATGATCTTTATTTTTACTGGGGCAAAAGGGAGGTGATTTGAACTGTTTTGAGTGTTTTTTTTTATATTGTTTTACTTTTCATTACTTTTAATAGTCCGTTTAGGGGACTATAACCTGCTTGTGATGTATACAGCAATGCCATAGCATTGTTGTATATAGTAAAAATCATTGTTTTATTTGAAACCTGGCCAAAGGCAAATTTTCAAGGGAGTGTTGCTCTGACTAGCACGGAGGTCTTCAGTAGAACCCCTGGGTCATACCAACCTATCGATGACCCACAATCATGTCCCAGGTGCACAGTTGGGCGCTTAAAGTGGTGCTCCCTCATGTCAGGGTGTGCTACACTTTGATAGCAAGATTTAATGCATTAACAATTAGAACTCAGCTCCACCTACAATTATTAGCAACAGGTCCTGGCTGTAACACACAGCTGTTCCCTGAATATTGGGTGAACCCATTGCATACACCGACTTCTGCTATGCTGTATTTTTTTTTCCTATTTCTGATGATGCTTCATTAGAGAATCCCTATGCATGCTGAGATGCTCAAATAAAGTGTCATCAGAGCAGGGATCAGAAACTGCTGTCACTGTATCAGCCTCTGCCCCCTCGCTGAAACAAAGCGTCATCAATGTCATTCCTTTCAGGGGCTGCTCTTTCCCTGCTCCACCTGTAATTGTTAGTAACAGGTCCTGGTTGTAACAAACAGCTGCTCCCTGAATATAGGCGAACCCGCTTCATACACCTACTTCTGACATGGTGTATTTTTTTCCTATTTCCTCTCTGATGATCTTTCATTAGAGAATTCCAATGCATGCTTTGATACTCAAACAAAGTGCCATTAGAGCAGGAAGCATAGGCTGCTGTCACTCTAACAGCCTCTGCCCCCTCGCTAAAACAAAGCATCATCAGTGAGGCTGCTCTATCCCTGCTCTGTTCCTCACCATTCGCTCTACACTGTGCAGTTTGCACAGTGACAGTATCCTCTCTCTTGTCAACTCAGATCAGTAATAATTTACCGTTAACTGAGCGGTGTGAATGCATACAGGATACTATGACATTGATCCCCTGCATCCCAGGTATTCACACCACTCTATTGCCAGAAGATTATTATTGATCAGAGTTGACAACAGAGTTGATGCTGTCACTGACGGCAATCTGCACAATGAGCAAGGAGGAACACAGCAGGGACAGAACAGATGACGCTTTGCTTGAGTACCCAGCATACACTGGGATTCACAAATAAAACGTCATCCGACAGGAAATACGGAAAAATTATAATATCAGGTAGTGTAATTAAGGAGCAGTAGGGAATGTTTAATATCAGTATATTAGAAAATACCTTATATTACAGCATTAAATAGATATGGATTCAGATGGAAATTTAGATTTACTTCTGACCATCCCTTTAAATATTTGCTATAAAACTTGATTAAACCAAAAAATATTTTTCTGGCCATTTATGACCCTTTGTAAATTAATGTGTATACAGTAAGGCAAAGAATATTAAATAATAGTATTTCTACTGCCTCAGTTGTTTCTACTTTTCAGAACATATAGCATTAAATAGATTTAAGACTTCCAGGTATATAAATATGTATCTGTCTGCTCGTGTGAGCATTTGATAACAGGCTGGCAATAGTAGCTTGTTATAGATATACCACAAGACACCACCGAGTGAAGGAAAAGCGCGGACAGATAATATGCATGAATATCTCTTTAGCACCAGGAAATTTCTCCATTTTGAATAATGCACAATACAATGATAAAAGAATATGACTGCATTCAGCCTTTCGGAGATCCGGCTGACACAGGTGTTTCATGTCTATGTACATCTTTGATCATCATTTTTCTGGTTAGCTGCATGATCATATTCAGAACAGATCCCCGCTCAACAGTATATCCATGAGAATATGCCTTTAGTCTTACTATGTCTGGCGTTTCTAAGCCATTTAATGTACAATATATATTCATATAAAATTACTCGATAGAATAGTTATATTTGTGAAGATGATTTTCCGGTTCCAGCATTAATTTTTGTAATATCATTATGCTATGTATGTGAAAGGGAGCCTTTCATATCGTACATTCAGGCCGATCTGTTTACAGAATGATATAAAAAAAATGAGATTAGCAGAATTAAAAATCTTCAATAGTAGGAAAATTGCAAGATTACTAAGTTTGCTAATAAAGATTGTGATCAGACAAAAAAAAATCCAACTTTTTTTTAAATACATGTAACTCAAATATCCAAACATTTAGAGGTGTTTTTTTTTACAAGGGGTTGTCCTGTCTAAAATAATAAGTCTGCAGTCTCTTCTATGTGTCACTCTGTGTGACTGCAGACTTATGAATCCTTCCAGTGCATACACTGCGAGGATTCACTGGTTTCTAAGCCATTAATGGTCCTGTGACCAGCTATTGTGCTATATGCATGGCCCCGGCCAGTACCTGACTAGTGTACAAATGTATTGAGCCAGGCTGCGCCCACTAGATGGAAGCACCTACTGGTTGAATACGCCCACTCCATATACTTGTATTGAGTGAGGCCATGCCCACTAGCCAGATTGTCCAGGAGCATGCATATCGCACACTAGAGGCCCCGTCACACACAACGAGATCGCTAACGAGATCATTGCTGAGTCACAGTTTCGATGACGCAGTAACGATCCCGTTAGCGATCTCGTTATGTGTGACACCTACCAGTGATTAGGCCCCTGCTGTGAGATCTCTAGTCATTGCCGAATAGTTCGGACCATATTCTTCAAAGGCGACGTCCTGCTGGGCAGGACACATCCCTGTGTTTGACACTGTGTGACAGGGTTCCAGTGACTGACGAGATCGTTATACAGGTTGCTACTGCGACCTGTATCGTTCCTGCATCGTTGGTAAGGTCTGACTGTGTGACATCCCACCAGCAACCTCTTAGCGACTTACCAGCGATCCTTATCAGGTGGAATCATTGTCGGGATTGCTGGTAAGTCGTTGTGTGTGACTGGGCCTTTACGGTCATAAGGACAACATATAAGGCCATTGGCATCTTATCACATCTAGATAAGAATAGCAATGAAAGCCCTGATGCGGAAAACTGTTCCTTTATCAATGTTTTCTGTCAAATAATAGGCCAGTGCATGTTTTGCGTCTACAAACTGTGATAACTGACCTTTCCAAATACCTGGGGACATTGAACCATTACTCATGGGTGGAAAAATGTATGAAAATAATGTAAAATAAGGAGTGAGGAGCACTACCATGCTCGGAGGCTTGGGTCTCGTAACAAGTAGTCGGACACTCAGATGGACTCGACTCGTGTACTGAGTATAATGGAAGTCAATGGGGAACTCGAATATTTTTCCGGAAGATCTAGAAAATTTATGTTAGTGACTCATGGAAGATGTCACCTCTGAGTATAAATCTTTCGAACCGCATCGAAATATATAGATATAATTTTATGATAATATACAATTTTCTTTCATGAACCCATTACTAGGTCAATAATTGTATTAAAATTGGAGGGTAACTATCATGGGTGCAAATCTGGAAGGCTTACCAAGAGCCTGTAGTCCAACTAAAGCCAAAGGTCCATCAGTCAGATATGAGGAGACTAATACTGCACATGAAATTTTACATTTCTGTAGCTTAGAATAAAGTAATTACAAAGAACAGATGTACACTGACTTCACAAGCACAAAGATCACATATATGACAAGACACTTGAGGGCTTCTATCACTTGGTATGAACATGCAAAGCAGGGCTATTCATGTTCATGTTCTGGATGGTAAAACAAGCCTATATTGAAGTCTGGTTTTATATGACTAACTTGTTGAAATTTAATAGTGCAGTAAAAGCATAATTTGATATATGCATATTAAAGCACAGAGGAAAATGAGAAACCTCAATAAAAATGAACTTTTCAAGGTGAATTACTGTGTGCCACGTAGGCTTTATGGGTTCTCCCTCCGTGTGCTGCCATGTTTAACATAGAACATTTTTCTCCTGTCATATTTTCATGACGTAATTTATAACTACTTTCTACATGGACTATTAGATAACTGGATCATTCTAATCTAAAACTTTCATGTAAAATTGAATTCCGCTATCAATGCTGAACATCTGGCTCTAGAGTGGCGCGAGTTTGGTTGCCTCTCAAGATAGTTGCTTAATATATTAGCATGAAATATGAATAAAACATAAAAATAGAGCGTCCTTCGTGGAGCGTTAAAATTAAAGACCTTTGTGTACAATAGCTGGAGGCGAAGATGTTATTTAAAAGAAATGGATTATTGGACCGATTTTATTTCAACTTACATATTCTACTTTGATAATAATGTTTTTTTTTAAATATCTTTTAATACCGGTATATGTATATAGAAAATTGCTATTTTTAGATTTCATTTAATTTTCAGTTTTTCCTACTTACCATATTTTTTGGACTATAAGAAACCCTTTTCCTCCCAAAAATTTGGGAGAAAATTGAGGGGTGCATCTTATAATCTGAATGTAGCTTACTGGTAGGTGGAGCATGGGCGCTGTGCTGGCTGCGGGGGCTGTGCTGGCTGCGGGTGCTGTGCTGGGTGCGGGCACTGTGCTGGCTGTGTAAGGTAGGGCGGTACGGCGGGTGACCCAGATGCACTGTCAGCAGTGTGAGCTTCAAATAATAGCACCCGGTCAGATGGAGCTCTTGGCGTATGCAACACCTCTGGCCCATCGATCTCCTAGGAGCAGACTTAAATAAAATGGCGTGTGCATAAATGAGATCCTGGCTTATCATAGCTCAATCTACGCAAGTGCCGACTCCAGGAGCCATTTCTTTGAAGCCTGCACCACCAAACAGAGCATTTGTGATACCCACCGCACCACCTGCAGCATCACCCTACTACACAATGGCCCCTGCCTCCTGTGACCCCGCTCTACCACCGCTGCCACCCCCCACTTGTAAGACACCGCTAGTTTATAAGACGGACGCAATTTTTCTTTTTTTACCTTTTTTTTCTCTAAATTTGGGGTGTGTCTTATTATCCGATGCATCGTATAACATGAAAAATATGGTATATATTCAAATTCAATCTTTGCACTACTTATATAAATGTTGAACATTGATATAAAAGCACATTAATCTTCATTATTTCCATAATGTCAGTCACACTTGACCTTACAGATACGACTCTGAATGGAAAGATAATAACTTTTGAAAATCTCAAGTCATAATCACATGTTCAGTATAGATTTTCAGTACATCAGGCTCCTATATGCATAGTTTAGCTCCTTAGACTCCATCCATACCTTAAAAGGGTTTCCACTTGTTCATTAACCTTTGTCTGGTTGCTGTGATGATAAACTACTAAGTGTCACTAGATGTAACTAGTGGAGGGGTAGTCAAACAAGTCAGAGGTCAGAGGCCAGGAAGTCATGTAAGGTACAGAGGGAGATATCAGAGTCAAGGTCAGGGTACGAGCCAGGGGGTCAGAAGCCAGTCAGAAGAAAATGTCAGAGTCAGGGGCATGGGTGAAGAAGGGTCACAAGGGTCCAGGGTAGCAAGAAAAGATCAGAACAATGTACATACGGGAGCCAGAACATGCACTGCAGAGAAGGAACTATGACTGGCAGCGTTCCAGGTGAGCTCACTCCCTGATGAAGCAAAACAATCACCCGGAACAAGGCACCTAAAAACAGGCTCCTCCCAAAACCAGTGCAAGACCCGAGGATGGGAACAACCCGTCCACTGGAGCACAATACAAGCAGAGCATCGGCTCTGCAGGGGAGCAGCGCACCGCGAATAAGAACCATGACAGTTCCATACGGTCAATATGACCCCAAGCAAATTGGTACAACTAGTCATATTTTATGGTACCAGATAAGGGTTAAAGCGCAAAAACATATACCAAAGTGAAGAAAAAAGTGAACACGGCATTCACCAAAAAATCTTTTTAATGTACCAAAAATATTAGGCCAAAACAGGAGGTAATATAGTGCATGATGACTACAGTGAATGGCCGTTTTGAGCTTATTTTGGCATGATAAAGTGATTGGGAATTAAAATGAAATTACCATTATATATAGGTATTAGGGATGATCGAATACCTCAAATATTTGGCTTCACGAATATTTTCCGAATAGGTCGCCGCTATGCGAATATTCGATACGTAATGTAAGTCTATGGGAAGCCTGAATAGTTCCGAATAGTTGTTATTAAGGTTTCTCATAGACTTACATTGCGCATCGAATATTCGCGAATAGTCAAATAACGGCGACTTATTCGGAAGATATTTTGAGGTATTCGATCAACCCATATAGGTATTCTGCTGTATGTTCTCTCCTGTTTTGGCCTTATGGGTTTGAAGGCACTAGCCCCTGCTAACCATGCATCTTGTGTTGAATCAGTGGACACCATGATCATACCATACCATGCAAGGTGGTGGCTGTTAAGATTTAACCATGTGTTGACCGTAATAACTGTGTAAGATCAGTGAAGCAGTAAGATTTTCTGTATCTGGGCATGCACTGAATGGGTTTAGCATCAGCAAATTTAAGATGGTGATTTTGGTACCTGTAGTACAATGAGACTCATTAGGGCATGTCTAGCTTAACATATACCTCCACCCAATTGTGTGTATCTTGTGTTGTCTTAGTGTCTGCTTATTTGACACTTGGTCAGAATGTGGAGGTTGTTATGCCTCCAGAAGGAACTTCTGAGAGAGGATATTGTTATGACCGGGGCAGTTTGTGGAGACTGCTGAGAACTCCACGGGGATACTTCTAGGGAGAAGTGGTATCCAAATCTGTGAGAGCATATTGCAAGTGAAACAGACTATATAGCATGTCTCTGTGTCTTTGAAGCCAGAAGGGGACTTGTAACTTGTATTATGTTGCTGGAGAGCAGTTTACCTGCTGTTGAATAAACCTGTTTGTTTTTTTAAGTAAAAGTGTCCCTGTTCTTAACTTGAGAAGCAAACTGAGTGAGAAACCTCATCTCACAAGAGTAAAATGGCTGATTAACAACATCCATATTTTCACAGTAATCCACGTGCACCAGGAGTGCTACATTAAGCAATGAAAGCTTAGAAGTCTCAGTGCTAGTAAATGAGTTTTAGGGAGTTCTCCATATAGTGGACAACCCTATTTCGTCATGTATGCTTTTTAAAGTTAATCTGTCACCATTTTTTTTATAGCATATCTGCACGTAGCATGATATAATTTCAGAGATCCTGATTAGTATGAAAAATCACTTATTGGACTGCTTGCGGCAGTTTTGATCACCCCACCACTGATTCGCAGCTTTGTGTATACATTAGGCATCAGCGGAAAGCTACCAATTAGTGGTGGGATTATACAGCACTCATTAGGAGAAACTTCGCTAGCCCTCTATTGAAAATCTCCAGCTGGTACAATAGTGATTTTACAATACTACAGCAAGTTATCTAGTAAGTGATTCATCACTGGAGTCAAGGTCATTTTCTCTAAGTTATACTCCTCTAAGGTTACCTGGCAAATACCTGGTGCCATATTCCCTTTAAATGCATTTTCAAGAATGCAAAACATGCATCCTAGGACTAGAGATGAGCAAACCCGAGGTTCGGTTTTCGAACCGAACACCAAATTTTAAAATCAAGATTTGGGTTTGTGGATCAGATCAAAGAGAAGGAGCCAGCACGATTTCTATACTGTATTTGTTGATAAACTAGAGATTTTTGGCAAAACATTGCAATATTTTGAGCCACCCCGCCAACGTCACAGCAAATTCCATGGGGCAGTCCTACACTAAATATTATATTTTGCTTGGGGTGCCATATGGCCTCATACATCAAATGCAGAACTGCTTGAGGCAGCACTTACCTGGTGCTTTTCATTCCCATACCTGTGACTGAGTCACAGCTGTGGGCGGGACAGGCTCAGGCAAGTGCTGCTAAGATTAAAAAGCCTGTGGACAGGGCCGGTGGCTGTGTGTGAACAGTCACCAATAGCTAAACCAGTTTACAGATAGAACAACCAAAAGAGGGTGCACGGCCTAGTGGAGGCTAACCACCTGCCAAAAAAATCAAAGAGAAGGAGCCAGCACGATTTCTATACTGTATTTGTTGATAAATTAGAGATTTTTGGCAAAACATTGCAATATTTTGAGCCACCCCGCCAACGTCACGGCAAATCCCATGGGGTAGTCCTACACTAAATATTATATTTTGCTTGGGGTTCCATATGGCCTCACACATCAAATGCAGAACTGCTTGAGACAGCACTTACCTGGTGCTTTTCATTCCCGTACCTGTGACTGAGTCACAGCTGTGGGCGGGACAGGCCTCCACCGGGCCGTGCACCCTCTTTTGGTTGGCAGGTGGGGTTAGCCTCCACCAGGCCATGCACCCTCTTTTGGTTGTTCTATCTGTAAACTGGTTTAGCTATTGGTGACTGTTCACACACAGCCACCGGCCCTGTCCACAGGCTTTTTAATCTTAGCAGCACTTGCCTGAGCCTGTCCCGCCCACAGCTGTGACTCAGTCACAGGCACGGGAATGAAAAGCACCAGGTAAGTGCTGACTCAAGCAGTTCTGCATTTGATGTGTGAGGCCATATGGCACCCCAAACAAAATATAATATTTAGTGTAGGACTGCCCCATGGGATTTACTGTGACGTTGGCAGGGTGGCTCAAAATATTGCAATGTTTTGCCAAAAATCTCTAATTTATCAACAAATAAAGTATAGAAATTGTGCTGGCTCCTTCTCTTTGAATTTTTGTGGATCAGATGCTTTACGTGCGAACAGAACTCGTTTGAGCAACGCTGTGCTCAGGTACGCTTGGCAATCAGCCCAGTGTGAGCTACTTGCAGTGTTTGAATGGCTCACACTGAGGGTAAACAGAGCGTGATTGGATGTAGTGTGCATCAAAAATAACAGTTTGAAAAACCCTGCCCACCCTCCGCCAGAAGTATTCTGCTTATGGCTGGCTGTATGTAGGTGGAGACTTAAACCTGCCGGTCAAGCTTGAGCCTGTGGAGCTAGGCTCGTTTGCTGCCGGAGAACCACATCTTGATGGAACCGCTCATCTATACTTATGACGGCAATTAACTTTGACTTTTGTGTCTTTGATTTTCTCTATTTTCAATATCAATGCATGCTTCTGATAAAAGGAAATATGTTTACCTAAGAGGGAGGAAGCCCTACAGGGAATTCTCTGCTGGTTGCAGCAGACATCTCTCCTGTATGTTTCATTTTATGAATTCACCTCTTCCTGGGATAGCCAGGATATACCGGCATTGCACAGATTCATGGCAGAACATTCTACAACTCTATGTGTTAACGACATCTCTACTCAGATCAATATATCTAATTTTTTGTATGCATCCAATCTGCCATGTGTAATCCTACCTTAATCAGGAAGACTAGAAGGGGAGTACATTTTTTTCACAGCACTGTAGCTTTGCATGTTAAATTTAATGGCCTATCAAGCAAGTCTTACAGTGCATTCCAATATATTTTTACGGTCGTCTCTAAAAAAGCCCAGAGACATGTTAGGTTTCCAACATCAATAAGGTAAAATTACCTTCAAATCACTGTGAATAGAATCATTATTGTCAGATCTCCGGCAACCATTTTAACGTGTCAGATTTCCGATAGGAAATTGCAGTTTATTTTTTAACTCATCAATGTTTTCTCCTTTAATGGCATAACAATGACAGAGATGACAGACTGTCTTAGAAGGAAAGTATATATTTTATACACAAAGGAAAGATATACTGTGGTAAGATTTTTTTTTTGTAAGATTTTTTTTCTATGAAAGCAAGGCGACACTAAAAGCATCAATTGTAACTTTACAGGCCTTAAAACATCATAATACAAGTTGGCACTGGTGTTCCTAACATTATATTTAATGAGTTAAGCTTTTTTTTTTTTTTTTCAAGTAAGTTTCCATTTTCCATTGAAAAACAAATGAGGCCGGTTATGGTACACATTTATCTAACAGTCTACCACCAAAAATGAAATTGCTGCTTTTACCAATCATTCACAGTAAAATTCAATTTTTCCACATTATTATTATTACTATTAGTTATTATAGCACCATTTATTTCATAGCGCTTTACAAGTGAAAAGGGTACAGGTACAATAATCATGAACAATACAAAAACAGACTGCAACAGGAGGAGAGAGGACTCTGCCCGCACGGGCTCACAGTCTACAAGGGATGGGTGAGGATACAGTAGGTGAGGGTAGAGATGGTCAAGCGGTGCGGAAGTAGATTGAGGGTTGATGCAGGTTGTAGGCTTATTGGAAGAGGTGGGTCTTCAGGTTCCTCTTGTAGCTTTCCATGGTAGGTGAGAGTCTGATATATTGGAGCAGAGAATTCCAAAGTATGGGGATGGCACAGGAGAAATCTTGCATGCAATTGTGGGAAGAGGAGATAAGAGAAGTTGATCTTGTGAGAATCAGAGGTTGCATGCAGGTAGGTACCGGGAGACTAGGTCACAGATGTATGGAAGAGACAGGTTGTGCATGGCTTTGTATGTCATGGTTAGTGTTTTGAACTGGAGTCTTTCGGCAATGGGAAGCAAGTGAAGGGATTGGCAGAGTGGCAAGGTCAGGAATTAACAAGGTTTGAGGTGGATTGATTAGGCTGCAGAGCTTAGGATAGATTGAAGGGGTGCAAGGGTGTCAGAAAGAAGGTCACGGAGCAGGAAGTTGCAGTAGTCGAGGTGGGAGATGATGAAGGCATGCACAAGTATTTTTGCTGATTCTTTGTTAAGGAATGCACAAATACAGGAGACATTTTTGAATTGTAGTCGGCAGGAGGTGAGGAAAGTTTGGATATGTGACTTGAAGGATAGAGCAGAATCAAGGGTTACTCCAAGGCAATGAGTTTGCGCGGCTGGGGAAGTTGAGCAGTTATCAATTTTGATGGATAGGATTGTTGGGGGGTTAAGAGTAGAGTTGAGCGCGGTTCGTGGTTCGTGGTTCTCCAGTTCTAGGCTCGAGTGATTTTTGGGCTGTTCGAGATCGAACTAGAACTCGAGCTTTTTGCTAAAAGCTCGATAGTTCTAGATACGTTCGAGAACGGTTCTAGCAGCAAAAAGCAGGGCTTTTTACAGCTACAGTGAGCAGGAGCCATCGCTGGCAGCCTGCCACAAGCTGGTAACCAAGATAAACATCGGGTATCCAAGCAAAGCGCTTTGGTTAGTAACCCGATGTTTATCTTAGTTACGTGCAGGAAGCCCACACTTTCCCGCTCAGCTCGCTCCACCCCCTCCTGCCCGCGGCATGTACACATACATACACATACACAAACATACACACACACACATCCACCCCCCCCCCCCCGCCCGCCCGCCCGCCCGCTCGCTCGCTCGCTCGGCTTACCTGCGGTGATGAAGTCCCGCCATCCCGACCTCAGCGCTGTCACTGTCCTCCATGGCCGCCGCTTGTCACATCACCTATCGCTTCCGACCCGAGACTGACACTGGCGGTGACGTCACGGACCTCTCGCGATACTTGATGTGAAGGCGCCGGTCATTGACCTCAGTGACAGGGGCTGTCAGTGTGCTGGAGATCAGCGCAGGTAATGTACCTCACTGACAGCAGCACTTGTCACCCCCCTGCAGTGACCTGGGCTGACCCATTGATGTTAGCTCAGGTCACTGCACTGCTCTCCCAGCCAATGGGGAACATCCTGCTCTTCATTGACTGGGACAGTGTGCATCGTCATGGCAACCCCTTGGATTACACCAGACCTGGATTTGTTTTTCAATCTAATAAATTGGTTAAAGAGGGAATGTTTTGGGGAGTGTTTTTTCAAATAAAAATGTGTTTGTCGTGTATTTTTTTTTTATTACTGACTGGGTTGGTGATGTCGGGTATCTGATAGACGCCTGACCTCACCAACCCCAGGGCTTGATGCCAGGTGACATTACACATCTGGTATTAACCCCAAATATTACCCCGTTTGCCACCGCACCAGGGCGCGGGATGAGCTGGGGCGAAGCACCAGGATTGGCGCATCTAATGGATGCGCCACTTCTGGGGCGGCTGCGGCCTGCTATTTTTAGGCTGGGGAGATTCCAATAACCATGGACCTCCCTAGTCTGAGAATATCAGGCCCCAGCTGTCTGCTTTACCTTGGCTGGTGATCCAATTTTGGGGGACCCCTACGTGTTTTTTTTTTTAATTATTTATTTAATTTAAAATAACAGCGTGGGGTGCCCTCAGTTTTGGATTACCAGCCAAGGTGAGGTTGCCAGCTGTGGTCTGCAGGCTGCAGCCGTCTGCTTTACCCTAGCTGGCTACAAAACTAGGGGGAACCCTATGTCATTTTTTTTTCATTTTTTTGGCTAAATACAAAGCTAAGCACCCCTTAGTGCCACATGAAAGGTACCAAAGGGTGTTCCACTTTTTCTCCATTTTTTTCTCCACTTTCTCTCCACTTTTTCTCCACTTTTCTCCATTTTTTTCTCCACTTATTCTCCACTTTTTCTCCTCTTATTCTCCACTTTTTCTCCACTTTTTCTCCACTTTTTCTCCTCTTATTCTCCACTTTTTCTCCACTTTTTCTCCACTTTTTCTCCATTTTTTTCTCCACTTTCTCCACTTTTTCTTCACTTTTTTCTCCACTTTTTCTCCTCTTATGCTCCACTTTTTCTCCTCTTAATCTCCACTTTTTCTCCACTTTTTCTCCACTTTTTTCTCCACTTTTTCTCCTCTTATGCTCCACTTTTTCTCCACTTTTTCTCCACTTTTTCTCCACTTTTTCTCCTCTTAATCTCCACTTTTTCTCCTCTTATGCTCCACTTTTTCTCCACTTTTTCTCCACTTTTTCTCCACTTTTTCTCCACGTTTTCTCCACGTTTTCTCCACTTTTTTCTCCACTTTTTCTCCTCTTATGCTCCACTTTTTCTCCACTTTTTCTCCTCTTAATCTCCACTTTTTCTCCACTTTTTCTCCACTTTTTCTCCACTTTTTCTCCACTTTTTTCTCCACTTTTTCTCCACTTTTTCTCCTCTTATGCTCCACTTTTTCTCCACTTTTTCTCCACTTTTTCTCCTCTTATGCTCCACTTTTTCTCCACTTTTTCTCCACTTTTTCTCCTCTTATGCTCCACTTTTTTCTCCACTTTTTCTCCTCTTATGCTCCACTTTTTCTCCACTTTTTCTCCACTTTTTCTCCACTTTTTCTCCTCTTATGCTCCACTTTTTCTCCACTTTTTCTCCACTTTTTCTCCATTTTTTTCTCCACTTATTCTCCACTTTTTCTCCTCTTATTCTCCACTTTTTCTCCACCTTTTCTCCACTTTTTCTCCTCTTATTCTCCACTTTTTCTCCACTTTTTCTCCACTTTTTCTCCATTTTTTTCTCCACTTTCTCCACTTTTTCTCCACTTTTTTCTCCACTTTTTCTCCTCTTATGCTCCACTTTTTCTCCTCTTAATCTCCACTTTTTCTCCACTTTTTCTCCACTTTTTCTCCACTTTTTTCTCCACTTTTTCTCCTCTTATGCTCCACTTTTTCTCCACTTTTTCTCCACTTTTTCTCCACTTTTTCTCCTCTTAATCTCCACTTTTTCTCCTCTTATGCTCCACTTTTTCTCCACTTTTTCTCCACTTTTTCTCCACGTTTTCTCCACTTTTTTCTCCACTTTTTCTCCTCTTATGCTCCACTTTTTCTCCACTTTTTCTCCACTTTTTCTCCACGTTTTCTCCACGTTTTCTTCACTTTTTTCTCCACTTTTTCTCCTCTTATGCTCCACTTTTTCTCCACTTTTTCTCCACTTTTTCTCTTCTTAATCTCCACTTTTTCTCCACTTTTTCTCCACTTTTTCTCCACTTTTTCTCCACTTTTTTCTCCACTTTTTCTCCACTTTTTCTCCTCTTATGCTCCACTTTTTCTCCACTTTTTCTCCACTTTTTCTCCTCTTATGCTCCACTTTTTCTCCTCTTATGCTCCACTTTTTCTCCACTTTTTCTCCACTTTTTCTCCACGTTTTCTCCACTTTTTTCTCCACTTTTTCTCCTCTTATGCTCCACTTTTTCTCCACTTTTTCTCCACTTTTTCTCCACGTTTTCTCCACGTTTTCTTCACTTTTTTCTCCACTTTTTCTCCTCTTATGCTCCACTTTTTCTCCACTTTTTCTCCACTTTTTCTCTTCTTAATCTCCACTTTTTCTCCACTTTTTCTCCACTTTTTCTCCACTTTTTCTCCACTTTTTCTCCTCTTAATCTCCACTTTTTCTCCTCTTATGCTCCACTTTTTCTCCACTTTTTCTCCACTTTTTCTCCTCTTATGCTCCACTTTTTCTCCACTTTTTCTCCACTTTTTCTCCTCTTATGCTCCACTTTTTTCTCCACTTTTTCTCCTCTTATGCTCCACTTTTTCTCCACTTTTTCTCCACTTTTTCTCCACTTTTTCTCCTCTTATGCTCCACTTTTTCTCCACTTTTTCTCCACTTTTTCTCCATTTTTTTCTCCACTTATTCTCCACTTTTTCTCCTCTTATTCTCCACTTTTTCTCCACCTTTTCTCCACTTTTTCTCCTCTTATTCTCCACTTTTTCTCCACTTTTTCTCCACTTTTTCTCCATTTTTTTCTCCACTTTCTCCACTTTTTCTCCACTTTTTTCTCCACTTTTTCTCCTCTTATGCTCCACTTTTTCTCCTCTTAATCTCCACTTTTTCTCCACTTTTTCTCCACTTTTTCTCCACTTTTTTCTCCACTTTTTCTCCTCTTATGC
Source organism: Anomaloglossus baeobatrachus (assembly GCF_048569485.1). Lineage (NCBI taxonomy): Eukaryota > Metazoa > Chordata > Amphibia > Anura > Aromobatidae > Anomaloglossus > Anomaloglossus baeobatrachus. The sequence goes on along the minus strand of NC_134356.1, from coordinate 99,299,450 downwards.
TCCACTTTTTCTCCACTTTTTCTCCACTTTTTCTCCACTTTTTCTCCTCTTAATCTCCACTTTTTCTCCTCTTATGCTCCACTTTTTCTCCACTTTTTCTCCACTTTTTCTCCACGTTTTCTCCACTTTTTTCTCCACTTTTTCTCCTCTTATGCTCCACTTTTTCTCCACTTTTTCTCCACTTTTTCTCCACGTTTTCTCCACGTTTTCTTCACTTTTTTCTCCACTTTTTCTCCTCTTATGCTCCACTTTTTCTCCACTTTTTCTCCACTTTTTCTCTTCTTAATCTCCACTTTTTCTCCACTTTTTCTCCACTTTTTCTCCACTTTTTCTCCACTTTTTTCTCCACTTTTTCTCCTCTTATGCTCCACTTTTTCTCCACTTTTTCTCCACTTTTTCTCCACGTTTTCTCCACGTTTTCTCCACGTTTTCTCCACTTTTTTCTCCACTTTTTCTCCACTTTTTCTCCACTTTTTCTCCACTTTTTCTCCACTTTTTTCTCCACTTTTTCTCCTCTTATGCTCCACTTTTTCTCCACTTTTTCTCCACTTTTTCTCCTCTTTTTCTCCACTTTTTCTCCACTTTTTCTCCACTTTTTCTCCACTTTTTCTCCACTTTTTCTCCACTTTTTTCTCCACTTTTTCTCCTCTTATGCTCCACTTTTTCTCCACTTTTTCTCCACTTTTTCTCCTCTTATGCTCCACTTTTTCTCCACTTTTTCTCCACTTTTTCTCCTCTTATGCTCCACTTTTTCTCCACTTTTTCTCCACTTTTTTCTCCACTTTTTCTCCTCTTATGCTCCACTTTTTCTCCACTTTTTCTCCACTTTTTCTCCACTTTTTCTCCTCTTATGCTCCACTTTTTCTCCACTTTTTCTCCACTTTTTCTCCATTTTTTTCTCCACTTATTCTCCACTTTTTCTCCTCTTATTCTCCACTTTTTCTCCACTTTTTCTCCACTTTTTCTCCTCTTATTCTCCACTTTTTCTCCACTTTTTCTCCACTTTTTCTCCATTTTTTTCTCCACTTTCTCCACTTTTTCTCCACTTTTTTCTCCACTTTTTCTCCTCTTATGCTCCACTTTTTCTCCTCTTATGCTCCACTTTTTCTCCACTTTTTCTCCACTTTTTCTCCACTTTTTCTCCTCTTAATCTCCACTTTTTCTCCTCTTATGCTCCACTTTTTCTCCACTTTTTCTCCACTTTTTCTCCTCTTATGCTCCACTTTTTCTCCACTTTTTCTCCTCTTAATCTCCACTTTTTCTCCTCTTATGCTCCACTTTTTCTCCACTTTTTCTCCACTTTTTCTCCTCTTATGCTCCACTTTTTCTCCACTTTTTCTCCACTTTTTCTCCTCTTATGCTCCACTTTTTCTCCACTTTTTCTCCACTTTTTTCTCCACTTTTTCTCCTCTTATGCTCCACTTTTTCTCCACTTTTTCTCCACTTATGCTCCACTTTTTCTCCACTTTTTTTCCACTTTTTTCTCCACTTTTTCTCCTCTTAATCTCCACTTTTTCTCCACTTTTTCTCCACTTTTTCTCCACTTTTTCTCCACTTTTTCTCCACTTTTTCTCCACTTTTTTCTCCACTTTTTCTCCACTTTTTCTCCTCTTATGTTCCACTTATTCTCCACTTTTTCTCCACTTTTTCTCTACTTTTTCTATGGTCGGTCTACCCATTAGCTCTGCCATGCATAGTGTAGCTCTACACCTACTGCACATGTTACTTTATGATTGACATCTCTTTCGTACCAGAGCTGTCTAAGTCTACTCTGACCCCATATTTGTCATTACTATATTGTCCTTGTACTGTATTATGACATTTGTATCATGTGTTTCATTTCTTGCTGTGTTGCAATTTTTTTGCTGCATCCCAATTGTACCTCTACATTGTTCGAGTTTATGTTATTGTTCTCTCACTCTTATGTGATACTGATTATTGTCATTTTTCATGATTACATGCAGATAAGTCCAATCTGACGAAGGCTCAGGCCGAAACGTCATTTGTAACTTGTTTTGGACAAAAACATATATGCTTATGAAAAAAAAATTTTCTTAATACGGACCAATAAAGAGTGATTTTGCATTACTATCCGTTGTGACTTACTGACTTAGTCTGGGAGATATAGAGTGCCGAGGTTACTCACTAATTTTATCTATTATTACCTCTGAGCACCTATATACCAGTGAGCAGAGCTTCCTCTACAGTAGTTCTCCTGATTAGGCATGCCCTTACCTCATGAGCAGGGCATTGCAGCTTTGGTAGCAACCATTACGACATGGACTCTGCTGCTGTGGACCCGGGGAGAGTGAGTGCAGATTCATTGCACCCACACTCCTCACATGAAGGGTCCGCACTCCTAGAAAATGGGGGATACGTTCCCTGAGTGTCTCCCCCCCATATTCTAGACGGTCCAGAGTCGTCGTGGGACCCCTTTATTTTTTTTCTTACAATAAATTGGTGAAAGAGGAAATGTTTTGGGGACTGTTTTTTCAAATAAATTTCTTTTGTCGATTTTTTGTTTTTGTTAGTACTGACAGTTTATGATGTTGGGTATCTAATAGACGCCATGACATCACAAACTGCTGGGCTTGATCTCAGGTGACTTTACAGCTAGTATCAACCCGATTTATTACCCCGTTTGCCACTGCACCAGGGCACGGGATGAGCTGGGGTGAAGCGCCAGGATTGGCGCATCTAGTGGATGCGCCACGTCTGGGGTGCCTGCGGCCTGCTATTTTTAGGCTGTGAAGGCCCAATAACTATGGACCTTCCCACCCTGAGAATACCAGACCACAGCTGTCCGCTTTACCTTGGCTGGTGATCCAATTTGGGGGGTCCCCTACTTTTATTGTGTAATTATTAATATTTATAAAATAATTATAAAAAAGAGCCTGAGGGGACCTCCACATTGGATCCCCAACCACGGTAAAGCTGCCAGCTGTGGTTTTCAGGCTACAGCCGTCTGCTTTACCCTAGCTGGCTATCAAAAATGGGGGGACCCAACGTAATTTTTTTTTTTTAACTATTTTTTAAATAGAAAAAATTAATGGGCTTCCCTGTATTTTGATTGCCAACCAAGGTAACGGCAGGCAGATGGGGGTGGCAACCCATAGCTGTCTGCTTTATCTGCGCTGAGAATCAAAAATACCGCGGAGCGCTACGTCATTTTTTTAAAGATTTATTTTTACAGCACTGTGATGTCCAGCAATCAAAATACAGGGAAGCCCATTTTATTTTTAGTTATTTAAATAAATAATTAAAAAAATATATGTTAGCTCCCACTGCATTTTTTGTATTGCTAGCTAAGGGTAATCCAAGCAGCTACTGGCTGCTAACCCCCACTGCTTGGTGTTACCTTCACTGGCAATGGAAAATCCAGGGAAGCATTTTTTTTTTTTTTTGCCAAAAAGCTACAAAAAAAGGACGTGAGCTTCGCCATATTTTTGTATGCTAGCCAGGTATAGCAGGCAGGTGCTGGAAGAGTTGGATACAGCACCAGAAGATGGCGCTTCTATGAAAATGCCATTTTCTGAGGTGGCTGCAGACTGCAATTCGCAGCAGTGGGGCCCAGAAAGCTCAGGCCAACCGGTGGTGCGGATTCCAATCCCAGCTGCCTAGTTGTACCTGGCTGGACACAAAAATGGGGCAAAGCCTACGTCATTTGTTTTCTAATTATTTCATGAAATTCATGAAATAATAAAAAAAGGGCTTACCTTTATTTTTGGTTCCCAGCCGGGTACAAATAGGCAACTGGGGGTTGGGGGCAGCCGTACCTGCCTGCTGTACCTGGCTAGCATACAAAAATATGGCGAAGCCACATAATTTTTTCAGGGGGCAAAAAACTTCTGCATACAGTCCTGGATGGAGTATGCTGAGCCTTGTAGTTCTGCAGCTGCTGTCTGTCTGTATGGAGAAGAGCAGACAGCAGCTGCAGAACTACAAGGCTCAGCATACTCCATCCAGGACTGTATGCAGAAGTTTTTTGCCCACCAAAAAAATGACGTGGGCTTCGCCATATTTTTGTATGCTAGCCAGGTACAGCTGGCAGCCACGGGCTGCCTCCAACCCCCAGTTGCCTATTTGTACCCGGCTGGGAACCAAAAATATAGGGAAGCCCGTTTTTTTTAATTATTTCACTTATTTCATGAAATAATTAAAAAACAAATGACGTGGGCTTCGCCCTATTTTTGTGTCCAGCCGGGTACAACTAGGCAGCTGGGGATTGGAATCCGCAGCACAGGTTAGCCCGAGGTTTGTGGGCGCCTCTGCTGCGGATTTCAGTCCGCAGCCGTCCCAGAAAATGGCGCTCTCATAGAAGCGCCATCATCTGGCGCTGTATCCAACTCTTCCAACAGCCCTGGAGCCGGGTGGCTTGTTGGGTAATCATGAGTTAATACTGGCTTTGTTTTACCAGCCAGTATTAAGCCAGAGATTCTTAATGTCAGGCACGTTTGACCCGGCCATTAAGAATCTCCAATAAAGGGTTAAAAAAAGACACCACACAGAGAAAAAATACTTTAATAGAAATAAATACACAGACACATTAGAGACTCCATCTTTATTACCCCTGTCAGCCCTCCACGATCCTGCTCTTCTGTCTTCTTTCTTTCTAGTGTAGTAGTAGTGACGATTGTAGTGAGGGGCATCACTTGGGGCTGGGGAACCTCCATCCTAACTACAATGCTCACTACAATCGGGAAGCAGCGTGCAGCCTTCACTCCGTGAGTGATCACTGCTGGCTGCTAGCGGTAACGCTGACAGACGCGTTACAATAGCAACGGTGCTCCCGGAGCCGCGGTTAGCGGTGACGTCACCGCTAACTGCGTTGCTATGGCAACGGTGATCTCCGTTAATGACCGGCTGTGTCAGCCGGTCCCTAACGGAACGGGGAGTCGACCGCGTGCTAGAGCATGTCGCCGGTACACGGCGATACACATATGTGCACCGTGTACCGGAGAGATGCACTCGCAGGTCCTACATGACGTGTCATAGTCATGTGACCAGTCTGTAGCCAATGAGATAATAGCCACGTGACTGGTCACATGGCTATTTTGACGTCACGATAGGTCCTGCTTCTCTGCTGGCAGTGCAGGTCACCGGGAGGATTCAGCGATCATCGGATGGAATAGCGGCAAGAGACAGAGTGCAGAAGGGATCGCGAGGACCGGTAAGTGTTATGGCAATGTTTATTAACTGTTTGTGTACATTTATAATGCATTTTTATGTGTTTGTGATTGCCTCCCATTATAGCCTATACGTTCGAGTTCGGTTCGTCGAACGTTCGACGAACCGAACTCGAACGGGACCCCCGTTCGGCGAACCGGCCTCGAGCCGAACCGGGACCGGTTCGCTCATCTCTAGTTAAGAGAACAGAAGAAAAGATAATGAATTCCATTTTGTCCATGTTAACCTTTAGAAATCATGCAGAGAAGGATGAAATAGCAGACAAACATTGTGGGATTTTGGTTAGTAGGGAGGTGATGTCAGGTCCAGAGAGGTAGATTTGTGTATCATCAGCGTAGAGGTGATACTGGAAGCCGTGGGACTCTATGAGCTGCCCCAGGCCAAAGGTGTAGATGGAAAAGAGGGGGGGTTCAAGAACAGAACTTTGGAGGACACTGAAAGATAGGGGTTGAGATGAGTTAATGTTGTGAGAGTGGGAGACGATGAATGTCTGGTTTGTTAGGTATGAGAAGATCCAGGATAGAGCCAAGTTTGTGATACCAAGAGGTGAGAGAATCTGTAATAGAAGGGAATGGTCCACTGTGTCGAAGGAAGAGGACAGGTCCAGGAGGAGGAAGCCAGAGTAGTGTTGTTTGGCTTTGGCAGTTACTAGGTCATTGGTGACTTTAGTTAGGGCAGTTTCAGTTGAGTGATGCAGTCGGAAGCCAGATTGTAGCCGGTCAAAGAGCGCGCAGGAGAAGTGGTAGAATGACAGTTCACAATAGACATGGTGTTCCAGTAATTTTGAGGCATACGGTAGAAGTGATATGGGGCGATAGGTAGACACAGAGGATGTGTCAAGGGAGTGGATTTTGAGGATGGGTGGGATCGAGGCTTGGTTAAAGAATGAAGGGAATACACCAGTTGCTAGTGATAGGTTGAAGAAATGGGTTAGGGTTGGAATAAAGACTGTGGTGAGGTTGGGAATGAGGTGGGATGGGAGTGGGTCAAGTGCACAGGTGGTGAGATGTGATCTTGAGAGTAGAGTGGAAAGATTATCTTCTGTTATGGTGGAGAATCTGTATTTGGAGGAAAAGGGCTGAGTAGTTATGAGGAGTGGCTCTGGGGATTGGAAGATAAAGCTTGCTCTGATGTTATCAATCTTCTGCTTGGAGAAAGAGGCAAAGTCTTCAGATGAGATGAGAGGGAGGTGGCGCTAGGGGATGGAGGAGAAAGATGAAAGTGTTGAATAGCTGTTTATGGTTGTGAGACAGGGAGGATATGAGAGATGAGAAGTAGGTTTGTTTTGCAGCAGTGAGTGTAGTCTTGAAATTGGTGAGGGACTGTATGTTTGCAGTGAAGTGCTTTGTGGAATAAGACCTCTTCTATCTCCGCTCAACAATCCTGAAAGCCCATCTAAGTTCTTTAGTCTTTCTCGTGTGCCAAAGTTGCCTGTTGATCATGCAAGTTTTGTTATGCGTTAGGGTGGCAGCTGATTCAAGACCTGCAAAAAATTGTGATATTGTATAAAGTGGCAGCAGTATCTGCATTGTGTAAGGAAGCTATGCTTGCAAGAAGGAGAAGGGACTGAGAAAGTGAGTGTAAATCAAGGTGTTTGAGATTTCTGCAAGGGTGTGAAAGTTTGTAGAGCGGGGTTGTGTATTAGGAGAAGAGAGGGAAGATAATGTAAGTAGGTTGTGGTCAGACAGGGGGTGAGGTAAGTTAGAGAGCTTAGATAAGGAGAAGTCTGTGAAGATGAGGTTCAGCGTGTGGCCATCTTTGTTAGTAGCTGCAGAGGACCATATGGTGAGGCCGAAGGAGGAAATGAGTGTTAAAAGTTTAAAGGCAGCTGAGTGGGAAAGGTCAATGGATATGTTGAAATTGCTCATGATGATATTGGGGATGTCAGTGGAAAAAAAATGTAGTAGTCAGGTGGTGAAATGGTCAAAATTGGTGGTGGCTGGCCCTAGGGGGCAAAAAATGACAGTCAGTTGGAGGGGAGTAGATACAAATGGAGTTCTTTTCGAAAGAGTGGAGAGTAACAGAGGGTTGCAGTGGAATTGGGGTAAAGGAGCATTTGTTGGACAGGAGAAAACCAACTCCTCCACTGTGCATGTTACTTGGGCGAGAAGTGTGACAAAGCAGTAGTGAGAAGTAGAGAAAGTGTTAGCAGGTGAGAGCAGGAGAGGCCATGATGTGGCTGTGTATGTCTGGAGACACAGAGTGCAATGCGGAGGAAAATATCTGGGGAGAATGTGAGATGGGTGGGAAGGATGGTGGGAGAGATGACCAGTTTATTACTGGGTTTTAGGATTAAGGGGGGTAGTAGGAAATTAAGTATTATAAGTGTGAAGGTGAAGAGAAACTCAAAGATTGTGTATAGTGTCTATATATCCAGTTACCTTCAGGTCCATTCCGATCCAATTCTGGTTTAATTAATTGCAACACACTTGTATAATGCACACTTTGATAATGCCAAGTTTGAGCATTTCTGTTACATTGCATTCTAAGTATGTGTGGGGTTCCAAGCGGTAAGACCCTGAAAAATTTGCAAGTTATACTCTATCCTATAGGTAGATGATAATTTTTAGTTTTGTGAATATCCCTTTAATGTGTGTTGCCAATGTATGTAAAGCGCTGTGGAATTAATAGCGCTATATAAATGAATACAATTATTATTATTATGTGAGAAAATCTGTAAATTCAGTTGGGCAACCACAGACAGACATTGCCCATGGCAATTCATGTAGCATATTCCAATTATCCCTTGGTGTTCATCCTTTTAGTCCTAGACTTGGATATTTCCTGTTTTCCTGGGTTGAATTCCTTGGATTGAGTTCACAAAGTAGCTGCATGCATGAGTTGAGGAAAGACACATTTATAAACTGGGTCAGAGCCAGCGTGGTGGGCACAATGACAAAGTCAAAACCAAGTGCTTAATCAGGAAAGGTGGATCTAAGCCTTGGAGGTCAGGCACTAATGTAGTCAGTAGAAATGAGCGTATCAGACAAAATTTGAATTTGATTGTTAGATTTTCCCAGAGAAAATATTCTTCAGATCCCAGAAGATATAAACAATAAAACAAACACTCACTTTACTGTTTTGCTCTCCAGCACCTCTGCTTCTCCCCATCACCCATCCATTTCTTATTACATTTTCTATTATTGCGGTGAGTGCTGAATCCTTGAGCCTCTTCATTGCATACTGGCACATCTAGCTGTGATAAGTCCTACAGCAGTTTTTCACATGTATGCACATAGTCACGGCGCACTTCATGATGTCATAAGGTTGTACCCATTCCGCTCCTCATCAGAGCCAGAAATATTTGGATTCAGTGCTTGCAGAAATGATAAGAAGATACAACATGGATTAGGAAAATGTTGAATTTCTCTATTTCCTTGGATTTTTCCAGTGAATTCAATTCACAGAGCTGTTATTCCCTGCAAAGTGAATGTCCCTTATTATGTTGTAGGGTCTCTCCAGACCTAAGAGCATAATAAATTTAAGATGAAAAAAGAAAGAAACTTACCCTCACCTTACTGCTCACTTCTCGAGCCACTCCACTCCTCAAAGTCACCCATTTTGACCTTGGCGCATCAAATCACAGCAGGCACTGAATCCATGGGCCATTTCCCTCTTCTGTGCATGCTTCAGCATGCACTCAAGAAGGGTATAATGACAAGAAGATGTGGCAAGGGCCCGATGGCAGAGGATGAGGAGCCAGTGGCCACCATTGTGCCAATTCAGTGTGGAATGCAATTTAAAAAAATCAACATTTTGTCAATTGCAGATTTTTATAATATCTGCGTAGAATTAAATTCCCCTTGAATATATTTGCTCACCTCTAGTAGTTAAGCATACAAGGGTTAAATTACTTAGGGCCTCTGAAGGTTAAATATGTAGCTATAAGAAAGGAGATAGATGAGGTAAATACACCATAGTGCAGCATGGACTAATTTAACACATATTCTTATCTGCATCTATTGGGTGCCAAACCTGCATGGTTCTTGGTCAGCTTGCCAGCCACAGTGTTTGTTAGTGAGTATGTGGTGCCACTGAGGCTTCAGGCACCACAGGGTACTGCGCCTCACCCGAGGTGCAGTATTGTTCTCGGATACGGAGGAGGACGTCACCAGTAATCACCACCAAAACACACACTTAACACATAACATGGGAGCTCTTCCACTGGGACCGGGCTAGGGTAGGTGCTGGGGTGGCCATCATGAGGTATGGGACCTCTTGCCCACTAGTTCAGGAATCCGGGACAGGGGGCATCTACAGGGGAAGTGAGGAGCCATCTCACACACAAAGGCAGTTAGCAGTGGACAGGCCCCGGGTAAGGTCGGATTTAGGAGCTAGTAAGAAAGGACACGATTAGTTCGAGACCCGTGGTCTGGAGCTGGAGGCTCGACCCAGGTTCTTAGGAAAGAAGGGGGTTCCCAGGGTTCGTGGTGAGTGCAGAAGGCACCCGTGACTCGTTTCAAGGCCAAGGAGCTGGGGTGGAGGAAAACAATCGAAAGGAGATGCACAGAAGGAAAACACGTGCCTCGACCTCTGAAGTATCCGGGATTGGCTGAAGCCCACCACATCGTAGCCCGGCACTTCAAAGGCAGCTTGTTCGCAGTGAGTAAAAGAACTTGAACTGCACCCTCTGTGTCGTCCTATCATTGCCGGTGCTTTCACCATTGCGCCCCTGCGTCATAGGCGACTACCACCACCACCATCCTCCCTGGGGCCTAGCTCTCCCTGTGGAGAGCTGAAACACCCGAACTGTGTCAACATCCGCCCCACTAAAGAAAACACCTGCAGCGGCGGCTCATATTGGCCGCACACCATAGGTGGAGTCACGAACAACTACCCCCATCATCCCCATCCATAGCCTTTATTGACACCGGACGGGGTCAAGAAACTGGGCAAGGCCACCACAGCGACGCTGGAGAAGAACCGCAGCCTGGTAACAGGTAACCTTGACCCTGTGGGCACGTCATGTGGAACCATGAGAAATAGCATGGAAATGTTTCATTTTATTGCTTTATGGCACACATGGCGCACAGCATGGGGGAAGGGCACAGAGGCAACAGTAGACTGGTTGACAAGTGCACCAACTGCTGACAGCATTGCCTTCAGCAATGGAGCTGCCATATCTGACAGCAGTAAACGTTTTTCTGGAAAAGACAAAAAGGCGCAAATGGTGTCTTCTCCTGGTGGTACCAGAATAAAATACAAGAAAACACTCACCTAGGGTAGTTGTGAGGGTCATAACTACCATATGAGCAAAGATGGTCAACACGATGGCTACTGCAGACCCTGAGGATGAATCGGTATATGTGGAGTAGAAGGGATGTACATCAGTGATTTTGTTCCTGAAGAAGGAGTTGTATTGACTCTGAAACGCGTTGAATAGTAAAATGACGAAGATATCTTTCCCGAGTGATTTCCTCATTTCACGTTGCAACGTTGGTTAACCCTTTCCTTTTACTCCATGTATGCCAATATCTGAAAGCAGGGAATGACTAGTGCAGGAGCACGACCAGGTGACTATCTTACATTTAGGCTAAGCCCTTTTTGATGACTATAGTACCTATAAATACCACTAGAAATCAAATTCCTTTCTACTGTGATTCAAATCATTGTAAACTAAAAGTTTTAACAATCACACAAGTCACTATTAGCATTTTTTGTCCTCTTAGAATGGAGAAACTCCTTAGCCCCAAGCATAACAGAATAACTACTGGATAGACAGAAATAAGACAATTATACATGTCCTATACAACCCCAAGAGACAGAACTAATGTGATTTTGCTCTGAAATATTCAGAAACAGAATTCCTAAATATCTGGAATTTGCATGTTATAATGCTGGCAATCAGAGTGAGGAATAGACCTATTCATGATCATCTATTCACCATCTAGCACAAAAAGACTTAGATTTCCTACTGCTTGTTATTTTAAAATATTTTACACTCTAACACATAGATCTGAACCAATTACTGGGAAGAAATAGTCAAACTTTATCATGAATTACACATTTCAGCCATGAAAAGGATATAATCTGAGAAATACTGACAAGCACTACCACTACTGATTGCCTGATTTAATACTTTGATTAATACTTTTCTCATTTACAGCATATTATCAAAGACAGTTGCAATCTAAATTACTGGATACTGCTGAAAATAAGGTTTATTAGCAACATTTACAACTTTGTACTTTTTGCAATATACTAAACAAGAATAATTTTAATATCTAAACACAACTAATATAACAATTAGTTTCTCCAAATTAGACATAAAATATCACATTTATGGCAAAAGAATAGTCATAAGAGTTAAGAAAAGAAATCGCTCTGGACAAAAAGATTATTGCCTTGTTAAGGGTAGAATTTTGACTTTTTCTGTAGGAATGACAAGCTGATTATTCTTTGCTCATAACAGCTTAACCTGAAGGCAAGTAAAGCAAAGGTCTATCCCAGAATAAAGGCTTTATCTTAAATAGGTGTCTGAGGGTTAATGTTTCTCCATGTGGAGAATGACATTCCTGACAAGCCAGTGTAAGGAGGCTTATAAAGGCTGCTTTACACGGTACGACCGATTGTGCAATTTCACAATCGATCGTACCCGCCCCCGTCCTTTTTGCGTCACGGGCAAATCGCTGCCCGTGGCGCACAAAGTCGGTAACCCCCATCACACATACTTATCTCTCGTGCGACCTCGCTGTGGGCGGCCAACGTCCACTTCCTGGAATGGGAGGGACGTTCGGCGTCACAGCGACGTCACACGGCCGCCGGCCAATGGAAACAGAGGGGCGGAGATGAGCGGGACATAAACATCCCGCCCACCTCCTTCCTTCACATAGCCGGCGGCGGCCGCGTGACGCAGGTGAGCTGCTGTTCATCGTTCCCGGGGTGTCACACGGAGCGGAGTGTACTACCACGGAAATGATGAACTACTAAATTAAACGATATTATGGAACCTAGCGAGCAGTACACGACTCACGATTTGTGAGCGATACTGCGTCGCTAGGAGGTGTCACACAGGTCGGCATCGCCAGCGATGCCAGATGTGCGTCACAAAAACCCTGACTCCGACGATCTATCGCACGATAGATTGTCTGGTGTAAAGCAGCCTTAAGCCTCAACACATGGAGAAACGCTGCTCCTTGGAACCCAATCAGCAGCGTCTCATAAAGCCAAATCAGATCTCATGCTTTGAACTGACAAGGGGCAACACCATGAAACACGTGTCTGTAAATTGAGATTCTAGATTGGCTTTTATCCTAAGCCAAATGGCAATGATCGTTAAAGGGTCGATATTGACTTTTAAGATTGCATCTTCTAATTGGTGGCATTAGAGTTCAAGTTCTCTTCCTCTTCATTTATTATCCCAGAGAAGCATTTCATGGTTTATAAGCCTTCTTACACTGACATGTAAGGCATGTCACACTCCACAAGGAAAACCGTTACCCCTTAAATCCTAGTCAAAAGCCTCTCATACAGTCAAGTCCGATCTCATGCTTTGAATTAACCAGGGGCAACACCATGAAACACGTCTTCTAATTTGGCTTTTATCCAAATCATATAGTAAGGCTTTTTAAATGGTTGATAATGACTTTTAGGATTGTTACTTGCAATAGGAGGCCTGAGAGTTCAAGCCATCGTCCTCTCTGAAGAGGCTATTTGTTTCTTTCATAGGCAAAATTCTCCACCACAAGGAGCGTTGTAATTTACTTAAAATAATGAAAGTTCCTGCTCTACCCACTTGTTTACAGTGGTTGCTTTACCCCCTTTCCATCCATGTTTACCTTTCATATGATGTGTAGATATAATAGACAAGCCCTGAAGTTAGGACGTCATCCGCACCACATTGTTTTGTGGACTCTGTCAATGTACAGTGGGAATTGCATGGACTAAGCTGACTGCCTGGTCCACAAAAGCTTATTATAAACTGCATATTGACATTGACTAGTGTAGTTATGTGGAGAAAGCAGGAACTTTCACTAATTGATTGTTTTGGAGAATGCCACAAAAAAAAAGATAAAGAGTTTTGTGTAATGCACGGATAGTGATGGGATGATCAGACGGTAGGCCAGCAAACGCAGTATGCCAGACACACTTTGCACTAGCCGTCATGCCGCTGTACACCCTTAAGGGCTGGAGTGCTTTTCACCCACCTTCCGGACCTTGAAGGGGGGGCCTTCGGCAGAGCCCTTCTCAGGTTACAATAGCGGGGTGGCTGGTGGCTGGGCACACAAGCCACAGTCAGATAAAAAACACCAACACCAGGAAGGAAAGTAGTAACCACTACGCAGTTATAAGAGGAGTCTAGGGACAAAACCAAAGCCATGAGAGCAAGCAGAACAAACCAGCAGCAACACAACCTAATAGCCTTACTACCCAAGCATAACTGATAATAACCAGCACTGACCAGAGGATGTGGCAGGTTTAACCGCTTCACGAGGATCATGCGAGTTTAATTCTCGCCCCCTGCCACTGAGGCATAGATCCCAAAAAATGAGAACGCTACGGGTTTTGGAAAATGGCGCAAAACGAACACCACTTTTATTAGACAAGCTTGTGAATTTTTTTAACCCCTTAGATACAAGTAAACTTATACATGTTTGGTGTCTACAAACTCGCACCGACCTCAGGCATCACACCCACACATCAGTTTTACCATATAGTGAACATGGTGAATAAAATATCCCAAAAACTATTGTGCGATGACACTTTTTTTGCAGTTTTTCCACATTTGGAATTTTTTGTTGTTTTAAAGTACACTATATGGTAAAACGTATGGTTTTATTTAAAAGTACAAGTTGTCCCACAAAAAATAAGCCCTCATATGGCAAGATTGACGGAAAAATAAAAAAGTGACGGCTCTCGGAAAAAAGGGAGCAAAGAAAAAAAAAACGGAAAGCGCCTGGGGGCTGAGGGGTTAAATATCTCTCTACCTCTCTCCTGGGTCAGCTGACACTGCTGAGGTAACTCCCAGTCTCCACATTCAATCCAGAGTGGCAAGGAAGGGGGTGAGGAAGATTGACAGGGAGGAACCTCCCACCGGCTAGCTGAACCAGGAGACATGGCATTACATATCCCTTAGCAACAGCTGACACTAGATGACCTGGCGTCCCAGGACCCCCGTACCACATGATCACTGGGAGAGATGCCACAAACTGAAGTGAGTCTTTTAGAGCTCAAAACACGGCCAGAGCAAACACCTACACTAGCCCCGCCCCCTGGAAACGACACTCCACCCCTCATAGCCACTGAGGAGAGATGGGTGACCTGACGGAGAGCTGACGCATGGCCAGGATTGTGAAGGACTCAAATGGGTGCAGATACACAAAAGATTAACCTTCTCTGCCCCACGGATACCTGCCATGACGCCCCAACCACGATGCAAACTGCCAGAGCTGACATTTTGTAAATTGGAAAATTCCTTTAGCAAATGTATGAAATGGAAAGCTTTGTTATGGTGAGAACAGAAATTAAGGAGAAAATGTCCAGGATATCCCCCATGTCAATAAAGTTGAGTTTTTTTTAGTATGTGTTAGAAGTATATAGATCAGTCTTTACTATAGTCTTGTGGACTATAGCATCTTTTGTTCATTTAAATGATATGTATCCATATTAATCTGTGATGTATCTCTCTTCCAAAGATATCACAACTGAGATTGTTGAGCAGTATTGGTGGTGAAAAGTATGAGGGGGACATAGTATAGAGACTGGGTAGTGTGGGGGGGATAGGCAGCAGCACGGTGGCCAGTGTGAGGGCACAATATAGAGGGCACAGTATGCTGACGAGAGGGAAATTGAGACTGAGGTGCAATATAGTGATTTTGGTACTGAGGGAGAGAGCAGTATAGGGAGGGGACAGCATGGGGGACATTGTGAGGGTACAGCTTAAGAGGGGGAGTGTGAGGAGGGGGCACAGTATAGACATTTGGAAGCATAGTAATGGTACAATCTATAAGACGGTATGAAGAGGGGGCCCAGTACTGATGAAAGTCTCTATGTGACTGCAGACTTCTGAATCATCAGTGGGCACACTGCACACTGTCAGGAGTCCAGACTTTCCGGTGCCAGCAGTGAGAGATTGAGGGCACATAGCCACAAGTATAATCACAATTCACTTATATTGAGTGAGGCTGCACACATCTAATTGGAATGTGGCCGGAAGTAGGCAAATCGAATACTTGCAGTCCCGTGATTACTTGCTCATGGCATGGGAAAATCATTACAGTGTGCAGTCCACAAGCTGTGAAAATTCAGAAGTCTGCAGTCATACAGAATAACAACAAATTTTCGTTGTAAACCTGGACAACCCCTTTAATAATAAAATTAAGCCCCGGAGCATGCCTAATCCTAACAACCTGCAATATACTCAATGTAAGGATTCAGCTCTGCTTGCCAATTCCAGAAGTCATCACATGACCACTCGCAGGTCATTGTCATACTTCTGGTCACAATTTGCTTGTCTTCCTGCTTCTCCTTATGGGCTGTAGTATTTCATCGAACATTGAGACAATTAGGAAGAGCAGCTCATCGTCACATGACTAAGTGTGAAAATAGCATAAGAGCGGTCACATGACGACTACTCAAACTGCATAAGCCATGTATAGGAGGAGGCACCAAACTGAACTCTTACCCCGTGGTCACGAAACCCTAGATCCACCTCTGATACTGTATATGATATACTGTGTACAGACATCACCTGTTATGTATTACTCAGCAGATAAGAGCTCATTGTTATTTTTAGCAATTATTGCTGCCAGTGAAAACTTTTCCTTTCTGCATTTTTACTATTCTTTGAATGTCTTAACATTGGCATCAATAACAAAATGTGAGTATCTCTACTTTCTGTGTATAAGTGACTGCTGTGAGTTATCCTGGAGTGTATCTATATTGTAGTGCTGTAAATCTGAATGTGGCAGAAAAACAGGATAAGATCCATGCTCATTGGATTTATATCTAAATGCTACAGTCCCTACCAGATTTTCTGCCCATGGGCCCCCACCAACCTTATCCTGGCCCTGCAAGGGTGTACTCACTTTTGTGGTATACTGTACATGCATCAATAGCACTGTCTTATATTTTAATTAAAATGTTGATTGTGCCCACCTAAATGGTTTCATCTATCCTAAGGATAGGTTACCAGTATCATTGCAGTGTAAAGCCCTTAAAGGGCGCTTGTCACCAGATTTGGGGACTATAAGCTGTGGCCACCACCACTGGGCTCTTATATACACCATGCTGTATATAAGAGCCCAGGCCGCTGTGTGCAACATAAAAAAACACTTTATAATATTCACCTAGAGGGTCGCTTCGGTGCAGACTGGTCAAATGGGTGTTGCCGATCTCTGGTTCCTGCGTCTCCTCTTTCGGCCTTCTTGGTTCTCCTTCTTCTGAAGTTGGCGTGCATGACGCGTCCTAAGTCATGCACACAGGCCGGTATTGAGTTCCCTTGCAGGACAGATCAAAGTGCGCCTGCGCAGGACCTCAATGCCAGCTTTGTGTATGAGAAAACAAAGATGGCCGAAAGCAGAGGCGACAGCACCAGAGAACGAAGACACCCATCAGACCAGTCTGCACCGGAGCGACCCCCTAAGTTAGTATAATAAAGTGATTTTTATGTTCTACACAGCGGCCTGGGCTCTTATATACAGCATGGTAGAATGCTGTATATAAGAGCCCACTGGTGGTGGCCGCAGCTTATAGGCCCCAATCTGCTGACAGGTTCCCTTTAACATTTTATTATCCAGGCCATTATATATTACAGTTATATTGGTCATTTCAAATTATCACACACATTAAATACATATATTTCTGTTTAAAAAAAACATATTTAGAACTTATAAAAAAAATGCACAAAACACATTAAAATTAAATATTAAAATTAAATATTTTAATTCCAATTGTAATAATGTAGAAACATTTGACAATATAGTAAGAGTGACAAAGCTTAAAAAGAGAAGAAAGCTTCCGTGCCTGCTGCAACTACCATTTAAATTTTTATTTCAGCAGCGGTTTGCTCGTGTTTTAATAATGGGCATGAAAAAAATCATTTGTAACAGTCAGATAAAGGTCTTCCATAGAAAGATTTTTTCCCCTTAGGGTTTCATTTCAGCCTTCAATGTCATTTGTAGAAGAAGTAGTTGGAATTCCTGTCCGGATAACCGGTTTGGCACATTTTCGTGTACATTGCTTATTTACAATTATTTAAATTGCTCTGTAGCTCCTATTCACCATGCTCAGAAAATAATTTGTCTTATCTGAGAAACATTAAATTGTATTCAAGTGCATGAGCTTTGAGTTCTGCAGAGAAATATGACCGTCAGGTTCCATTATATATATAGGGTTTCTATTTATCATGTTTTCCTTCAGGTCACTTCTGGCTCTGCTCACTGAAAGTCTCTGATGCCGGACTGACGTAGCATCTGCATTTATGGGATTAGTTTGCATGAAGAGCAATTACTAATTTAAAATTATGTGCATACATTTATATTTTATAAATAAACATCTGTATAAATTTTCTTGCAATAATTTAATTCCTTTAAAGATATTAATGAAAGAACATCCTTTAAGAGGTTGTCCACTACTTTTACTTTAGTAGCCTATCCTTAAAGCCACTTTACACGCACCCGCCCCCGTCGTTTGTGCATCACAGGCAAATCATGCCCGTGGCGAACAATATCGCAGGTACGCGTCACACCAACTTACCTTCCTAACAACGTCGCTGTGGCCGGCGAACAACCTCTTTTTTAAGGGGGAGGTTCATGCAGCGTCACAGTGACGTTACATGGCAGGTGTCCAATAGAAGCAGAGGGGCGGAGAGCAGCCGCATTAACGACACGCCCACCTCGTTGCTGGAGGACGCAGGAACGCTGTGGTTAGTCGTTCCCGGGGTGTCACACGTAGCGATGTGTGCTGCCTCAGGAACGACGAACAACCTGCGTCCAGAACGAGCAACGATATTTGAGAAATGAACGACGTGGCAACGATCAACGATTTGGTGAGTATTTCTGATCGTTAGCGGACGCTCGTAGGTGTCACATGCAATGACATCGCTAATGACGCCGGATGTACGTCATGAATTCCGTGACCCCAGCGATATCTCGTTAGCGATATCGTTGCGTGTAAAGCAGCCTTTAGGATAGGTCACCAATGTCTAATCATCCGGGGTCTGGCACACCCTCCAATTAGCTGTTCATAGTGCAGGTGGCCGGAAATGCTCAATTTCAGATCTGCCCTGTCATCTGATAGTAGCCTTGGCTTAGTACTAAACATCAGCCCCCTGTTGATTTGAATGGGAAGCAGATGTGCAGTACCCGGCTGCGGCCACTATCAGAAGATGGAACAGCTCCAGAACTGATCATTTCCAACTGCCTGCTGCCAGTACCGAGAACAACTGGCACCAAGGCCCTTATACAATGTGGCAATTTTACCATCTACAGGGCACAAGGATGCATTTAACTATGTAAAGTGCAAAGTGGTGGACATCATTAATTTGTAGGGCAGTGTGCAAGCCACTGTTATGGTACAGTACAGCAGGTGCAGTAATATGGACACATGCAGCAGTTCTGTACTGGGGTATTAGCAGGATGAGGAGTTTGTGCAGGTTAGAAATAAATGAGGACGGAGCTAGAAATGTGAGAGGTCAGATGTGTCTTTGTTGTAATCTCTGCAGACGAGTCGTGGCTGGAGAAGTTGTCATGTCGGTCTGGGCAAGATGGATAAGATGGGAAAAATTAGCTACTTCATCATTAAAAACATCATCTGTAAGTCATCATTTATAACCGCACTGCAATCTCTTACTTGTTGTGAAGGACTGGTATCTATCACTATATACAGTGTGTCCACTCATATCCTGTCCACCCCCATTAATTTGAGAACAGCGGCAGCTATAGGCATAGAAGTGGTGTCTAGGTATAGTAAAGTAGCCATGCGCTACAAAATGAAACCACCTATAGCGCCACCTGGTGGAAAACAATGGAGTTAGCATTTTTATCTCGAAAACGGAACAATATAGAGAAAAAAAGTGAATTACAAAGTTGGAGGGCATCATCAATTCAATATGAATCGACACCTTGCATACAGAAATGTAAACTTTTTTTTCCTTTTTACACTGGTGGGGTAAATGCACTTTCTTTTGCAGCAGCAGACTGCTTCAGCTGGTGATAGTTCAAAAATTACCGGCCAGGATATAGCCCTCTGCCTCCTGGACTTGTTGCTGGTTTTTTATTCAGTTGGTGCTAGCCAGGGAGCAGAGTGGACGTTTCTTACTGCTGCTGCTATACTGTGATATTTGTAAGTGATTTTTTTACCTCTTTTTTTCATTATACCCTTACCCTAATTCCGTGGTCATCTCTTGGTACAGGTTATTGGTGTGTATAGGTTTTTGTTTACCCCATGTGTTTCTGTGTTGGTGGATTGTTGGGCTCTTTCAGGGTATCCTCTGGGTGGTGGGGACTTAGTTATTAGGGCCTGGAGGTGAGACAGGGTCATGCTGGAGGCTCAACCCTGAATACCATTGGGATAAAGGATAGAGCAGGGTCCCCAAACTTAGGGTCAGCCTGGTAGTCTCAGTTCCATCCTTACTATCCCATTACAGCTGTGCACATGCTAATGAGTTCAGAGAATCCAACTACAAAATGTCCCTTTATTATGACTGCTGGTCAGTGTGATGACACAGTGTTTGGCCACTTAGGTGGGGGTGAACTGTTCTTAATTAGGCCAAACGTATGGGTCCTACTGTTTGATAAATCAAGAGAAGTTAACTATTGTCTCTTCACAGACTGATCAGAGCCCAATTGTCGGTAAATTTGTATTCCCTCAGCCCCTCTGACTGTATAGTTCAGACGAAAATTATGCAGTCAGATTGAAATTGCGACCAATGAGAGAGCAGCCTTCTCCGATCAATCTTGGAAGACATAATACCCTTAATTGAGAACTGAGAACTATAAATGGTGCTTGCTCTTGTCACCATTGTATTATTCTACTTGTCCCCAGCCGAGGAACTTCGGCTCCAGTTTGGAAATCACAGAACTGCTTCCTAAGCCGCTATCATCTCTTCTCAGTGGGTGCCCGCCAAAAGCATGGTGCTGCTGTACCCGGATAGTTTCCTGTAACTGACCATTTTTAAAAAAACTTTTTATCTTTACCTTTTCTTTTACATGCATAGATATAAATTAAACTTACAGAGAGAAGATCATTTTAGTACTGATATCCTTTTGAAAAAATGACTGTGGGGCTTTATCATACAAATGCATAATGTGCAACCCCTATAGTTATGTTTCATTTGAAGTAAAATATTGTTCTCATGATCCAAGACTGAGATTCTCCTCTCCAGAGTATTCCAGTCCTGGTCTGGTCATGTCAGGGGTTAACTCCCATCAGCCTTGTTTTGGTTTCAGGAGATGCTATATCTGGTCTCTGCAGTTGCATTCTGGTGCTGGTTATAGTTTTGCTCTGCAGTCTGTGACTGGCTCTGGTGAGAATTCCTGTTTGATCCGATTCCTTGTTGCCATGCCCTGACCTGTACCCTCCCCTGTTCATCAGTCTGTCCCAGTCCCTGACTTCCCACTCCTCCTCTCAGTTGTTTACACATCCTGCTTCATCCTATTCCTGTGTTTGTGTCTCCTCACCCTCCAGTCTTGTCTTCTGTTCCCTATGCCCTTTGTGTTTCCCGCTGCATTCCTGATCTCCCGGCTTCCGACTCAGTTGTGTTTTCTGACTTGATTTTGATCCTCCCCTTGCAGTGACTTTCCTGGCTAGACCCGGACTGTTTGACCACTCTATTGCCCCCTGGTGGTTCGCCTGTTAGCTGCCTGATGGAGTTACTCTGCTGTACTTCAGCTGTCTTTCTGTTACAGTGTTACTTTGTCTCTCCTTCACTATTTTGTTGCCACCTAGTGGGGATTACACTGTACTATGTCTTACTAGCTCTTTGTAGAGCATAACAATTGTAATATTAGAAGGTGTAGATTTAGTGCTTATATATTCTGTTTTGAGGGGATTAAAAATGTGGCCATCATGTTCAAAAGATAAAATTCACTAAAATTCAACATATTAAAGAAGACTTGTCACCAGATTTTACAATACAAACTGCATACAATATTAAAAAGATGTCTAAAGGCGCCATCACTTGCAACGACATATCTAACGATATATCGCCGGGGTCACGGATTCCGTGACACACATCTGACATTGTTAGCGACGTTGTTGCGTGTGACACCAACGAGCGACCGTTAACGATCAAAAATACTCACCTTATCGTTGATCGTTGACCTGTCGTTCATTTCAAAAAATCGTTGATTGTTGTGAGGTCACAGGTTGTTCATCGTTCCCGAGGCAGCACACATCGCTACATGTGACACCTCTGGAACGACGAACTACAGCTTACCTGCGGCCGCCGGCAATGAGGAAGGAAGGAGGTGGGCGGGATGTTACGGCCGCTCATCTCCGCCCCTCCGCTTATATTGGGCGGCTGTTTAATGACGCCGCTGTGACACCGCATGAACCGTCCCCTTAGAAAGGAGGCGGTTCACCGGCAACAGCGACGTCACTAGGCAGGTAAGTGACGGCTCCGAACGATATTGTGCACCACGGGCAGTGATTTGCCCGTGACATACAAACGACGGGGGCGGGCGATATCGCTGCATGTGACGGGGCCTTTAGACCTGATAAGGCTGGTGTAGTTACTTGGAATATCTATATCAGAATGACTGAGTATGTAATGCCTAATATTAAAATGAGAATTTTATTAGTCTAGCCTGGCCTCATAAAACACATTTTTTTTTTTTTTAAATTGTACAGCCACTTTGACATGGAATTTCAAAGCAAGCACTTCAGCCTCACCAGTTCTACAAGATATATGCAATAATGCATGATAACACAATTTGACACTGATTTAATCAGCCATTCTATGGTAATAATAATGACAATAGTATTAGTAGTATGGGAAATAAGCAATGACAGATTTTCTTCTTTGCTTCCAATACCCTTAAGTGCCGATCTATAGTACAATGCGCTAAATCCAAGTGTTATATTTCTATATTAGCTCATAAAAGTTGTAGAAAACAAACAATTCTTTTTTTGAAAGTATCTGATTGAAAACTATTGTATTGGGCAGGTTTATGATGTACTACACAATAGAAATATATAGCGCTTGGCAGAGGGTGAGAATGGAATAACCGGCCCCTCGTCTTTCATCTGCTGCATTTCCAGAGAGCTCCTGCCATGATACAATATATCTATGCAGTGCCTTGGATCTACAGATAGATTTATCTTTCTATGGATTTTTTGCTCTCCTCTACAAACACTACTGTTTCCAGTCAAAGGTTGAACTGAATACTGACCTTAATACCACCGAGATGGATCGGCCAAAATATGCCGAACAATTTATTTTATTGAAAGGCCATATTTAACCTGCACCTTAACCTTTCCTTCTAATTGTTCTCTAATGGGCATCAATTTAAATATATGTTTAATATGTCCCAGACATTTCTAGATATTTCAAGATATAGAACTAATTTATAATAATTCCACAAACCAGAAACCTGACACCGTGAAAACCTAAAATATGTTGTCTCATAGCAAATTTAAACCAATTTAGCCCAATATGCACTAATTGTCACTCGTCATAAATTGCGTAGAGAATTAATAATTCTGCACAAATTTTCCCTTAATCGGCAGAAGGTGCTGCCAAATCTCGGGTCCTCTATATCGGATCTCTTCTTTTACAGATTTGTACTTACAGTTTCTCGAGCATATTTTTGCATTTCACACCTTGTTTGCCTACACTTCCCATGATTTGCTACTTACCCACTGTATCTGATATTTTCTAGAGATGATTGGACCCTTCGAAGTTTGGGTTCTGTGGGTACAGTCACACTTTGGATTAAAGTTCACTTTGGGACCCGGACTTGAACCAAACCTAACTGGAAGTCAGTAATTGGGCAGTTTGGGTCTCCGCCCACATGCAGCCAGCCAGAAACAGATTCCTTGCTGGAGACAGAGGGTGTTTTTTTATTTATGTATTTTTTGGACAAACTACATCCAATAACAATGTTTTTAGCCCCAGTATGAGCAAATGAAACAATGCCAGTGGCTCTCACTGGGCTCAGCACTGAGTGTTCCTAAGCACACTGATGCTCTATCGAGTGGCCTGCATATGTAAAGCAAGCTAACTTCGAACGTGAATACTGATTTTTTATACAAAGTCTGTCTTCAGTTCCAACGCCGAGCTTTACTGTTTAAAAACTGAGGAGAGAGAGCGCAATAGGGTCTCACCAGAATAAAGATAGTGGTGTGTGAAAAAGAACACTCACCTGGCAAAGTCATGAAAATTCACAACCCCTATGAAGGTATCATTGATGATGGCGGCTGCCGCAGCCCCACATGGGGTAATGATCGGTGCTAGAGAAGAAACGGAGTTAAACACCGCGCTGCCACCAATAAATAGAATTGTTGATTAATAATAATTTCTTTATTCCATAGGTCGACACGTTTCTGGGATCCAGTCACCTTCTTCAGGACCAAAAAAATCAACAATATGGTGATTTTCTTGGTCATGAAGAAGGGGACTGGAACCCAGAAATGCATCGACATATGGAATAAAGAAATTATTATTAATCAACAATTCTCCTTATTGGCGGCAGCATGGTGTGTGTTTAACCCCATTTCTTCTCATTCACTGAGCTTTACTGTTTGCGTTAGTTCATCTTTAATAATTTCACAATCTGCTTTTACTACCTATTGGTTGCACTCCTTAATGATAGTGTTGGTGCTAGGCACTGTCACAGTACACCACACTAGAATAGCACAATGACATTGACTTAGGGCGGCGTTACACTAGACGATATATCGTGCGATTGCATGAGCGATCGCACCCGTCCCCGTCGTTTGTGCGTCACGGGCAATTTGTTGCCTGTGACACACAAAGTCGTTTACCCCCGTCACACATACTTACCTCCTGAACGACCTCACTGTCGGCGGCAAACATCCTCTTCCTGAAGGGGGAGTGACGTTCGGTGTCACAGCGACATCACACAGCGGCCGGCCAATAGAAGCGGAGGGGCGGAGATGAGCGGGACATAACATCCCGCCCACGTCCTTCCTTCCGCATTGCCAGCGGGACGCAGGTAAGCTGTGCTCGTCATTCCCGGGGTGTCACATGGAGCGATGTGTGCTGCCTCGGGAACGACGAACAACCGGTGCGCAGAAGGAGGAACAACTTTATGAAAATGAACGACGTGTCAACGAGCAACGATAAGGTGAGTATTTTTGCTCGTTCACAGTCGTTCGTAGCTGTCACGCGCTACAATATCTCTAACGATGCCGGATGTGCATCACGGAATCCATGACCCCGACGACATATCGCCCGATATATCGTAGCGTGTGACGCCGCCCTAAATGCAAACACCTTTACTCCAGATGGGGCACAAGAGAGTAGAGATGAGCAAACCCGAGGTTAGGTTGTGAACTGAACACAAACTTAGTAAAACAGAGCTCGGGTTCTGAGCTCTGATGCTTTACATGCAAACTTAACTCGAGTGAGCAATGCTGTGTTCAGGTATGCTTGGTGCTCAGCCCAGTGCGAGCCACTTGCAGTGTTTTAACGGTGCACACTGGGGGTAACAACAGCGTGATCAGATGTAGTATGTAACAAAAAGTTTTTGGGGAAAAAGCCTGCCCACTATTCCCCGGAAGTGATCTGACTATGGCTTACTGTATGTGGGCAGAGAGTCAAACTGCCAATCAATGATTCCTATGGCCAAGTTCGGAAAAGTGGAGGTTTGGCTCATTTGCTGCCAGTCAATCGAGCCTCCAAAGGTTCGCTAATCTCTACAAGAGGAGACCTGTCCCCCACCTCAAAAGTGTCCAGTTTTGGCTCTTACTCGGTTTCTGCTGCTTCCTTGAGTGCTTGTTTTTTAATCCGCCATATGGTTCCAGGAATATGGGCCATTTTATTTAGTACCAGTTACAAGAAGGCATGGCTCCCAAGATTCTCTGATCATGTGTTCTTAGGCTGCTCTCCATTAATACTCTTTGAGCAACTCCATTTTGGTAAAAACTATAAAAAAAAATATCAATAAATAAAGAAGACAAAGTCTTGGCAACTATATAGCAGATTTAAAAGAAAACAAAAAAACAATATTGAGGAGAGCAACAGAAATAAGGTAAGAGCACAGACTGGCCCCTTTTTCCTTATGACAGATCATCATCAATGATTAAATATAGTGGCAATTTAGAATATTTTTACCTGACCTTGTTCCTGCATTGTCTGCTTTTGCTTTCTGGTGCCAATGCTAAATTTCAATGACTGGCACTCACAGAGGGGAAAGCAGTAATTACACTATTGCTGGATGCAAAATTATTTAATTAGCTCATTATTCTGTCATATCGAGGATGACCTTTGATTGAGGATAACCTTCGACTGAGGATGACCTTAGACTTGATTACTCTGTTCTTTTTTCTTTGCAGATTTTCTTGACTTCCCCACAGGTATATTCTAGACTACATTACATACTAGAAAATCTATGATTGTCCCCATTGCTCTAGTACTATACCCTCTTGCTTTTGTTTTTACCATCAATTTGCTCCTCTGGCTAATAGTTACTGGATCAAGGGGCTTCTCTAATAAGGGAAAGTTGCATGTATATAGGAGTAAGGGTAAAAGCCACAGACCTCCTCTGACCTCCTCAGCGGAGTGGCTTGTGCCAAATCTGTTCATGGAAACCCTATTGAAAGTTGATTGTTGGTTTTGGTATAACATGCTTGACAGTTACTGTCTGTTGACATACATGATTGGCATCTACCATCTCTTGAAACAGTTTCTTGGCAGAAACAAGGAACCTCATGGTATGTCAGGTGAGAATTTTCATGCTCAATGTTTGCTTATGTCATACTGTCTGTCATCAGACTTTCTGGTGAAAGTTATGATGCGTCTACCTGTAGTTGATATAATTCCACTCTTCTTAACTCATAAACTGCTCTTTTTAATATAAGGAGGTAGGAGATTCAGAAAAGATTCTACAGCATTAATGCCATCACGTTTTAGAGAAAGCACAACAGCCTCCTTAGGTTTATGTGATCTGTTTGTTTAATGTATTCAGATTGTATTGTGAAGACTGGTGACAGGGTCTCTTTAAACCTACCAGCTGATGGTTTCCCAGTACAGCTCAGCTTTGTAACTTTACTCTGCTCTCATTATTATAGGGACAGAGTCTTAGAGGAAAAGCCTCCGTGCAAGAATTGTCTAGGGACCCTTAAATGGAAATCTCATTTTATTTCCTTATCTTTTAATGCTCATAGGCTTATACTAAAATACTACAATCACAGTTACTCATCCTCTTCATCTCTCAGCTGCTGTCCTGGTCTTTGTTGATAGGTGGCAGGGTTGATGTAATGACTACAGCTCATGTGACCACTGCAGCCAATTACTAAGCTGAGGGGGACATGCTGAGGTAAATAACACAAGCAGCTGATCCCAGTGATCGTCTGCAGTGATTAAGTCCTCAGTAGTCCTGACAAAGATCGGGAGCAGGAACAAAATGACTGTTACAACTAAGACCACAATAGGTCAAAAAGCGTTAACTGGGATTGCCTCCCCCCACTGTTAACATGGATTTTATAAATTTGTAATAAATTGAAAATTTGATAGAATTACCAGATAATTTTTTTCTTTTGGACTTATTATTGCCCATTGGTGCTTGATGGACTTTCCGGTCTCCACATTCAAGAAAACTAAGAGCAGGATCCTAAACAATTTAGCTGTGAGTGTCTTTCAGGAAAACAAGCGCAACACTGGACCCAGTGAGGATTTTATTATTTTTTTACTCAGTGCAAGCCAATATTCATAAAAATAAAATAAAAAGATAAAACATATTTAAACAGCACCTCAAGTAGACAAAAACATGTTGAACACACATTGAAAAACATATTGGACTCCTCACACAAGCATACCTCAGACACATCACACATGCCCATGCCACACAAAGACAGCACTCTTGTCAGAAGTGGACAACCACCAAGTCACAGTAACACATTGCCATGTCAAATAGGTGTGGTACACATTGAGGGCTGACTATCCAGGCTGACCTCCATCTTCCCCAAATCTGAAAAGGGAAAGCTCTGCCTGACAGATAAGTTCCACCCACTATTGTCACTAAGCTCTGTACACTATTGATGCTAAGCTCCGCCTTCATTTAACTTAAAGGGGTTGTCCAAGAATACATTTAAATATTTTTCTAAATACCTTTATATAACATAAAGGTATGCTTTATATAGTGTACTAGGTTAGTTGTATGGCACTTGCCATCTTTAAAATCCTGGCAGAGTGCCCTAGATAAAGCATATCTTTTTGGCAAATAAATGAATTTAGAAAAAAATGTAATACTTAAATGTGTATTATTTATTTGTTTTCTAACAATTCTCTGAGATCCCCTTTAACTAAAAGGTCCTGATAATATTTCAGGGCCTTACTTTACATAATACACTGTCGGGAGTCATCTTCTAATTGTAAAAGTCCACCGTTCTCACCTGGCATTTGAGCAGCTGCACAAGCGATATACTCATGCAATTTCCATTTGGGGTTGCCTCATTTTCTTAAATGGTAAAATTGCAAATTGCTTGTAAAGACAAGCAACTGTGCAATCTATGTGCTATTACCCCTTATTAAATATCCTCTATATTCTCAGAAATGGTTGTATTTTTAATGCAACAGTGTACAAGCTCATTGCCTAGGTAGCTGACCAACTTGCAGTCTGATAGTGGCCAGTTACCTAGGGAAAGTGTGCCCTGCTTATAGACTTGTCATGATGCGATGTTCTGCTTTGCACTTGCTAAGTATCATGTTGGCGTTGGACTCTGTGCACATTGCAGAATCTGACAACCAACCTGATGTCTCTAAGTTGTTCAGCCAGAGTCGGGTGTCGGCTGTTTTATATTCACTGTTCATCAGTCCAGTAGGAGTTTATTCCTGCTGGCATGTGAACTCCTGTTAGGAGCTCAGGTTGCTAATGACCATTCATAGTCACCCCCATTCTGTATAAGGTGCTGGATCTGGTTTCTCATTGCTAATAATAGCTTCAGCGTTGCTCCAGCGATTCTGGTCCTGGCATGTGATCCAGTTACCAGTTACCTAGGGAAAGTGTGCCCTGCTTATAGACTTGTCATGATGCGATGTTCTGCTTTGCACTTGCTAAGTATCATGTTGGCGTTGGACTCTGTGCACATTGCAGAATCTGACAACCAACCTGATGTCTCTAAGTTGTTCAGCCAGAGTCGGGTGTCGGCTGTTTTATATTCACTGTTCATCAGTCCAGTAGGAGTTTATTCCTGCTGGCATGTGAACTCCTGTTAGGAGCTCAGGTTGCTAATGACCATTCATAGTCACCCCCATTCTGTATAAGGTGCTGGATCTGGTTTCTCATTGCTAATAATAGCTTCAGCGTTGCTCCAGCGATTCTGGTCCTGGCATGTGATCCAGTTACCAGTTACTGGTGATTAGTTGTATTATATCTAGTGTAGTGTGGAAATATCCCTGTTGTTAGTTTATTTCCTCTCTGTGTCTTATTTCTTCCTCTGCATGTGTTGTCTCTCCCCTGTATCTGTTTGCAGTGTGTTTGTGTTTTGGTTCTACCCTATCTGCATTATTTGTGGGGTTTGTTACATTTGTCCCAGCCCTCTCCAAGTGTGAGGGAGAGGAGGTGTTATACCTGGTTACGGACAAAAGTTAGGATCATGCTTGCGGTCCAGACCTTGCTACCATCAAGTGTACCTCTGGGATAAGGGATAGCCCAGGCTAGGTTCCCCTGCTTTGGTTACCCATTATCTTCGTGACAAGACTATGCTTTAGAGCCTTCATGCATCAACTATTCTCTCTGCTGTGTTTTTCTCATGTTGCAGATGTAAAGCTACCTTGGTAAGCGGTATTGGAAAGTGCACAGTCTGGAGCACCTATGTAACAATGCCACCAGCCCATACTGTCATTTTTTGGGAGCATCCCGCTGACTGTAAAGTAGGAAACCGTGGACCAAATGCATTTCGTTTCCTAAAAATAAGTAGAACAGATAAACCCTTTTGCCAAATAAAGTTATATACAAAACTGGCTTATTCTCATTCATGTCTGCAAGGAGTAAATGCAGCCATTATATACTTACTCTTATGTAATGAATAACAAATGTGTCCATATAGTCCAAGACTGGATGAAAGTAGTAGACGTGACCACGCTTATGTTTAGGTGGAGACTTGGAACCCTATTGTTACGGGGGGCTGTCTGATAATAACCGAAAGGAGTATCAGACAGTCAGGGTCCACCGTGCAAAGACTTTGCTGCAGACTATGGCAGAGTGCAATACCTCTGTTAACTCACAGAAGGATATAATAAGTAAGTAAAGCAATTCCTCCCTTACTTGGAGGGTGTGTGGAATGATCTCTGTTAATAATCACAGAGACAAAGGCAATGTGTGCGAAATGGCACCTACCTAGGTCCGCTCTTCTAGTGGTGCAAAAGAGACGAACAGCAGCATAAGCCGCACAAAGCTCCTACCTGCGTTCGCTCCACTAGTGTGCGAGGACACGAACCACTAGATATGGCACCTGCCTAGGTCCGCTCTTCTAGTGGTGCAAAAGAGACGAACAGCAGCGTAAGCCGCACAAAGCTCCTACCTCTGTTCGCTCCCCTAGTGTGCGAGGATACGAACAACTGCCAGACGCAGTATAAGGAACGTTACCCTAGCGGCAACGTCCACCTACGAGTAGAATCACAAGGCCCAGCCAGACCATGTGCCTCAGGCACCTGCCTATGTCCGCTCCCCTAAGAGGTAAGGATACGGACAGCAGCCGAAGCTGTAAGGTATAAGAACGCTACCCTGCCGGTAGCGCTCACCTAGCATAGACAGAGGAATGCCTAGAGGAACGCGCACAGAGCGTCTACTCATATGCATGAACCAAGAGGACTGAGCACCATGCGGCGTGTGTCAGGGTCTTATATAGACTCTGTGCCTCATCCAAGATGGAGGACACCAGAGCCAATCCGCTGCCAGAACGACAGGAGTGACGTCATGCTGGCCTATCACCGAGCAAGACGTCACAAGCACATGACCAGCGACCAATCGGCATAGAAGGTGTCAGAGACATGTGACCTCGTGTCAGCGATGATGTCACCCGCACATGTGCAATGGCTCCAAGATTGGACTTAGTCTCCGGCGCTCGCACATGTGCAGTAGCAAGAAATCTGGACTTAGTCTCCAGCGCTCGCACATGTGCAGTAGCAAGAAATCTGGACTTAGTCTCCAGCGCTCGCACATGTGCAGTAGCAAGAAATCTGGACTTAGTCTCCAGCGCTCGCACATGTGCAGTAGCAAGAAATCTGGACATAGTCTCCAGTGCTCGCAGCAACCGTAACAGTACCTCCCCCTCAAGGGCCCCCCTCCCGGCGACGCAGGTAATCGGCAACTAAGTCGGGAGCATGGACAGCCTCCTCAGGCTCCCAAGAGCGATGTTCCGGGCCATAGCCCTCCCAATCTATCAAGAAGAACCTGCGCCCTCTAACCATCTTAGAACCAACTATGGCTCGTACCTCATAGCTAGAGCGAGAGGAATCAGAGGCAGGAGAGTGCACTTCACGAGCGTGAGGTAAAATAGCCGGCTTTAGCAGTGAGACATGGAATTTGTCATGAATCCTAAGATGAACAGGTAACTTCAATTGATAGACTACAGGATTTACCTGTCGAAGAACCTCATAAGGACCCAGGAAGCGAGGAGCAAATTTGACAGAGCTCACTCTAAGTCTCACGTGTTTTGCAGAGAGCCACACAAAGTCCCCTGGAGAAAAGACAGGAGCCGGGCGACGAAACCGATCGGACACCGTCTTCATACGGTCCTTAGCTGCTTGGATCGACTCTTGAGTCCGATCCCAAACCTCTCTGGCATTAGTTGCCCAGTCGGCCACAAGAGGAGGAGGTGCAGCAGCGGGAAACGGTACCGGTACCCTAGGATGTTGCCCATTATTGAGTACGAACGGTGTCTGCCCAGTGGCCTCAGCCAGCGAATTGTTAAGGGCAAATTCTGCCCAGGGTAGAAGGGAGGACCAGTTATCGTGGTTCTCAGCAACAAAGTGTCGAAGGTATATAATCATAGATTGATTGGTACGTTCAACCAAACCATTAGTCTCCGGATGGTATGCCGAAGAGAGATTCAACTCAATTTGCAGAAGGCTACAAAGATCTCGCCAGAAACGGAAAGTAAATTGCGGGCCTCTATCACAAATGATACGATCTGGCATCCCGTGAAGCCTAAAGACATGCTTGAGGAATAGTTTGGCTAGTACCCTGGAAGATGGGATTCTCGATAACGGTACGAGATGAACCATCCGGGAGAAATGGTCCGTAATGACCCACACAAATCTATGTCCCTGTGAACATGGAAGATCACCCACAAAGTCCATGCCTACCACCTCCCATGGTCTATCTGGCACTGGTAAAGGATGCAAGAGCCCAGCCGGTCTCTGCCGTAATGGACGGTTGCGAGCACACGAGTAGCAGGAACCGACATATCTCTTGACGTGGCTGGCTAAGTGTGGCCACCAATACCACCTCTCCAGTAACTCTCGTGTCCGCCTAATACCAAAATGCCCACCCACCTTTGAGGTGTGGGCCCATGACAGTATATCATTCTGTCGATCAGGCAGAACAAAGGTCTTGCCCTGTGGGATTTGGTCTAACGTCACAGGGGAGAGCGTATGAAAAACCCTGGAGGGAAGGATAAGACGAGGTTCGTCAATCTCTTCCTGGGTAGAAAGCATAGAGCGAGACAGGGCGTCTGCCTTGTTATTCTTACTCCCAGACAGATAGTTGATGGAGAAGTGAAAGCGGGAGAAAAACAAGGACCAGCGGGCTTGGCGAGGATTCAGACGCTGAGCGGTTTGTAAGTACGTCAGATTCTTATGGTCTGTATAGACCTGGAAAGGATGTTTCGCTCCTTCCAGCAAGTGACGCCACTCCTCCAAGGCTAATCTCAAGGCGAGCAGTTCCCTATCCCCAATGGTATAGTTTCTCTCTGCCGGTGAAAAGGTTTTAGCAAAGAAGAAACACGGCCTTTTTCTACCTGCACCGTTCTTTTGATACAAGACCGCACCAGCACCCACTGAAGAGGCATCAACCTCTAAGAGGAAGGGCTTATTCTCATCGGGTCTTTGAAGAACGGGAGCAGTTGAAAAGTGTCTTTTTACTGCCTCAAAAGCCTGAGATGTCTCAGTAGACCAGGCTTTGGGATTAGCACCTTTCTTAGTCAAGGCCACCAAAGGGGCCACCAAAGTAGAAAAATGGGGTATGAACTGCCTGTAATAATTTATGAATCCTAAGAAGCGTTGCACCGCCTTCAAGGAATGAGGTTCGGACCATTGCAGGACAGCAGAGAGCTTCGCAGGATCCATAGCCAGACCCTCTTGTGAGATAATGTAACCCAAAAAAGGCAATGAGGACTGCTCGAATACACATTTCTCGAGTTTAGCAAACAATGAGTGCTCCCTTAAACGGGAAAGGACACGAACGACATCCTGACGATGAGTCTCCAGATCAGGAGAAAAAATCAGGATGTCGTCCAGATACACCACTACTGAGGATAACAGTAAATCCCTGAACACATCGTTTACGAAGTCCTGAAATACTGCGGGTGCATTACATAACCCAAAAGGCATGACGAGGTATTCATAGTGACCGTCTCGGGTGTTAAAAGCGGTCTTCCATTCGTCACCCTTTCGAATTCGTACCAAGTTATACGCACCCCGCAGATCCAACTTCGTAAAAACTTGAGCTCCTCTCAGTCTGTCAAAGAGCTCCGAAATTAAAGGTAATGGGTATTTGTTCTTTATTGTGATTGCGTTGAGACCCCTGTAATCTATGCAGGGACGCAAATCACCCTCTTTCTTCCGAACAAAGAAAAACCCAGCTCCCGCGGGAGAGACAGACTTACGAATGAACCCCTTCTCTAAACTCTCTCTTATATAGGTCGACATGGCCTCCGACTCAGGTATCGACAGGGGGTAAACCCTGCCTTTAGGTGGAACCGAACCTGGGATAAGGTCTATGGCACAGTCATACGGCCTATGGGGTGGAAGAACCTCAGCACCCTGTTTGGAGAACACGTCAGCGAAATCCAAATAGGGTGTAGGTATGGGAGAGAGATCAGTTGATGCAACCGCAACGACCTTAGGTGGTAAGGGAAGACATCGGGACTGACATTTCGAACCCCAACTAATAATGCTGTCAGACTCCCAGTCAATGTGAGGAGCATGAGTCCGAAGCCATGGAAGACCCAGAAGGACGTCGTCTATACCCTCAGGCAAAACAAGAAAAGAAATCTCCTCTATGTGACCCTGAGACAGGGAAAGGCGCAAGGGAACTGTCCTCAATGTAATGGAGTCAGACAACATAGTTCCATTAACAACACGGACAGGAATA
This sequence comes from Anomaloglossus baeobatrachus, assembly GCF_048569485.1. Classification (NCBI taxonomy): domain Eukaryota; kingdom Metazoa; phylum Chordata; class Amphibia; order Anura; family Aromobatidae; genus Anomaloglossus; species Anomaloglossus baeobatrachus. The sequence goes on along the minus strand of NC_134356.1, from coordinate 99,265,821 downwards.
GGCGCCTCTAACATGATAGAGGGAATATTGTGTCCCTTTACAAATCCTGAGGACACAAAAATCCCGTCAGCTCCGGAATCCACAAAAGCCATAATAGGCCATGTATTCTCAGATAACGAGAGCTGACCTGGGATACAACACTTAGAGGGTGCAGAAGACGTCTCTAGTAACCCCCCTCTAATGGTTACTAGGCCAGGGAGTTTCCCTGACGACTAGGACACTTGTTGGCATAGTGCCCAGCCTGACGACATACGTAACATATAGGAGGACCAGACTTGCGTAGTCTGGAGAAGGTATGACCTAACTCCATAGGAGTGGGAGATGTTTCAGATGCTGAGGAAGATGGTAGTGGACCCTCAACAACTGGAATAGCCCGATGCTTAGGGCGTGAGGAAGAGACCTCGAGTCTACGTTCCTTATGGCGTACATCGATCCTCGTTGCTACTGTGATCAAGTCCTCCAGAGAAGCAGGGACCTCACGAGTAGCAAGGGCATCCTTGACATAGCCTGCCAACCCTCTCCAGAAGATAGGAATCAACACCTTCTCTGGCCAATCTAGTTCTGCCACCAGAGTTCTAAAAGCAATGGCATAAGAACTAGTGGATAACGAACCCTGAGATAGATCTAACAGTCTCAGGGCCGCATCATGGGTAACCTGCGGACCCATGAATACCGCCTTAAGAGCATCAAGAAAGTCTTGATGTCTCAGAGTAACCACATCAGAGCGCTCCCATAGGGGAGTCGCCCATTCTAAGGCTTTGTCCTGAAGTAAGGAGATGATAAAGCCTACTCTGGACCTCTCCGTAGAGAAGCGAGAAGAGTTGACCTCTAGGTGTATCTGACACTGACTAATGAAACCACGACATGATCTGGCATCGCCAGAATATCTGTTTGGCAGAGCAAGTCGAGGATCATGTGCAGATGTCACCATGGTCTGAGGTTTATCCTCTATACTCTTGAGCCGTGACTCAAGTACTTGTATGTAACGGTGTAACTGCTGATATTCTGCCATAACTGCCAGACCCTTGGCTCAGTCCTAATGTTACGGGGGGCTGTCTGATAATAACCGAAAGGAGTATCAGACAGTCAGGGTCAACCGTGCAAAGACTTTGCTGCAGACTATGGCAGAGTGCAATACCTCTGTTAACTCACAGAAGGATATAATAAGTAAGTAAAGCAATTCCTCCCTTACTTGGAGGGTGTGTGGAATGATCTCTGTTAATAATCACAGAGACAAAGGCAATGTGTGCGAAATGGCACCTACCTAGGTCCGCTCTTCTAGTGGTGCAAAAGAGACGAACAGCAGCATAAGCCGCACAAAGCTCCTACCTGCGTTCGCTCCACTAGTGTGCGAGGACACGAACCACTAGATATGGCACCTGCCTAGGTCCGCTCTTCTAGTGGTGCAAAAGAGACGAACAGCAGCGTAAGCCGCACAAAGCTCCTACCTCTGTTCGCTCCCCTAGTGTGCGAGGATACGAACAACTGCCAGACGCAGTATAAGGAACGTTACCCTAGCGGCAACGTCCACCTACGAGTAGAATCACAAGGCCCAGCCAGACCATGTGCCTCAGGCACCTGCCTATGTCCGCTCCCCTAAGAGGTAAGGATACGGACAGCAGCCGAAGCTGTAAGGTATAAGAACGCTACCCTGCCGGTAGCGCTCACCTAGCATAGACAGAGGAATGCCTAGAGGAACGCGCACAGAGCGTCTACTCATATGCATGAACCAAGAGGACTGAGCACCATGCGGCGTGTGTCAGGGTCTTATATAGACTCTGTGCCTCATCCAAGATGGAGGACACCAGAGCCAATCCGCTGCCAGAACGACAGGAGTGACGTCATGCTGGCCTATCACCGAGCAAGACGTCACAAGCACATGACCAGCGACCAATCGGCATAGAAGGTGTCAGAGACATGTGACCTCGTGTCAGCGATGATGTCACCCGCACATGTGCAATGGCTCCAAGATTGGACTTAGTCTCCGGCGCTCGCACATGTGCAGTAGCAAGAAATCTGGACTTAGTCTCCAGCGCTCGCACATGTGCAGTAGCAAGAAATCTGGACTTAGTCTCCAGCGCTCGCACATGTGCAGTAGCAAGAAATCTGGACTTAGTCTCCAGCGCTCGCACATGTGCAGTAGCAAGAAATCTGGACATAGTCTCCAGTGCTCGCAGCAACCGTAACACCTATAGTCTATTTATTAATGTTTATAATTTTAGGTTTTCTGGCAAATGCCTATTAATGAAAAATAGTAAATATGCCCCCCATTAATCATAGATTTTATAGCTACACTGTTAGACAGAGAACCATAGGTTACATTGCATATATTAATAATTATGTCTTTTATTTGCATTATGGTCTAACGAAGAGCAGAGAACATTGTAAAACACTAAATATGCAAGAGGAGAAAGGTTACTAACCCGAAGAGCTTACTATTTTTATAGTGAGTAATGTCTACAATTTCCAGTATACAGTAGACCTTGCTATTTGTACTGGCATGGCAATTTAATTAGAGTCTGTATCTTGGGACTGGGAGAGAACACGGTGTGACACTACATTTGTCAACATAATTAATTTTATCTGAAGTGTATGGTAGGCAATATCAAATCTTTTTTTAATCTTCGGAAGAATTCCTGGTTCTCAGTTTCAGGTTTAAGACCTGTAGGGAGGAGTAGTGGACTCCTATTCCTCCGAGATTTGGTAAATGTTCCAGCTATTGTGCTGATAAAATGATCAAATAACTAGGTCAAAGGAGAAATAAAAAGCTGCTTCTAACAGATGCACACATTGTGAGAAAAGACAAAATGCTTATTCCTATAATAAATGCAGATCCATGCTTACCTATGAAAGGAAACGATACATAAGGTGAAAAGATTGGGAAACAAATAAGAACACAAAGCATTGGAGCATAAAGTAATAGATTAAGTGTGACAATTGTTTTCATACAGAGATGAGCTGGAATTTCAAGAAATACATCTCATAAAGACAACTCCATCTATATACCCGATTAGGACAATGAAATGCCAGAGGGTGGTGCATGCTCTAGTGTACAGTAAGCAAAAATTGCCGTGATCATCTGTCACGACTGGTACTTTAAGGCAGTGATTTGAAACCTGTAACTTTTCAAATGCATTGCAGTGCCGAAAAGATGAACTTAGATGGCTACATATGTTCACCATCGCAGTATGGTGTTTATGGTAAATACATTGGTACCAATTCAACTAGACTGGTGGCCTTCATGCTAGTTATGATCAGGGGGCAGGGTGGAGTGTGAGGCTCCTGATTCTTTGAGAGTTGCATCCCTTTTAATGAACCAAGAGAATTCGCTGAGTGGCATGAGTAATGGTGTGCACCTCATCAGAGCAATCAGATGGTGGAATGCTCTATCGCCAGAGGTAGTGATAATAGTGTACTGTGGATAAAAAGTGCAGATAAGGTCTTATCTCGTGAGATGTGACATACAACCAGGTATATGTACTCACCTATAGAAGTTGTGCCAGTCACAACTACTATACAGGCATGATATGGCGTCTGCTGCAGCCCCAGAGAAACATATTGCAGAGATAGAGGGAAGAAATCAGGATATGCCACACTGACATCAAACGTCAAGTTATTGATTAATTTTCTTTTATACAATCAGGTCGGAGGACACAACCTCCATCCTTCTTTTAACATCTTGCTTGCCGACTGCCCGCCCTTTTTTGAAAATCTGGGGGCGGTCTTGAGCCTGTTTGTTAGAGATATAGGTATATATATATATATATATATATATATATATATATAAAAGCCTCTTATATACTATCACTGTTGATTTTTCTGAAAAATTGTCCTGAGGAAGGAGGCTGCGAGGTCCTCCGAAACACATAGACCTGATTGAATAAAAGAAAATTAATCAACAACTTGACGTTTGATGTCGGAGCGGCATATCCCGGTTTCTTCCCTCTATTACTACCAGAGGTAGTGATGGTAGACATTATAATTATAACAGCTTTTAAAAAAGGGTTGGATGATTTCCTCTATACTCACAACATTGCGGGTTATAGATAATTTAGTGACAAAAAAGGTATAATTGGTAGAAATAGAATTCAATTTCACTCAAATGTTTTCCAAAAACTCTAATTGTAACCTTTGCTACATCTGCACCTATACGTATATCAGGTAAAGAAAAATTTACATGATAACTAGAGATGAGCGGACCCAAGGTTCGGTTTTCGAACCGAACACCAACTTAAAAAAACAGAGCTTGTGTTCGGAGTTTGGATGCTTTATATGCAAACGTAACTCGCCCAAGCAACGATGTGCTCGGGTATACTCGGTATTCAGCCAATTGCACAATTTGAATGGCTCGCACTGGGTGTAACAACAGCGTGATTAGATGTAGTGTGCAATAAAAATAAATTGAAAAACCCCACCACCCTTCCCCGGACGTGATCTGCTTATGGCTGGCTGTATGTGGGCGGAGACTCAAACTGCCAATCAGTGATTCCGAACCTCCTTGGGCCAAGTTTAGACCAGTGGAAATTCAGTTTGTTTGCTGCCAGCGAACCGAGCCTCCAAACGTTTCCGCAGCTCTACTGATAAAGCTGATAAAGACTCATCATCTCCCGTCTCTTTAAGAATTATATACATATATAGGGGGTACCAAGGATGTGTGATGATGAACCCACTAAAACTGTAGAGCACACCATTAATTAACTTGACCTCTCTCCCATTTACTGCTAATGTGAAGCAGGATTCTAATGTATGTATGACAAGCTTTCTTCCCCTAATCATCCTCCAACCACTTTCTTCCAATTGAAACTTACTAGTTTAATTAATTCTTGCATACTAATCAGAAAACTAGAAAACACTGATATCTCATTAATACATTGGACTCTTGGTTCAAACTACTATTATGTGGTACTCCTTGGTAAAAGCAGCTAAAAATCTAAAATATGTTAACATATTTCCAAAGGCCAAGGTTCCATTGAATTATTGGGAACAATGTAATTTTGATTATTTTAATATTTTCTTTTTTTTAGTTATTTCATGGTTTTTGGTTTCATTTACATGCCTGCTGTGAAGATCAACCACTAGATGTCACCAGACACCACTAATGGAAGGCCTAGTCAAACAAACAGGAGGTCAGAAGCCAGGAAGCCACAAAGGTACACAGGGAGAAAGCACAGCTGAGGTCAGGGAACCAACCTGGGTTCAGGAACCAGGAAGTCATGTGAAGTACACAGGGAGGACGTGGAGCTGAAGTCAGGAAACAAGCCGGGGGTCAGGAGCCTGGGGAGAATATCAGAGTCTGGGGGGCGGGAAGCAAAGAGTCACTAGGGTCCGGAGTAGAGAGACAAGATCAGATTAAGGCACTAAGAGGAACCAGAGCACTCATTGCAGAGCAGAAACTATGACTGGCGGAATTCCAGGCAATATTGCTCCCTAATGTAGCAGAGCATACATATAAATGACTCAAGGTCTAGGGAATATTTCAATCATGAACAAAAGAATCTTTTCCCATACAAAATGTATTTATTTATAAAAGACAGGTAAATACCACACCGTTTGGTGGAAAGTGATACAGGACTACATCAATTCTCCTCAGGTTTTTCGCAAAATCCTGATTACCCCTGGCCCTGGATACCAGGGACAGAGTTTACATAGACAAACCGGACAAATTGATACAATTTAGATAGAATACAGATTCACATCACACAGGGACATATACATAGTTAGTATGACAATAATTAGCCGGACTTAACTTTAGGACTGCAATAGTGGTCTCCAATCAGTAATAGGCATTACATAGATATATAGATCACTGAAGACAATGCAGTTCTTATGGGTCAAAGAGTCGCATGGCATATGATATCCAAGTCCCTTCAATAACAGAGTGAACCAGCAGCAATCTATGATGGATTAGATCTGTCTCTGCCTTGACGCGTTTCCCCACAGAGGTGGTTCATCAGGAGGCCAAAGGAGTGATGTCAGACATGTAGATCCATGGCGCAATACCCATCCAGATCAGCAGCAGCACAGAGAATCCTGCATGATAGGGTCCACCACTGTCATAAAGGAGCGTCATTTATAAATAAATATATTTTGTATGGGAAAAAATTCTTTTGTTTACTAATGTAGCAGAGCAATCACCCAGAATGAGGCGCTAGGAAACAGGCTCCTCCAATCACCGGCACAGGCCTTGAGGCTGGAAACACCTGTCCACCGGCGCAATACAAAACAGAGCATTGGCTCTGCTGGAGAGCAGAGCGCCGCGGGTAACAACCATGACACCTGCTTTATATATATGATCTTCCAGAACACTGCAATAATCCATAGCAATTCATGCTTTTTTCTTTTAGATACAATAATCTTAACTCTACTAAGAACATATTTTCTCTTAAATGAACAATTATGAATATGTTTATTTGGTTAAAATTCTTCAAATTATGTTTTATATAAGCAGATAAATTGGTTGTTGTCCTGAAATTACAAACTACTAGAATATAGACTCACAGGGAATTGTGCTTTTAGTGCTCATTTTGAGCATTTTAAATCCATGTTTGTTAAGTATTCTACATTGCCTAAAACTCCTATTTGATGTGGTTCAAAATGTTTAATGTAGCTTACAATCTCTTGGGGCTCCTTATAAGTTCAGAGAAGCTTTACTCTTGATGTAAAAAGCACATTAAGTTTTTAGCAAGATTTTGATAATGACACCAGTTTGCGATTTATACTGTATATAAAAGCCAATGAAGCAAAATTTGGTCCTTGATTAATGCAAAAGACACTGAACAGTCATAGATTTGGAGGAAGGCCTTGGTACAACAATATTAAATTGCAGGGGATTATAGAAAGTGAGAAACCAATTTTGCTGTCAGTTTATTTACTGCAACTGTTCATAGTGCTCTTAAAACTCCATAGAGATCTGGACATCACAATCAACATCGTCTCCAAATCAAGGCAATCACTAGGAAAAGACACGAGATTTACGAGCTCAGACTATTTCTGTTTCCTTAAACATACTTACAAGAGACAGATAAAGCTTTGAAGCTATTCCAACATTTCAATAAATTCTGACTTACGACTGTACAGATGTGTAGGAACTTCTCTACAGTGATGACCAACATCAACATCAAAAAGTGGTCAATTGTCCAAGACTGAAGTCACACATGCAGGTTTTGAAAAGTGTTTGTATTGATATTGATTCATTTTTTTTAAAGTCCAGAACTGAGGCATATGGAATGGGAAATGGGAAATATAAAGGAAGAATACATTAATTTATTTCTACTGTATCTACTTTTGGCTTTCGTTCAATACCTGTCTTTGTATTTCCAGCTCTAAACTAATTATAAGTTTAAATGCCAGATTCCACAGAGTGAGTCTATAGAAAATGTCTTACATTTCTGGAGAGCAGAAAGTCCATATGTTTCCTACTACACTTCATGGGGACATCAAAGATGACAAGGCAACAGTAGGCCCCCACCAAGACAACACTAGGACTGGGCCAGATAAGAAATGGTTGGCCTATGACCTTCATATATGCTTCTTATGTGTGCTGATGAATGGTGAACCAGACTCAAATCCATTTTTCTCCTCTCTTTGTATCATTTTCATTGCATTATTTAGCTATTATCTGCACTCTTCTTTTACTACATATAGTAAAGGATATAGGCAGGTGTGCCAGTATAAATATAAAGCTTTAATCCAAAATTAAAATTAGTCTTAGAATATTTTACTTAGCGGGTGTATTAAAGTAAAATGATTCCCTGCAGGGTATATAATAAAAAACAAACACGCGGCGCCAATCTCAGCGCGTTATCAAAGCGGCTCTCTGGTGCCCTTTTGATGAAGTTTTATGCACTCACCTTTTGCCACAAAACTTCAAGCATATATAATTTTAGCAAAGCCTCCTCACGTTTCTAATATTTATCCGGGTCTGCTGCTTGCCTTGAATTGATCCTGTGTTTTGTCCTGCCACGGATTCCCACAGGTGAAAAAGTTAAGAATGAAATAAACTAATTCTGTGGTGGTCGTGCTCCCCGTAGTAATGATTTTAAAACCTCTTGTCCACAATGGAATTTATTGCTCAAAAACATACGGAAATAAATAACAGATATAACGTGTTTCGGCAGGATCAACCGCCTTCCTCAGGTATCTATCAAGTGTATTGATATGTATATATATCTAATATATAAAGCTGAATGTGTGTATGTGTGTGTGTGTATGTCCAGGATTGGCATCCACACCGTCGCAGCTACAGCCACAAAATTTTGCACACTCACACTTCTGGACCCCGACAGCGTCATAGGCTATGTTTCGAGGGGAAATTTTAACCCCGCTCTTTACAGTTATTCGCCAAAAAACCTGCCTCCATTAAAGCGAATGGAGCTGGGAGCCACAGTACAGCCAGAGCTTCAGAAGAATGTGCAGCCACGCCCTTATATGGAATGTTGGCGTGTCACAATGCAGCCATGGAAAGAGGCAGACACAGACAGGGTAAGAAACAGACATAGACAGGGTAAGAGACAGACACAAAGAGACAGACACAGACAAAAAGACAGACTGACAGGGAAAGAGACAGACAGGGACAGACAGGGAAAGTGACAGACAGGGAAAGTGACAGACAGAGAAAGTGACAGACAGGGAAAGTGACAGACAGGCTGGGAAAGAGATAGACAGACTGGGAAAGAGACAGACAGACTGGGAAAGAGACAGACAGACAAAGAGAGAGAGAGAGACAGAGAGATATATACAGAGGGGGAGACAGACAGAGAATGGGAGAGAAACAGAGAGACAGTTACTATCCTGGGCAGCGCCGGGTGCTATGTTGTGAGGCAAAATTTTAACCCCGCGCGTTCCAATTTACCAATCAATTTTGCCCCTATCTACATAATGGGGAAAAAGTGAAACGAAAAGTGTTGGGGGCAAATTGACAGCTCCGGATGTGAACAAGGGGGACTTAAAGAATGAGAGCGATGGCGCCAAAGAGTATATACCGTATAGTTGCTAAGGTGGGGCCCTGACATGGGATACTCACCACACTCGGCGATATGAACACACACACAAAATGCACCACACACTACCACGTGCTTGAACACATATACCACCCTCAGCACACATCTCACCACACATACACCAACCTCGCCACATAATCGCCCTAAACACACACAAGTCTGGTATTATCCTTCAAAAATAAAAATCTGATTAATAAGCAGCCAAACTACAAGAACAACAAACGTACCATAGAGGAAAAACGGCACCTGTCAGTCACATGACCTGTCTATATGTGTATATGTGAGCTAATATATACTGTCAGGGGGAGGGCTTTCTGTTGCCTGGAGATTTATCAGGCTGCCAATAGCAACCAATCACAGCTTAGCTTCTATTTTGCTACAGTTAATTAATCTGAGCTCTGATTGGTTAATATAGGCAACAATTTAATAATTACATTTCTATCTATTTGTTTTGTGGTTTTTGTGTGCAGAATAAATTTTTGTTAATACATTTTATTTTGTTAACAGCAGTTATTAACCCGGGCGAAGCCGGGTAGTACAGCTAGTCTAATATATAAAGCTGAATGTGTGTGTGTGTGTGTGTATGTCCGGGATTGGCATCCGCACCGTCGCAGCTACAGCCACAAAGTTTTGCACACACACACTTCTGGACCCCGAGAGCGTCATAGGCTATGTTTTGAGGGGAAATTTTAACCCCGCTCTTTACAGTTATTCGCCAAAAAACCTGCCTCCATTAAAGCGAATGGAGCTGGGAGCCACAGTGCAGCCAGAACTTCAGAAGAATGCGCAGCCACGCCCTTATATGGAATGTTGGCATGTCACCAGGGAAAGAGGCAGACACAGACAGGGAAAGAGACAGACACAGACAGGGTAAGAAACAAACACAAAGAGACAGACAAAAAGACAGACTGACAGGGAAAAAGACAGACAGGGAAAGAGAGGGAAAGAGAGAGAGACAGATTAAGAGACAGACACAGGGAAACAGACAGAGAGGGAAAGAGAGGGAAAGAGACAGACAGGGAAAGAGACAGACAGGGAAAGTGACAGAGATAGATAGACAGACAAGGAAAGAGATAGATAGACAGACAGACAGACAGGGAAAGAGATTGAGACAGACGGAGAAAGAGACAGACAGTCAGAGACAGACAGGGAAAGAGACAGACAGACAAAGATAGAGAGACATAGAGATATATACAGAGGAGGAGACAGACAGAGAATTGGAGAGAAACAGAGAGACAGTTACTATCCCGGGCGTTAATATACTCTATTTATACATTCTTTCCTGGGAATGTTAATACATTCTACTTTGTTAACAGCAGTTATTAACCCGGGCGAAGCCGGGTAGTACAGCTAATATATATATATATATATATATATATATATATATATATATATATATATATAGCATCAAAGTGTAATATTTTAAATGTTCTTCCATGAAATGATATAACAGAATATTTAAAAACATGTGAGGGATTTATTCACTTTTGTAATATGCATATATAGTATATTACAAAGGTGAGTACACCACTCACATGTTTTTCAATATATTATTACATCTTTTCATAGGAGAAAATTGAAGATATTATACTTACAATGTAAAGCAGTCAGTGTACAGCCTGTATGACAGGTGAATTTGCTGTGCCAACTAAATATCTCAGCATACAGCCATTAATGTCTAAATTGCTGGCAACAAAAGTGAATACACCACTAACCAAAAATGGGCAAATTGTTCCCTAAATGTCAATATTTGGTGTGGTTACCATTATTTTCTAGCACTGCCTTAACTTTCTTGGGCATGAAGTTCACTAGAGCCTCCATGATGACATTATAGAGCTGGTGGATAATAGAGACCTTCCACTCCTCCACCTTTCACATGAGGATGCCCTACAGATGCTCAGTAGGGTTTAGGTCTGGAGCCATGCTTTTCCAGTCCAGCACCTTTACCTTTAGCTTCTTGCGCAAGGCAGTGATTGTTTTGAAGATGTGTTTGGGGTCATTATCCTGTTGGGATACTGCCCTGCATCCCAGTTTTTTGAAGGGAGGGGATCATGCTCTGCTTCATTATGTCACAGTACATGCTGGCATTCATGGTTCCCTCAATGAACTATAGCTCCCCAGAGACGGCAGCTCTCATTCAGACCACAGGACATGGTTCCAGTAATCCATGTCCTTAGTCTGCTTGCCTTCAGCAAACTGTTGTACAAGCAACAAGCTGCACACTGACTGCTTTGCAATGTGTCAATGTGTCATATCGTTAGTGTTGTCCCATGGAAAGGTATAATAAAATATTTACAAAAATGTGAGAGGTGTACTCAGTGTTGAAATATACTTTATATATACATATAGTATATATTTGTATATATTGTAATATGGTGGTGGGTGTGTACCACGAAAGTGGTGAAAGCCTGGATATCTTCTAGCACTCATAGTGCCACAAGGCTTATTAAGGCATGCCTGGGATAGGTCTTATGGATAGCTGTAAAGATGAGCGGGTATGGATATCTACATACCTCCACCTATGGGTGTGTCTCAGGTTTTGATAATGGTGTCAGATTGTTTGGAACATGGTCTGTGTGAGTAGGTGTTGTGATAACTCCAGGAATTAACCCATGTGTTGGGTTTTGATACACTGAGCGGGGTCAGTGTGCAGAGATAAGAAGACCTCTTGTGAGAAGTCTCTGCTGGGACTTGGATGCTGGACTGACTCTGAAGGTCCGACGCTGGAAGGTGTTTTCTATATTCCTGCATTTAAAGGCTGTTTGTTTTCCGTATTCATGGCATGCTTTATGAGGTGTTAAAGGGAAGGTGTCGTCCAAAAAAAAAAAATTCAATAATTGAAAAAATGTAAAGTATTAATGTTTTAATGTTTTGTTTAAATATTATTATTTGTTTTTAATTGAGCAAACTATAAAAAAAATTAAAAAGTTTGATATTTTTAATTCTTAAACACTAGGGGGAGCAGCTGCTGAAATCCTACTGCAGAACTACTGCAGAACTAGCTCACATTACAGCTGCAGTAAAAGTGAACAGAATCTGCTCTCCTGTGTGTGATGTCACAGTTCCCCCTCCTGATCTGGGTGTTTGCAAGAGGATAAGGGAAGTGAAGTTTAGGGACACAGTGCTGAGCCATTTTGTAGGTGACCACAAATGTCTAAAGTGTCACCAAGGACAGCTGCATAGTGCTCCCCACATAGCGCTCTGCATGCACCGGTCCAGCAATGCTCTGCTGCATGCACGCCCATCCGCAATGTTCTGCCACATGCACGCCCACAATGCTCTGCCACATGCACGCACACACACGCTTTTCCACACACACGCCCGCAATCCTCTGTCACACACATGCACGCCCACAATGCTCTGCATGTACACACGCGCACACACAATGCTCTGCCATACGCATGCCTGCCTGCAATACTCTGCCACGTGCACGCCCACAATTCTCTGCCACATGCATGCTCGCAATGCTCTGCCACACACACGCCCACCTGCAATGCTCTGCATGCATGCACGCCGCCTGCAATGCTTTGCATGCACGCATGCCTGCACGCAGTGCTCTGCCACATACATGCATATGTGACGCCCTGGGCAAGCCAGGGGTCACAGGTCATCACACCACCACACCCTACATCCCAGTTAGGAACACCAAAGCTAACCAGAAATCCTTGTTGCCTTCCTCCAGAGGCTGATGATTCACACCAGGGGGTGGGCCAGGCGGTTGGCTCCGCCCACCGAGGAGTTCACAGCTCTGGAGGTGGGAAGAACCAGGCAGTCAAGTGAGGGAAGTGAAAGTGAGAGGCAGGAGATAGAGTTTGGAGGAGGAAGTGGAAGGAGTGGAAGAGTCAGCTCAGGGGGAGCTTGAGTGAGGAGCTAAGTGGAGGAGTAAACAAGTAGTGAAGTAAAGGAAGTAAAGTGGTAAAGGAGGAAAGCAACAAGAGTGGTGACAGGAAAGAAAGAGAGTGGAAAGCCTGAAGTTAGTCCAGCTGAGTGCAGGACAGGGTCAGCAAGGTCAGCAACGGCGGTGACTGTCTGGAGGGGGACCGTTTGGAAGTTCCTGGAAGGACCGCGGACGGGTAGTGGCCCGGCGGTCTGGAGCAGTGTACCAAAGGACAGTCAGCACCAGGGCAGGGGCCTCTCGGACCCCGGCAAGGCTTGGAGTCGCCAGAATTTGCCTAATCCGTCAGTGAAGGGGACGCAGATCCCCCAACAACCAAGTCCCGATAGAAGGCAACAGCCCAACCATTGTAGCAGAAACACCGCTACCGCCAGGGCACCATTTTCTCAGGGCCAGCGCCTGCGGGCAAAGAGTAGAGCTCCTCCGGTCCAGCTTGAAACCGGGGAGCGGGTTACCGGTGGGAACCCATCGCTACCAACACAGAAACAAAGGTGCAAGGAAAAGGGACATCACCGTCACCTACTGGGAGAGCAAGTGCAGCCGTCCGTGGGAACCGTCTTTCCAGCCGTGTGGTTTACCGTAAAACTGTGTCAACATCTCAGGCTGAGTGAGTACCACAGTGCCGCAAGGCACAGCGCTGCCCCCGCGTCCCTGCACCCACCAGGCCCTGCATCTCCCATCTCATCACCGGGCCCCGGGATCACCAACCCCTACCCACGGAGGGGCAACGCAACACCTGGCTGCTCCACATCACCATCCCCGGGATCCCCATATTGAGCAGCGGTGGTGAAATACCACAACCGTGGGTGGCGTCACGGACAATAAACTATCCCCACACCCCAACAACCCCCCTTTCACTCACGGGCGAGGAGTGTCGCTCGAGAACCCCCGGGATCCGGCCCACGGCTCGAGTCACCACTGAGCAGCAACCGCTGGACCCGAGCAGAAGGGGTGAGCGTAGTGTGCTGACACCCTCCTCCCCGCCCGCGACAACTTGGCGTCACGAACAGGATCCTACCGCTCTGCCGTTTGGTAGAGGTGCGCCTTGTTACCGCCGGAGGTATCCGGCTGAAAAATTTCAGAAGTCGCCATCTTTGGCGCGAAAAGTTCCCGCTCGAGCGTCTTCTCGAGTAGCAGAGGCGCGAAGGCCAAAACCCCACCCCGAGAGAGGAGGGTCCGGAAAGAGCTAAGGGGGACGCGATGGCGGCTGGCTGCATGTAGCTGCAGCTATAAAAGCAGGGACGCCAGGACTCTGCAGACATACCGTTCCTGGAAGAAGAAGTCACCATGTGGATGCCGTCCCGCGACACCGTAGCCCCCGCACCTGGATCCGCGGCGTGGGTGGAAATCCGGACCGCGCAGCTCTACCAACGGCTGCAGGTCAGGATGCAGCTCCTCATGGAGGAGTGGGAGACCGACATGGCGGACGTTATAGCCACCGTGCGGAGACGCGAGGAGGAAGCGGAGAAAGGGAGGGTGAGTGACCCACGTCCCGATGCCCTAGAAGGGCCGGTCATCGCGGCTGCGGGGCCCGGTCCAAGCCCTCTCCCCCCATTGCCTCCCTCGCCACCCGTCTTGGAGGCCGTGACCCCGCCACTAGGCCTGCTACCACCACAACCGGTAGCAATACCCAGCGTCCCCGGCCAGGCTGACCGACCTGTAGCCGGAGCCCGTAGTAGACCGGAGGTGTTGCCGTGGAAGGTCCCGAAGGCTGAACCGGAGGCATCCCCTGAAAAATCCCCCGAGCCGGAGCCAATGACCCGCTCCGAGCCGAAGGCCCAGCAGCGGAAAGCCCCTATGCCCATCCCCCACACCTCGGCTGAGGTAGCGCCGGGTTGTTGCTGTAAGGCAGCGCCCAAGGCAAGGACACCACGGGACACGCCGCCCAGATTCCTGACAGTGGGCAACGTCCAGAATGTCCCGCGGAGCCCGACCCGTGCGCCGGAGCTCACAGCAGCGCCGTATTGGGATAGGGAGCCGGTACCGCTGGGCCTGGAGATCGGAGAGAGGGAGAGGAAGAAGGCCGAGCTGGTGGCCCGAGCTATCAAGGAGAAGGAGAACCTCCGCCAGGCCACGTTCCGTGTCCGGGGCCCGCTGTACGTGGGGCAGGTGAGGCGGTTTGATGTCCGCCGGGGCTACGGGTTTATCTATGAACCGGGCCTGGAGGCCAAAGTGTTTGTAGCCCGGCGGGATGTGAATGCCAACCTGCCTGAGGAGCATCCCGGCCGCAACCTAATGCCGGGAGACATCGTTCAGTACACCCGACACTGCGGAGAGAGGGGGTGGTTTGCCCTGGATCTGAAACTGCGGGGCAGCCAGGAGAGCAGAGTGAGTCCTGCACCCCCTCCCTCGGATGAAGCTGAAGGCCTGGAGTAGGGCAGCGGAGCACCGTTGTCCAGTCCCCGTTGGGACCACCATTGCGTTTGAAAGTTGAAAAACTTTGTTTGAAAGTTCTGCTGATGATAAAATGATTACCGAACAGTAACCTGATTGTCTTCTTGATTTGCAACCGGCCGGAGCCGGCACCGTTGTCCCTGTGGAGATTGTTTAAAAAGTTTGCATGGGAACTATCCATGGACAAGCCCGTGAACTTGCAGGGCAACCACAAACGTTAGTGGCTTGTAAATAAGTTGTTTACTGTTACCGTTGTCCGCATTGCTGCCTCCGGAGAGGCAGGTTGGAGGGAGGGCCCTCAGCAGAGCAGGCTGGGGCCCAGCCACCAAAGGAACCGGTGGCTACCCTCTGGAGGGAAAGGACAGATCCCGCTCAGGTACCGTGTGCTGGACTGTGGGTCAAGGGGTGCTGCCTGGGCTTTAGAGGCAGCATCAGGGCCAGGTTGCTTGGGTGGGAGAGAGCGGAAACCGTAACCGTAAACCATTTGAAACGTTTAAGAAATGTGCCTCCCGTTATGGGAAGATTTATTAAAAATGTAAATATGTTACCGTTTACCATGTTATATTTTGCAGAAAAATAAAACCGGTGTTGGACAGGCAGCCCGCGGACGGTCTGCATTTTGCTAAGGGGGAATGTGACGCCCTGGGCAAGCCAGGGGTCACAGGTCATCACACCACCACACCCTACATCCCAGTTAGGAACACCAAAGCTAACCAGAAATCCTTGTTGCCTTCCTCCAGAGGCTGATGATTAACACCAGGGGATGGGCCAGGCGGTTGGCTCCGCCCACCGAGGAGTTCACAGCTCTGGAGGCGGGAAGAACCAGGCAGTCAAGTGAGGGAAGTGAAAGTGAGAGGAAGGAGATAGAGTTTGGAGGAGGAAGTGGAAGGAGTGGAAGAGTCAGCTCAGGGGGAGCTTGAGTGAGAAGCTAAGTGGAGGAGTAAACAAGTAGTGAAGTAAAGGAAGTAAAGTGGTAAAGGAGGAAAGCAAGAGTGGTGACAGGAAAGAAAGAGAGTGGAAAGCCTGAAGTTAGTCCAGCTGAGTGCAGGACAGGGTTAGCAAGGTCAGCAACGGCGGTGACTGTCTGGAGGGGGACCGTTTGGAAGTTCCTGGAAGGACCGCGGACGGGTAGTGGCCCGGCGGTCTGGAGCAGTGTACCAAAGGACAGTCAGCACCAGGGCAGGGGCCTCTCGGACCCCGGCAAGGCTTGGAGTCGCCAGAATTTGCCTAATCCGTCAGTGAAGGGGACGCAGATCCCCCAACAACCAAGTCCCGATAGAAAGCAACAGCCCAACCATTGTAGCAGAAACACCGCCACCGCCAGGGCACCAGTTTCTCAGGGCCAGCGCCTGCGGGCAAAGAGTAGAGCTCCTCTGGTCCAGCTTGAAACCGGGGAGCGGGTTACCGGTGGGAACCCATCGCTACCAACACAGAAACAAAGGTGCAAGGAAAAGGGACATCATCGTCACCTACTGGGAGAGCAAGTGCAGCCGTCCGTGGGAACCGTCTTTCCAGCCGTGTGGTTTACCGTAAAACTGTGTCAACGTCTCAGGCTGAGTGAGTACCACAGTGCCGCAAGGCACAGCGCTGCCCCCGCGTCCCTGCGCCCACCAGGCCCTGCATCTCCCATCTCATCACCGGGCCCCGGGATCACCAACCCCTACCCACGGAGGGGCAACGCAACACCTGGCTGCTCCGCATCACCATCCCCGGGATCCCCATATTGAGCAGCGGTGGTGAAATCACCACAACCGTGGGTGGCGTCACGGACAATAAACTATCCCCACACCCCAACAACCCCCCTTTCACTCACGGGCGAGGAGTGTCGCTCGAGAACCCCCGGGATCCGGCCCACGGCTTGAGCCACCACTGAGCAGCAACCGCCGGACCCGAGCAGAAGGGGTGAGCGTAGTGTGCTGACACCCTCCTCCCCGCCCGCGACACATACAATGCTCTGCCCACATGCACATCCGCAATGCTCTGCCCCACGCCCGCCCACAATACTCTGCCACATGCATGCCCGCAATGCTCTGCCACACGCACACCCACCTGCAATGCTCTGCCCCACGCACGCCCACAATGCTCTGCCACATGCATGCCTGCCTACAATACTCTGCCACATGCACACCCGCAATGCTCTGCCACATGCATGCTTGCAATGCTCTGCCACACGCACGCCCGCCTGCAATGCTCTGCATGCATGCACGCCGCCTGCAATGCTTTGCATGCATGCATGCCTGCACGCAATGCTCTGCCACATACATGCATACAATGCTCTGCCCACATGCACGTCCATAATGCTCTGCCCCACGCACAACCGCCTGCAATGCTCTGCAATGCATTGCATTGACTGTAGCAGCAGCGGCACAAGGGGAGAGCGGGGGGGTGTCATTGGAGACAGTAGCATCGGCGGCACGGGGGGAGAGCAGGGGTGTCACTGGAGATGGTAGCAATGGTGGTGGGGAAAGGAGTGCCGGTACTCACACAGGCCGAACGGGTAACAGGGGGAAAGTGCAGCACATAGCATATGCTGTGAGCTGCACAAACATGTCTCGATCTCTTTACTCTGCAGTGATCTGGACAGCCCAGGGGGGCATCCAGGTCACAGCAGGGAGCTCTCTTTTATTAAGTATAGGGCCGCAGTGCGACTATCAGAGTGAATGTCAAGAGGGCTGCCATAAAGGAGGGGAGTAACTGTCGTTACACACAGCAAATCCATGATGGCAGCCCACAGTTCTTCAGTAAAACTAGAATTAAATAAAAACTAAATAAACAGTGAGCTTAATTTTGTATTAAAAATACTTAATTTTATAATCACTATTAATACAAAAATAAAAAACGCAACATCTTCCCTTTGATAAAGCAGCCAGGATATTTTTATTCCAATTGCCTCCCATGTCTACCTCAATGCAACTGAGAAACAAGCAGAGTGAGTGCCCCGTCACAATATATACATATTATATACACAGTGTATATATAAATACTGTAATATATATACCGTGTATACATTATATATATATATATTTGTATCTGTACAAATTCTAGATTAACAAATGAATGGTATTTCAAAAACATTTTCTACTGTTTCATCCATACTGTGCCAGACTATGCTGCATTTTGTGCAAGACTATGCTCCCTTAAGGGTGCTTTACACGCTGCGACATCGCTAACGATATATCGTCGGGGTCACGTCGTTAGTGACGCACATCCGGCACCGTTAGCGACATCGCAGCGTGTGACACCAATGAGCGACGATCAACAAGCGCAAAAATGTGAAAAATCGTTGCTCGTTGACACGTCGTTCATTTCCTTAATATCGTTGCTGCTGCAGGGACGATGTTGCTCCTTGTTCCTGCGGCAGCACACATCACTATGTGTGACACCGCAGGAACGACGAACATCTCCTACCTGCGTCCACCGGCAATGAGGCAGGAAGGAGGTGGGCGGGATGTTACGTCCTGCTCATCTCTGCCACTCCTCTGCTATTGGACGGCTGCCGTGTGACGTTGCTGTGATGCCGCATGAACCGCCCCCTTAGAAACGAGGCGGATCGCCGGCCAGAGCGACGTCGCAGGGAAGGTAAGTCCGTGTAATGGATGTTAGCAATGTTGTGCGCCACGGGCAGCGATTTGCCCATGTCGCACAACCGACGGGGGCAGGTACGCTCACTAGTGATATCGGAACCGATATCGCAGCGTGTAAATTACCCTTTAATGTCTACAAGTGAAAGAGCTTAAATAAAAGGATGACTCTGTGAAGGAGATCTAGGAAATCTATTCCATTAATTTCCTTAAAATCCTTTGCTATACACGCATAGTTAGTCTATGTTTTCAATTCCACTTCATTTACTTTTATTTCATATGTTTGGACTTCAGGAGGTTTAGAGACACACTAAGGCGGGCTTAGCACGTTGCGACATCGCAAGCCGATGCTGCGATGTCGCACGCGATAGTCCCCGCCCCCGTCGCAGCTGCGATATCCTTGTGATAGCAGCCGTAGCGAACATTATCGCTACAGCAGCTTCACATGGACTCACCTGTCCTGGGACGTCGCTCTGGCCGGTGACCCGCCTCCTTATTAAGGGGGCGGGTCGTGCAGCGTCACAGCAACGTCACACGGTAGGCGGCCAATAGGAGCGGAGGGGCGGAGATGACCGGGATGTAAACATCCCGCCCACCTCCTTCCTTCCGCATATCCTACGGAAGCCGCGGTGACGCCGGTAGGAGATGTTCCTCGCTCCTGCGACTTCACACACAGTGATGTGTGCTGCCGCAGGAACGAGGAACAACATCGGTCTGTCGCGTCAGCGTAATTATGGATTACGCCGACGCTGCACTGATGATACGATTACGACGCTTTTGCGCTCGTTAATCGTATCATCGAACCTTTACACACTACGATGTCGCATGCGATGCCGGAAGTACGTCATTTTCAATTTGACCCCCCCGACATCGCACCTGCAATGTTGTAGTGTGCAAAGCCCGCCTAAGCTAGATCGTAGATTGAACTTCTACTTTAGCTTTGAATTCCAGTTTTATGAAGATTCTTAATTGTAAATGAATACAATTTACCATTGTATCCCTTTAATAATGCCTTACCATTGTCAAGATCTCTGCTTGCAATATATGTACATACAGTATATGTATTTTGAAGTATTGTATAACTTTTATGTTCAAGGAATAACCTTTATTTGCAAAATCTTGATTACCTCTTTAAATTACTCATTCAAGTGCATAGGTAACAAAAAGGTCTAGACGGAAAAAAGTTAAAATGTTGCTATTTTATAGTCATCTGATTTCTTTTTCATTTGAAGTATGTTGTAATGGGTACATCATTTTGAAAAAATGGAAAAAAAAACCACCCCTGCTGCTTTAGCATGTACGCTGCAAATAATGAAGGCCTACCATATGTATAAACTAGTGCAAGGCTTTCCTTTAAAAGTAATGGCTAAAATCTAACTTGTCAGGGTCAGCCATGCTATTCTTGTTTGCTACATTTTTAATCCATGAGCTCCTTTGTCTCAATGCTTCATATCTAAAAAAGGAATATTGTAAAAATCTGTAGTACATTAATTTTATTTTCAATAATAAATAGGTGAGTGAGTAACCTGGGGACCTTCGTGAGATTTGCATTGGAGTCAGACTCTCTAATTGAAATTCTAATGATCTTAAGATCATATCTATTAATATTAATATTGTCTGCTAGTGAAAAATAAATGCATATGCAATTATAAGGATTCACTACCCTATCTGAATTTGTCTCTAGAAATTAATTTGTATATATATATGTATGTATACGGTATGTATATATATATATATACTTATAAATGTATATATATATATATATACACTATATATAAGTGTGTGCTTGTATATATATATATATATATATATATATATATATATTCATGTTAGCAATCACATATCTCAGATCAGAGACCTCACTCTATAGTACAGAATGACTTGTCAAAAAGACAATTACATACGCTATATGCTAAAAGGCAGTCAATGACTGCTTGCAAGTCTATAAGTTACACAATACAAAGTGTGATATAACATAGCCCGGTAGCCACAAACAAACTTCAACTGATGGTTTGAAAGCAGAGTCTAGAAAGTCAAGAATTTCAACAGACCTATACAATACAGCACTTTTCTTCACCATCATCATTTACAACATTCACGGCTCTATACAAAAGTAACGAGATACGAGTGATTGATTAGAACAATTATTAGACTTGTTGCAGGACAATGTTTTGGTCCCAGCATTTGCCTCTTAAGATGTCACTGGCTAACAGGAGTCAAAAACCACTGATCCGTTTGTTCTTATGGGAGTGTCGAAGACCAGCTGAGCACATAATTTGTTTTTTTCTGGGAATCGCATTAAAGGGGTGGGTCACTATTTTGCAGTAGGGATCACATCCCTGTAAAACTGATTGGGAAGGCTTTTTCTAAATACCTTGTTAAGCCAATTCTGGCTGTGAGTGCCACTATGCGGCGGCTCAGCCCCATTAAGTGACCTCTGGGGCTCTGTGACCTCTGGGATCTGGTGAGGTCATGTCAACTTCCGGTTGACATGACATCACCGAGGTGGCCCCAGTCTTCCTGAGTGACTAGGCTGTGGGTGGAGTTTCACCGCTGATCACAGCCCAGCATCACAGCCCAGCATCTTGTGCGCGCTCTCCTTCACTGCAGAATGCCGCAAGTAGGAGTGATACTGGACTGTGACGAGTGGTGAAACACTGCCCGCAGCCCAGACACTCAGGAAGACTGGGGCCCACCATGGCGATGTCGGGACAACTGGAAGTTGACGTGACATCACCGGATCCTAGGGGTCACGGAGCCCCATAGTTCACTTCATGGGGATGAGCGGACCGCAATAGCACCACTCAGAGGCAGAATTGGCTAGGTATTTGAAAAAAGCCTTCCCTATCAATTTTACAGGGATGTGGTGACTACTGCAGAGTAGTGAACCAAGTCTTCAAAGAAACACTCACATCAAAAATGTTTTCCTCTTAAATCACCACTCTAGTGTTTGCTTTTTGATTTTTTAATTTCAAATCTAGAGTGGTACTTAAAATCTAAGTAATTTGCCCACTGTCTTAAAAGCATGCTCTGGCATCTTGATCTGTTATCAGCATTGCTCCTGTCAGTCTCAGGCACTTTATGACCTGCCACCCGCTTCAATGTTTCATGGAGTGAGCCAGTCAATACATCTGTATAAGAGTCTCGTTTTGACTCTCATAAACTTGTATTTAGTGCTTGTGACATAACGTCTGACTTCTAGACAGTCAGACGTTACAGGCACAATATGGATGGAGGGTGAGTATAAGACAAGGGACAAGGGACTTAGAATTAAAGCACCGCTTCAGAGCTGTAAAATAAATGCGGGAGTGGTGCTTTAATACATTGCAGTCATCATATTATAGAGCACTGTGTACTTACAATTGCTCATTTTGCCTTTCTACCAAGGTAATTTTTTTTCCATTAGGTCTATAACATCACATGATTAAAAACAGACTAGCTGAATCCTTCCTAGCTTTATGTAGAAACAGGAAGTGTCATTTCAATGCATGAGATTTTAAAAGTCTTTAAAAAGAGAGTGGACAGACATCTATGTGGCATGGTTTAGTGAAGCAGGGGGTTGGACACGATGACCCTGGAGGTCCCTTCCAACGCTACCATTCTATGAATCATCTCCTCTTTAACTCTGCCAGGGACTTTGCAGTGATGACTCATGCAGGGCTAAAAAGACTTCCTGTTTCTATGTAGAGCATAGTCTGATTTTAATCATGTGATTTCATAGACCTAATGGAAGAGAAAAGAACTATAGTAAGTAGAAAAGCACAATGAGCAATTGTAAGTACATAATATTTTATATAATACTAATTGTAAGCACATAGTATAATATGAAGACTGCAATATAGTAAGAATATAAAAATGTTAATGGGTGTACTTCTTTATGAATTAATGGAGCAGGAGGGTGCATGATTGACCATCACTCCATTCATACAGGGCTCTTCTCCATTTGTGGGATCGGTGTGGATCCCAGCAGTCGATGCCGACTGTTCGGTAAATTATTCCTTTCCAATGGATAAAGGATAACTTCTAGACTTCAGAATACACCTGTATTTGGGGGCTTTAATATAATTATTACATTATGGCAATAATTATAGTAAAGTATTCTATGTAAGAAAATAGACCTTATCATTCCCGGCATAGTGGATTCTTCCAAAGAACACTGACCGAAGTTTCTTTAGTATGAGTATGTCTATTTAAAGCATCAATGTGTCCATTTGGATAGAAAACTGGGGCTGGCAGCACAGCTTAAAGTTTGAATATGCCACCTGCTGATACATTTGACCGATAATTGCATGCTAGAGTTGTGCTAACTTAGGAAGGTGATATGATAACTATAGCTCATAGATCTTTTTTTCGTATGCAGTTTTAAACATATTACATTTAGATCATACTACATGTCTCTTCTAATGCATTTCCCTTCTCCATGAGTCAAGCCAAAATGTAACTGACTTGTCCAAATGTGTTTTTGCATACCTCAGGCGACTCTGTTTGTGGCGTGCTTGCAGAAACTGCTTCTTTTACATCACTCTCCCATACAGCTTCTCCTTGTGCAACGTGCGCTGTATTGTTGACCGATGCACATTGACACCATCTTCAGCAAGATGATGCTGCAGGTCTTTGGAGGTGGTCTGTGGATTGTCCTTGACTGTTCTCACCATTCTTCTTCTCTGCCTTTCTGATATTTTTCTTGGCCTGCCACTTCTGTGCTTAACAAGAACTGTACTGTTTTTCCATTTCCTTACTATGTTCCTCACAGTGGAAACTGACAGTTTAAATCTCTGAGACAACTTTTTGTATCCTTCCCCTGATCAACTATGTTGAATAATCTTTGTTTTCAGATCATTTGAGAGTTGTTTTGAGGAGCCCATGATGCCACTCTTTATAGGAGATTCAAATAGGAGAACTACTTGCAAGTGGCCACCTTAAATACCTTTTCTCATGATTGGATACACCTGCCTATGAAGTTCAAAGCTCAATGAGGTTACAAAACCAATTTAGTGATTTAGTAAGTCAGTAAAAAGTAGTTAGGAGTGTTCAAATCAAGAAATTGATAAGGGTGCCCATACTTTTGCACCGGTCAAATTTTGTTTAAATGTGGATTGCACATTTTCTGTTAGTACAATAAACCTCATTTCAATCCAGAAATATTACTCAGTCCATCAGTTATTAGATAAAGGAAACTGAAATAGCTGTTGCAAAACCCCAAATTGTTATAAAGAAAAAAGGTTAACATTAATAGGGGTGCCCAAACTTTTTCATATGACTGTATATATAATCTTTATATATAAAATCTAATATATAAAGCTGAATGTGTGTGTGTGTGTGTGTGTGTGTATGTATGTATGTCTGGGATTGGCATCTGCACTGTCGCAGCTACAGCCACAAAATTTTGCACACTCACACTTCTGGACCCCAAGAGTGTCATAGGCTATGTTTTGAGGGGAAATTTTAACCCCGCACTTTACAGTTATTCCCCAAAAAACCTGCCTCCATTAAAGCGAATGGAGCTGGGAGCTACAGTGCAGCCAGAACTACAAAAGAATGCGCAGGCACGCCCTTATATGGAATGTTGGCGTGTCACAGCCAGGGAAAGAGACAGACACAGACAGGGAAAGAGGCAGACACACACAGGGTAAGAAACAGACATAAACAGGGTAAGAGACAGACACAAAGAGACAGACACAGACAAAGAAACAGACACAGACAGGTAAAGAGACAGACACAGACAAAGAGACAGACAGACAGACACAGGGAAAAAGACAGAGGGAAAGCGAGGGAAAGAGACAGACAGGGAAAGAGAGGGAAAGAGACAGACAGGGAAAGAGAGGGAAAGAGACAGACATGGAAAGAGACAGACAGGGAAAGTAACAGAGATAGACACACAGGGAAAGCGATAGATAGACAGATAGGGAAAGAGATTGAGACAGATGGAGAAAAAGACAGAGACAGTCAGAGACAGTCAGGGAAAGAGACAGACAGACAAAGAGATAGAGAGAGAGAGAGACAGAGAGATATATACAGAGGGGGAGACAGACAGAGAATGGGAAAGAAACAGAGAGACAGTTACTATCCCAGGCAGCGCCGGGTGCTATGTTGTGAGGCGAAATTTTAACCCAGCGCGTTCCAGTTTACGAATCTACATAATGGGGAAAAAGTGAAACGAAAAGTGTTGGGGGCAAATTGACAGCTGCCAGATGTGAACAAGGAGTATATACCGTACAGTTGCTAAGGTGGGGCCCCGACATGGGACACTCACCACACTCGGGGATATGAACACACACACAAAATGCGCCACACGCTACCACGTGCTTGAACACATATACCACCCTCAGCACAGATTTCACACATACACCAACCTCGCCACATAATCGCCCTAAAACACACACAAGTCAGGTATTATCCTTCAAAAATAAAAATCTGATTAATAAGCAGCCAAACTACAAGAATAACAAATGTACCATATAGGAAATACGGCAGCTGTCAGTCACATGACTTGTCTATTATGTGTATGTGTGAGCTAATATATACTGTCAGGGGGGAGGGCTTTCTGTTGCCTGGAGATTAATCAGGCTGCCAATAGCAACCAATCACAGCTTAGCTTCTATTTTGCTACAGTTAATTAATCTGATCTCTGATTGGTTAATATAGGCAACAATTTAATAACTACATTTCTATCTATTTGTTTTGTGTTTTTTGTGTGCAGAATACATTTTTGTTAATACATTCTATTTTGTTGACAGCAGTTATTAACCCGGGCAAAGCCGGGTAGTACAGCTAGTCTTTATATATAAAATATATTAAATATATGTTGTGTAAAAGTATAGGTATCCGTAAAAACATGGGGGGTGGGGATACACTATGAGCAAAAGACGAAAGGGACGGTAGGATAAAAGTAGTGAGTTGCAGGTAGTTGGTAGGATCCGTGTAAAACCTGTCAGAGTTAATGATAGCAATAATATTTGGAGACTATCGCGGTGACAAGTTCTACATACCTTTTGTTTTCAGGTACCCTCTACAGCTGTTTCCTCTGGAATCGCTTCCCTCTGCTCCCCACTTTTTCAGAACCTACACCCCCACCAATAAAAAATCTACCTTCAGGTAAGGTCTATTCACTATAGACTCCTTCCACTTTTGGTAGCACATATGTACACTCATTCTTGGTTGTTTTTCCAATTTTTACAGGCTTCACGCCTACCAAGCCGGTTTTCAAATTCCTATCTGGGTATTTGAATCAGTGTATCGTCTTGAGACACTCTTTTATCCTAATATATTATAAAATACATATATATTTTTTTTAAAAATTATCAAGTCTCAGATGTTCCATTTCTTTCTACATTTACACATTTTGACCCAGGCATAACCCCTTTCCATCTAGTCTCCAAATAAATATTAATTACCTTAAAAACCCATTGTTTTTTCAATATCGCTGATCCTGTGCTACCCAGCTACGGTTCTGCAGCCAATCCACACACAATTTCTCCGAATTGGCCTCATTGGTGTTTTAATTTATACTATACCAGCATTTTTATTTTTTTATTTTATTTAAAATTATTATTGAATTTAATCATTTAGTGATGAAGCTTAGTTTTTTGAGTCGGACTTGTAACTTTATCCCAATACCCATCTTGGCCAATGCATCAGGGTGACACTTGATATAGTTACACCCATCAGTGGATGCTATTCTATTATTTCTCCGGTCACTAAAAGGTGTATTGGTGGTCAGTAAGAGGTTAAAAAATTGCTTTTATTTTTATTAAAATATTTGAAATTATGAAAGTAGACATAATTTTTTTTAAAAGTTGCTCAAATTATGTTTTTGTAGAATTCGTGTGTTTTAAACAATTGATGCCATTTGATGATTCCACATTTGCCTGTAACCATGAAAAAGAATCTGGTTGTTTTATTACAGGCTTTTTGGTAGCCAACTAATTTTCTTACATCAAAGCCAAGATAATCGCTAGACTTTAAGATAACACGGCTATTTCTAATTTATAAAGATTTCTGGTCTTTCTGTGTTGCATACAGAGGGTTCTCTTTGATATTTTTCTTTTACTAATAATTATTAATCCATAATGGTGTCATTATTATAAAAACTTGAAACATTTCCGTAATAAGTTCACTTTTTATTTTAATTTTGAAGTTAAATGATTATATAAATTTTAGGACACTACATGTACAATTTGCATTTATGTTCTGTAATGTATCCAAAAATGTTTATCTGATACACCTCTGAGCCTTAATTCCCTATAATAAATTGAGTACATTGGTAAATGCATTATTTTACTTATCTTGTCGTGATCTTAATTTATAGCTTTTATTATAATTCAGAGCTATATTTAAAAGTCTCTTTCTAGCTAATGAAACTATCTAATGTCTAATACGTTGCCAATATTCACTGTACCTGGTAAAAAGAATACAATACCTCTAATGTGATATGTGTGGCTGTGGGAGAATATATTGTCTCCATATATCCATCTCCTGTTTCATGGCGATCAACAGCTATCACTGCTGGGCAGATGTCTAATATTTCTGTTCAAGTCCGTAAACTCCTATTGCTTACATTTTTCGGTGGAAAATTTTATTTGAGACAGTATTTGTATCGCCCGGTCTTGGTCCCGGCGCGGTACCCCCACACATCCCCACTCCCAGGCCTCGGCGGGGCCGCCACTCTCCTCACCTGTCCAGTGACTCCACATGGCACTCTCCTGCTCCAAGGTCTGCTGCGGCCTCCTCCTAATTCCAGACCACGCGCAGGCCTTCTGTGAGTACCTGTGGGGTGCGCGCACAGCCACACACACTTTCTTAAAGGGCCAATGTCTCATTAACCAAACTGTTTCATGAGGTCACCCATTACAATAAAGGTATTTAAAAACAAATCGTGTATCAAAACACGCACGGCGACTAATTCAAAATCAGGTAGAAATTTTATTCAGTACAAAACACATATTAATATTTAAATAGTATCAAAAATCCATATAATGTACCAATTAGAGGTATAAGCAGAACTAATTCAAACCCACCCACAAAGTGACGGGCAGGGAGCACCTCATATCAACCCCATACATTTAGTATATAAGTGATAGGTAAATGCTCCATGATACCAGCCATGCATGGAGTAACACCAAATGTGCAAACTAAGAATACCGATACAGTAACATGTCAGATATAACACTTATCCATGGTGAAAAGATAAAGGTGCACACTGCCAGTCAAAAAGTGGGATGGAAAGACACCCAGACTTAGATATTTAAGTCTGGCTCCCCTTAGGGGAGGTGCCTGAGCAACATTGCCTATTTGTTAGTGCATTGCTAATTTTCAGGTCCCATTATGCTACTGTGTCTAGTTCTACTTATTGTGTCCTAGTACCAGTCTCGTGTTCCTAACCTGTAACTCATCCTAGAGCCTGCTTACTACCACCACCTCCATGCTGCTACATCTGAGCCACCACCTCCGTGCTGCCACATCTGAGCTCCACCTCCGTGCTGCCACATCTGAGCCACCATCTCCATGCTGCCACATCTGAACCACCACCTCCGTGCTGCCACATCTGAGCCACCAGCTAATCACTTCTGATCAAAGCCTACAATAGAGTGTGCTGTTGCTGGGCACAATGAGAAGACTCTGCTGAATATATATCACAATTGATATCTGATGCATGTTCAGTAGAGCAGGGACTATCCCAGCCCAAGAGACTGAGGTCACAGATTAAACTTTGTTTCAGGGAGGGGACAGAGGCTGCCGCAGTTGCACCAGGCTATCCACCCTGATGATGACTGTTTGAGTATACCAGCACTGGGATTCTGAAATGAAGCTTCATTAAAGATAAAATAGTAGCCAAAAAAAGCAAAGTATTCAGGGAAGCATAAGGAAATTATAATTAAAGTATATTAGAAAAGAATAGATTATGACATAAGATAGAGACTAAGGAGTAAGGGTACCATCACACTTTATCGACGCTCCAGCGATCCCACCAGCAATCTGACCTGGTCAGGATCGCTGGTGCGTCGCTACATGGTTGCTGGTGAGCTGTCAATCAGGCAGATCTCACCAGTGACCAGTGACGAGCCCCCAGCGACGTGTGGAAGCGATGCTGCGCTTGGTAATTAAGGTAAATATTGGGTAACCAAGCAAAGCCCTTCACTTGGTTACCCTATATTTACCTTGGTTACCAGCGCACACCGCTTAGCGCTGGCTCCCTGCACTCGTAGCCAGAGTACACATCGGGTTAATAAGCAAACCGCTTTGCCTATTTACCCGATGTGTAGTCTGGCTACGTGTGCAGGGAGCAGGGAGCTGGCACTGGCAGCGTGAGAGCAGCGTACGCTAGTAAACAAGGTAAACATTGGGTAACCAAGCAAAGCCCTTCGCTACGTTACCCAATATTTTCCTTGGTTACCAGCGTCCGCAGCTGTCAGAAGCCCTCTCTGCTCCCTGCACATTCAGATCGTTGCTCTCTCGCTGTCAAACACAGCGATGTGTGCTTCACAGCGGGAGAGCAACGTCCAAACAATAAACCAGCACTGTGTGTAACGAGCAGCGATTTCACAGCAGGGGCCAGATCGCTGCTCAGTGTCACACACAGCGAGATCGCTAATGAGGTCACTGGTGCGTCACAAAAACCGTGACTCAGCAGCAATCTCACTATGTGAGAAGTACTCCTAAGATACAATTTAGTTTCAAACTATCCCTTTAAGGTTGTGGTGTTTGTTTAACTGAGCATGGACCATCACATCTTATTATTTGGAGCTCAAAAGGCAATAGATAAGTTGATTTTGTTCAAAATGGCCCTCAACCTAGAAAATGCCACCGTTGGATTTTGTATTTAGAATTAAAGATTCTAGTTAGGAATATTAGCTAACATAATATATTTACATGTCTGTTTCTTACCCATTTCACTATAAGGCAAATAATTACATTACAAAAAGTAAAGTCAGCCTACATGTTTGCACCACATTAATAATTTGTAACATATCAGAGATGATCAGGCCAATAGTCAGAGGATTGAGTTCGATACAAATTGAGGAATGTGGTTTCATTTAAATTCAGACATTTTAAGATTTGATTTGAGATCTAAAAAAAAAACCCTTGCCTGGCACCATTTCCCAAACTACTAAAGCATCATTGAACATGCAAACATACTTTTTCATTGCTGCAAGGGCTTCCCCATAATGACCTGCAACTATGACATCTAACAGATTTTCATACCTGTTTAGTGGTGGTCAGTACCTTTAGCCATCACAGATCAACAGTTATCAGTTGACCACAGTTTGTTCGGCAGAGAAGTTTTCAATTTCCAGACTCACTTGGTAAGTCTGTCTTTTCCCTAGTCTCTCTTTTCTGTAGAATGTAAACTTTTACAGTCAGGGTTCTCTCTCTCTACTACAGAGTGTAAACTTTTGTGGACATAAGGATTCTTTCTTTCTCTCCTTTCGAATGTAATAATCGCTTTTATAATCAGAGGAGTCATCTTTTTCTAACTTCTGTAAAGTGAGAGCTCTTATGGTCAACAAGGTCCTCTCTTTCCTGTAGAGTGTAAACCCTGATTGTCAGCGAGGTTCTTTCTTCCTCTCCTCTCTCCCACATATATTTTACACACAAGTACAAGCTTTCCGATATTGAAATATGCACTGATTTATTCTCCTTAAATTAATTTTGGGGGGAAGTTTGGTACAGTCACAGAATTTAAATTTGAAAAGATTAGGTCATCTCTATCATATACAGTCATGGTTGAAAGTGTTGGCACCCTTGAAGTTGTACAAAAAAATAAAGTATTTTTCCCAGAACAAAATTGCAATTACACATATTGTGTTATACACATGTTTATTTCCTTTGTGTGTATTGGAATAACACAAAAAAAAACAGGAGAGAAAGGAAATTAGATGTAACTTTACATAAAGTCCCAAAAAGATCCATACAAAGTTACTGGCAACTTTCCAAAATTCTGGTTAAACAAATCTGTTTCAAGCATATGATGCTGGTTCAAACTCACCTGTGGCAGGAAACAGGTGTGGGCAATATGAAAATCACACCTGAAACTAGATAAAAAGAGGAGAAATTTGCTCAATCTTTGCATTGTGTGTCTGTGTGTGCCACACAAAGCATGGAGGACAGCAAGAGGAGATGATAATTGTCTGAGGACTTGAGAACCAAAATTGTTGAAAAATATCAACAATCTCAAGGTTACAAGTGCATTTTCAGAGATCTTTTTGTTTATTTGTCCACAGTGCAGAACATGATCAAGAAGTTTACACCCCATGGCATTGTAGCTAATCTCCCTGGACGTGGAAGAGAACAATTCATGAAAGGTTGCAATGCAGGATATTCCAAATGGACATTTGAATTAAAAGAAAGCTATGGCAGAATACCCGAGAGGACCCCACTGCTGACACAGAGACATAAAAAAAACTAGACTGCAGTTGCCGAAATGTACATAAATATGCTAAAAGCCTTCTGGGAAAGCATCTTCTTGATAGATGAGACAAGATAGAGCTTTTTGGTAAAGCACAACATTCTACTGGTTACCAAAATTAGAATGAGGCCTAAAAAGAAAAAAAAAACAGTACCTACAGTCAAATAGGGATGAGATTTAAGTATGTTTTGTGTAAGCTTTCCTGACTCTGGCACTGGGTGCCTTGACTGTGTGCAATGATCATGAAATATTAAGATTACAGAGCGAATTTGTGTCCCAGTGTAGTACCCAGTGTCAGAAAGCTGGGTTTGCATCCTAGGTCATGGGTCATCCAGCAGGACAATGACCCCAAATATATGTCAAGAAGCTCCCAGAAATAGATGGAAATAAAGCGCTGTAGAGTTTTTTTGTGTCCAGCAATGAGTCTAAATCCCATTGAACAGCTGTGAAGAGATCTTAAAATTGATGTTGAGAGAAGGACTCTTTAAATATGAGAGAACTGGAGCAGTTTGCAAAAGAAGAGTCCAAAATGCCAGATGAAAGTTGTAATAAGCTTGTTGATGGTAATAGGAAGTAATTGATTGCAGTTATTTATTCTAAACGGTGTGAAACAAAATATTAATTTGAGGATGCCAATATTGTCTGGCCCATTGTTTGGAGTTTTTTGTGAAATTATGTCCAATTTGTCTTTTTTCAGATATTTTATGGTGTTCTAATACACACAAAGGAAATAAATTTATAAATGTACAAAACAAAACACATACATTTATAATAATTTTCTAGGAGAAATAATTCATTTTCTGGAAAAATGACACTTTCAGCCATACAGTTAGGTCCAGAAATATTTGGACAGTGACACAAGTTTTGTTATTTTAGCTGTTTATAAAAACATGTTCAGAAATACAATTATATATATAATATGGGCTGAAAGTGCACACTCCCAGCTGCAATATGAGAGTTTTCACATCCAAATTGGAGAAAGGGTTTAGGAATCATAGCTCTGTAATACATAGCCTCCTCTTTTTAAAGGGACCAAAAGTAATTGGACAAGGGACTCTAAGGGCTGCAATTAACTCTGAAGGCGTCTCCCTCGTTAACCTGTAATCAATGAAGTTGTTAAAAGGTCTGGGGTTGATTACAGGTGTGTGGTTTTGCATTTGGAAGCTATTGCTGTGACCAGACAACATGTGGTCTAAGGAACTCTCAATTGAGGTGAAGCAGAACATCCTGAGGCTGAAAAAAAAGAAAAAATCCATCAGAGAGATAGCAGACATGCTTGGAGTAGCAAAATCAACAGTCGGGTACATTCTGAGAAAAAAGGAATTGACTGGTGAGCTTGGGAACTCAAAAAGGCCTGTGCGTCCACGGATGACAACAGTGGTGGATGATCGCCGCATACTTTCTTTGGTGAAGAAAAACCCGTTCACAACATCAACTGAAGTCCAGAACACTCTCAGTGAAGTAGGTGTATCTGTCTCTAAGTCAACAGTAAAGAGAAGACTCCATGAAAGTAAATACAAAGGGTTCACATCTAGATGCAAACCATTCATCAATTCCAAAAATAGACAGGCCAGAGTTAAATTTGCTGAAAAACACCTCATGAAGCCAGCTCAGTTCTGGAAAAGTATTCTATGGACAGATGAGACAAAGATCAACCTGTACCAGAATGATGGGAAGAAAAAAGTTTGGAGAAGAAAGGGAATGGCACATGATCCAAGGCACACCACATCCTCTGTAAAACATGGTGGAGGCAACGTGATGGCATGGGCATGCATGGCTTTCAATGGCACTGGGTCACTTGTGTTTATTGATGACATAACAGCAGACAAGAGTTGCCGGATGAATTCTGAAGTGTACTGGGATATACTTTCAGCCCAGATTCAGCCAAATGCTGCAAAGTTGATCGGACGGCGCTTCATAGTACAGATGGACAATGACCCCAAGCATACAGCCAAAGCTACCCAGGAGTTCATGAGTGCAAAAAAGTGGAACATTCTGCAATGGCCAAGTCAATCACCAGATCTTAACCCAATTGAGCATGCATTTCACTTGCTCAAATCCAGACTTAAGACGGAAAGACCCACAAACAAGCAAGACCTGAAGGCTGCGGCTGTAAAGGCCTGACAAAGCATTAAGAAGGAGGAAACCCAGCATTTGGTGATGTCCATGGGTTCCAGACTTAAGGCAGTGATTGCCTCCAAAGGAGTCGCAACAAAATATTGAAAATAAAAATATTTTGTTTGGGTTTGGTTTATTTGTCCAATTACTTTTGACCTCCTAAAATGTGGAGTGTTTGTAAAGAAATGTGTACAATTCCTACAATTTCTATCAGATATTTTTGTTCAAACCTTCAAATTAAACGTTACAATCTGCACTTGAATTCTGTTGTAGAGGTTTCATTTCAAATCCAATGTGGTGGCATGCAGAGCCCAACTCGCAAAAATTGTGTCACTGTCCAAATATTTCTGGACCTAACTGTATATATATATATATTTCTCATACAGTATAATTACTGTGTTAATATTACTAGTATTCTATGGTTGTCTCCTGAGCAGCTCAGAGCTATTGTCCCGGTTTTCCCTCACCGTCCACATGGCTAGGGGGTGGAGCCTTCTCCTGGGCCTCACTTTCGGAGCCTGGATGTCTTAAAAGCTGACATTTCCAGTGAACCAGTGGCAGCTATAAGCTTAGCTCTGCTTTGCCTGTGAATGCTGATCCCTGTAAGTGTGATCCTGATCCATTCCCTCTCTGTGCCCTAAGCCTCTGTCTGTGTTCTGTCCCCTAGTTGTTCTGCCATTCCTCTGTGCCACCTCCTTCCTTCCCACAATAGCCCCGGTTGTTCCCCCCTCTCCTACCTCCCTACTTGGTTGTTTCCTTTGTAACTGACCTTGGCCTGATCTCGACTTTTCCTCTGCTAGTTCCTCCGGTCTTCCTGCTGTCCGTACTGTGTATGACCCGGACCTGCCTGACCATCCCCCGCATGCCCCACAGCTTCAGCTGTCCGGCTGATGCTGGCAGACACTACATCAGCACACACTGGAAGTTCTCCTCCTGGCTCATTCAGCTCCGTGTAGTGTCTTTCCCTGCAGGACTCCAGCTCCCCCTGCTTGCGCCATGACAACTATGCAGTCTCCTAACAGCCTTCCTAATTCCTTGCTTCTTGCAGGGTGGGCACTGCTTCTTGAGTGAGAGGAAGTTAGCAGTTAAGTGCTGTTAGAGATGCGCTGGAAAAAGGTGTTTTGGATATTAGTAGTTTATATCTCTCTTTGAATGTAACTACTCCTCACTATCTGCCGCAGTGGGCAAACACAAATGGCTGAGCTCCCTGGAAAACAGCTGTACATTATGAATTATTACTAAAATTTCTCATTGCAGGAAAATGACAGCAGATAGAAAAAGCAAGTCAATTGCAAACTGGCTTATTTTCACTCTGTCTAACTAAAGCAGTTTTAAAACTTGGATACCAATTGAATCAGGATTTTTTTTATCTACCACTTTGTATTTTCCTTTAAATTACACAACATTTTGATCGTTCTTTATATTTTTAGACATCTATTTCTATCTTACAAGCAAGCCAAAATAAATTGTTTGCAGCACCTCTGGTAAAGTCCTTTAGAAGGAAAGGGGATGAAAGTCAAAATGCAAGGGATCCTCTTGGTTACCAAATCATAGTAGGGAAGCAGACAGGTGCCTGTTTGTGTTGATGCAATAAAGAAATATGGAGAATACCCCTGGGATGCTGTCTGCTTCTCTACTATATATTCCTACCATTACTTTGAGTAATCACATGAGGTCCATTTTCAATTTCAACCAATCTCATAGTTTGGTAAAATTCTGCCTTAAGCACCCCATACTTATAAGATAAAAGTGTTCTGAACCTCTTTTTTTGGTGGGATCAGTCAACCATCTAAGATATATTGGAGCCTCCCATGCACATATCCTGCCATTGGAATTTCATTGGTTCATCATGGTTCTGTCATGACTATAGCTTGGCTCTGACAGGTTAAGTCAGGTGGGAGGGCTCTGTTTGGGCCTGCCTGGATCCGGTACTCTTGCTTATTTATTACTATCTGTATACCTCTGGAACCCCACCAGCAATAGCTCTGCTCTGCAGCATGCATATTTGTCCCTGTAAAATGACTCTGATCTGTCCAGGTACCCAGCCTACCTCTCCCTGACCTCCGCTCCCCTAACCCCATCCTTCCATCCTGTTTACCTGACCCCGGTCCCATTCTGTGTTTTGGCCTCCTAACCCTCTTCTGTAATTATGTACATATCTGATCTCCCGGCCTACAACCTCAACTATGTTCCCTGACTATGGCTCTGCTCCCTCCGGCCGCTCCCCTCCGGCTCCTGACATGATCTCCTGGCTTCCAACCCCATTGTTTCCACTTGACTATGGCTTGCTCACTCCCTTGGTTTGACTTGACATTCCGGTGTTGATTTTAGGCTTGTTTGACTTTCTTACGCGGTGCTAGTGACCTCTGGTAGCATTTTGTTGTACTGCACAGAGAAGTATGTTCTTCTTTAGTCCCTGCACTCCCAAGTGGAAGCTTGAGAGGTCCATCATGTTGTTTAATGATGACATAAGCGACTGACAATAGCTTACTTGTACAAAACAGAGGAACACTCAGATCAGCCAAGTTTTCCTATGCATGAGGGACAACCAATATTAAGCAAGCAAAAAAAATGTACATTAATTTTTGTTTTATTTCATAAAACACATGGCCCATTGTGAATAATGTGTTTGCTGACATGTTGCGCTTGTTGCGCATTCTAAAACAATGTCGCTTTAAATCTATTCTTAACCTACATCTTCCCATTAAACCTATTGTCTTTTTCATGATGCCTGAAACCTTTCTAAATGATCTTTTGACTCTGTCTGAAAGTATTACAAGCTTGACTGTCAGAGTATATAGCTTGACATTTAGCAGCCATCCCCTGTCATTTTAATTAAGCAGAATAATTTCGCTGTGCCATGGACCAGTGATCTCCTTGTGTGTTTTAGCCATTTTAAATGTTAATTGAATATTCCCATTTGTTTGTAAACCACTGCTGAGAACATGTGCTGTGAAGTGTGCTCTTTTTCTGCTATCCTGCTCATATTAAAGAGGAACGACAATGGGAAGAAAATGTTTGTATTTGGTGGTTTGGTTTCCTTAGTACAGGGGAAAGCACTTTACAATTCTACAAGAAAACAGATCCCGAAAAAAAAGTAACATTACATGATGCTATCACATTCTAACCACTCACTGGTAGAAAGCTGATTATGTGTTTTCGATTCAGGGTCTTATTCCTTATTTCACATACTAAACCATTTAAACACTTGGCAGCAGATTTGTGCAAATAAAAGCAATCTTCTGCCTATCTTCAGTGAATTATAGCTGATGCACCCTGAATAAATAAGTCATCGGACCACTGTGATTTAAAGTTCAGTCCACGTAATTTACAGTCTTTTCTAGGTATACCCTACCTAAACATTACCCTTTCTATAGAACTACTTCTAAGATTCAAACAAATCGTACAGGACGGGGAAGAATATGAAGGTTTTCTATAACTTTAATTACACTAAACAAAAAACATTTATTTTTGTTCCCATTAATTATTCAGGAACTAAAATCAAAGATCTAAAGGCCCCGTTACATGCAACGATGTATCTAACGATATATCACCCGGGGTCACGGATTCCGTGACACACATCCGGCATCGTTAGCGAAGTCGTTGCGTGTGACACCAACGAGCGGCCGTTAACGATGGAAAATACTCACCTTATCGTCCATCGTTGACACGTCGTTCATTTTCAAAAAATGGTTGGTTGTTGAGGACGCAGGTTGTTAGTCGTTCCCGTGGTAGCACACTTAGCTATGTGTGACACCTCGGGAACGACGAACTACAGAGTACCTGTGTCCTCAACGAGCACCGAGGTGAGAGTGACAGAGATGCGGGTGCTCTCCGTCCCTCCGCTTCTATTGGCGGCCCGCTCTGTGATGTCGCTGTGACGCCGAACAAACATCCCCCTTTCAGGGGAGGTTGTTCATCGCCCACAGCGACGTTGTTAGGGAGGGCTGTACGTGTGACACGGACAAACGATATTGTGCGCCATGGGCAGCGATTTGTCCGTGATGCACAAATGACGGGGGCGGGTGCCATCACTAGCGATATCGCTAGCGATGCCGCTCTGTGTAAATTCCCTTTAAGACTTTGTACACAAAAGTCCTTTTTCTCTCAAATACTGTTCCCAAATTTGTCTAAATCTGTGTTAGGGAGCACTTATTCTTTGCCAAGATGATTAAACAGCATGCTTATTGCACAGGTGTGCCTTAAGCTGGCCACAATAAAATGCCACAGTAAAATGTGCAGTTTTTCCAGTATTGGTGGTTGTGGGGATCAGAAAATCAGGCAGTATTTGGTGTGGCAACCAATTGCCAGTCTGCCATCTGCCCTGTACAGTGAAAATCAGGATTCATCCATGAGAAAGCACCTTTTTAACATGCCAGATGCCTTTGGATGTGAGCATTTTTTATCAAGTTACTTATGATGACAAACTGCCAAATCCAAAGATGATGACAAGAATGCAAATGAGCTTCCCTGAGATTGTGTCTGACAGTTTGTGCAGGAATTCTTTGGCTATGCAAACCGATTGTTGCAGCAGCTGTCTGGGTGACTGGTCCAAAACAATATTGGTGGTATAAATGCTGGTGTCACACTGTACAAAGGGCTGGTAAGACGTAGTACAGCATATGCCCCACTAGGTGGCAGCAGAGTAGTGAAGGAGAGTCAAAGTAACACTGTAACAGAAAGGAGGCTGAAGTACAGCAGAGTAACCTCAGCAGGCAGTTCACAGGCGAACCACCAGGGCGCAATAGAGTAGTCAAGCAGTAAAGGTCAAGCCGGGAAGTCAAGTCACTGCAGAGGGAGGATCAAGATCAGGTCAGAACACAGAACCGAGGTCGGATGCCGGGAGATCAGGTATGCAGAGGGAAACACAAAGTGCACAGGGAACAGAAGACAAGACCGGAGGGTGAGGAGACACAAACACGGGAAGGAGGATGAACCAGGATGGGTAAACAACTGACAGGAGTGGGAAGTCAGGACTGGGACAGACGGACAAATGGGGGAGGGTACAGGTCAGAGCATGGTAACAAAGAATCAGATCAAACAGGAAATCTCATCAGAGCCAGTCACAGGCTGCAGAGCAAAACTATAACCAGCACTGGAATGCCAGTGCTGAGACCAGATATAGTGTCTCCTGAAACCAGAACGAGGCTGATGGGAGTTAACCCCTGACATGACCAGGCCGATTCTGGGAAACTCTGGAGTGGAGAATACCGGTCCTGGATCATGACAGCTGGAATTTGAGGTCCTGGGCTGCTGTGGTTACAATAGTCTGCAGTTGTGAGGTCAATTGGATGAAATGACAAATTTTCTGAAATGCCTTTGGAGACGGCTTATGGTCTAGAAACGAACATTCAATTCACGGGCAACAAGTCTGGTGCAAATTCCTGCAGTCAGCACGCCAATTGCATACTCCATCAAAACTTGCGATATCTGTGGCATTGTGCTGGGGGATAAAACTGCACATTTTAGAGTCCTTTTATTGTGGACAGCAAAAGGCACACCTGTGCAATAATCATGCTGTCTAATCATCATCTTTATATGCCACACCTGTGAGGTGGATGGATTATTTTGGCAAATAAGGCCCCTTTCACACGTCAGTGATTCTGGTACGTTTGTGCTTTTTTTTAAATGTACCAGAATCACTGACATACACAGACCCATTATAATGAATGGGTCTGCTCACACGTCAGTGATTTGTCACTGCACGTGTCTCCGTGCAGCGTACCCGCGTGTGCGTGATTGCTGCACGGAGACATGTCCATTTTTTTCTGGCATCACTGATGTTCCGCGGACCACGCAGTGGTGTGGTCCATGAAACACGTGCCAGAAAAAACCGTGCATTTAAAATAATAAACATTTTAACTCACCCGGCGTCCAGCGATGTCCTCTGCAGCCCGTTCTCCCTGCTCCTTCTGTGCCGGCTGATTACTGTCGCGCATATT
The DNA here is from genome assembly GCF_048569485.1 of Anomaloglossus baeobatrachus. Lineage (NCBI taxonomy): Eukaryota > Metazoa > Chordata > Amphibia > Anura > Aromobatidae > Anomaloglossus > Anomaloglossus baeobatrachus. The sequence goes on along the minus strand of NC_134356.1, from coordinate 99,226,486 downwards.
CATTATGCGCGACACAGCCGACCTGGAAGCAGCTGCTGCGGGGGTCACCGCCGGCCGAATGCTGCGTCGCGGGAGCGATCAGCACCATGGACAGCGGGAGCGGGCGCAGGTGAGTGAATCTCTAAGTGCAATCACGGGCCACGGAGAACGGAGCCCGGATTGCACTTAGACAACCCACGTGTGCCGTGATTCACGGCACACGCAGGGACATGTGCGTGTTTTACACGCCAGTGAAAAACGTCTGTGTTTTTCACTGACGTGTGAAACAGGCCTAACAAGTACACAGATTCAGACAAATTTGTGAACAAAATGTGAGAGGAAAAGGCCTTTTGTGTACATAGAAAAAGTTTTAGATCTTTGAAATCACCTCATGAATAATGAGAGCAAAATCAGAAGTGTTGCCTTATATTTTATATGTTGACTTATATTTTTTTCAGTATATTTTGTAAGCAAACATTATTGACAATATTGAAATATGGAAAATATATTCGGAAAACTAACATGAAGGAAACCAGTTCTTTGAAATTCAAACACACTAAACTGAGCATCTGCGTTATGAAGTAGAGCTCAGTCAGGGTGAGCGTTCCTTTGTACGGGTGATCACTGCACACTACAGCGATCCATGGTCAGATTGCATAACAGTATAAGCCTATCTGAAATTCTATGCATAACTTGCATTTTATCAAAATAGAATGAATAGTTAGAGATAGTTACCAAGACAGTGATTTTTCATCAATGATTTTCATCCATGTTTAAAATCAGATTTTAATCAGTGTTCGGTCAGTGAGTCACGTTTTACCACCACCAGTGGGCTCTTATATACAGCATTCTAACATGCTGTATATAAGAGCCCAAGGCCACTGTGTAGAACAAATGACTTTATAATACTTACCTAAATGGTCAGTTCGGTGCAGATAGGTCAGATGGGTGGCTCCGTTCTACGGGTGTGGTGCTTCCTCTTTCAGCCATCTTTGTCCTCCTTATTCTGAAGCCAGGGTGCACGACGCATCCTACGTCATGCATGTAAGCCAGCATTGAGGTCCTGCGCACGCACACTTTGATCTGCCCTGTCGTTTTTCAGCCTTCCTTACTTTAGCCATGTCCCTGAGTATGGCACGCCTTGTGCTTTTTGATGCTCCAGTAACATTGTAGCTCCGAAATATGACCAAACTGGTGGCAAATGGCATCTTAGCAGCTTCATGCTTGATTTTCCTCAATTCAGTGGCAGTTATTTTGCGACTTTTTTGCCCAACATGCTTCTTGTGACCCTGTTGGCCATTTGCCATGAAAAGCTGAATTGTTCGGTGATCACGCTTCAAAAGTTTGACAATTTCAAGACTGCTGCATCCCTCTGAAAGACATCTCACAATTTTGGACTTTTCAGAGCCCGTCAAATCTCTCTTCTGACCCATTTTGCCAAAGGAAAGGAAGTTGCCTAATAATTAAGCACACCTTACATAGGGTGTTGATGTCATTAAACCACACCCCTCCTGTTACGGGGGCTGTCGGATAATAAAGGAATGGAACATTATCCGACAGTCAGGGTCCACCGTGCAGAGCTCTGCTGCAGAGTATGGCAGAGGATAGGGGAAACCTGTACCTTTTTAGTCAAAGCCACTAACGGAGCTACCAAGGTAGAAAAGTGTGGTATAAATTGCCGGTAATAATTTATGAATCCCAGGAAGCGTTGTACTGCTTTCAAGGAATGAGGTTCAGCCCATTCCATAACTGCAGAAAGCTTCGCAGGATCCATTGTCAATCCCTCATGAGAAATGATATAGCGGAAGAAGGGTAGAGAGGCTTGCTCAAATATACATTTCTCGAGTTTGGCAAACAGAGAGTGCTCCCTTAGACGTGACAGAAGCCTGATCCCATCCAACCGATGTGTCTCCAGGTCGGGAGAAAAAATTAGTATATCATCCAGATATACCACCACCGATGATAACAGTAAATCCCTAAACACGTCATTTACGAAGTCCTGGAACACTGCGGGTGCATTACACAGACCGAAAGGCATGACGAGGTATTCATAGTGACCGTCTCTGGTGTTAAAAGCGGTCTTCCATTCGTCACCCTCTCGAATTCGCACTAAGTTATAAGCACCTCGCAGATCCAACTTCGTAAATACCTTATCTCCCCGTAGTCTGTCAAGCAGTTCAGAAATTAAGAGCAAGGGGTATCTATTCTTTACAGTAATGGCGTTAAGACCCCTGTAGTCTATGCAGGGACGCAGATCACCCTCTTTTTTCCACACAAAGAAAAAACCAGCCCCTGCAGGTGAGACAGATTGCAGATGAAGCCCCTCTCCAGACTATCCTTTATATAAGCCAACAAAGCCTTGGATAGACCCTGCCCTTTGGTGGAACAGAACCCGGCAAGAGGTCTATAGCACAGTCATAAGGCCTATGAGGTGGAAGAGTCTCAGCACCCTGCTTGGAAAACACATCAGCGAAATCCACATAGGGTGTAGGTAAGGGAGAGAGATCAGTTGATGCAACCGCAACGACCTTAGGTGGTAAGGGAAGACATCGGGACTGACATTTCGAACCCCAACTAATAATGCTGTCGGACTCCCAGTCAATTAGAGGAGCATGAGTCTGAAGCCATGGGAGACCCAGAAGTACGTCGTCTATGCCCTCAGGCAAAACAAGAAAAGAAATCTCCTCTATGTGACCATGAGACAGAGAAAGGCGCAAGGGAACTGTCCTCAATGTAATGGAGTCAAACAACATAGTCCCATTAACAACCCGGACAGGAATAGGCGCCACTAACATGATAGAGGGAATATTGTGTCTCTTTATAAATCCTGAGGACACAAAAGTCCCGTCAGCTCCGGAATCCACAAAAGCCATAATAGGCCATGTATTCTCAGAGAATGAGAGCTGACCTGGGATACTACACTTAGAGGGTGCAGAAGGCATCTCTAGTAACCCCCCTCTAATGGTTACTAGGCCTGGGAGTTTCCCTGACGGCTAGGACACTTGTTGGCATAGTGCCCAGCCTGACGACATATGTAACAGATAGGAGAGCCCGCCTTACGAAGTCGGGAAGTAGTATAACCCAACTCCATAGGAATAGGAGATGTCTCAGATGCTGAGGAAGATGGAGAAGGAACCAGAGCATCTGAACCAACTCGACGCTTGGGATGTGACAAGGTAACCTCGAGTCTACGTTCCTTATGGCGTACATCGATCTTAGTTGCTACCGTAATTAAGTCCTCCAGAGAAGGAGGAACTTCCCGAATAGCAAGACCATCTTTGACATAGCCTGCAAGACCCCTCGAAAAGATAGGTATTAACACCTTCCCAGGCCAGTCTAACTCTGCTACCAAGGTACGAAAAGCATTGGCATAAGAGCTGGTAGATAACGAACCTTGAGACAGATCTAGCAGTCTCAAAGCCGCATCATGGGTAACATGCGGTCCCATGAACACCGCTTTAAGAGCATCAAGGAAGTCTTGATGTCTCTGAGTAACCAAATCAGAGCGCTCCCATAAGGGAGTAGCGCACTCTAAGGCTTTATCCTGAAGCAGGGATATAATAAAGCCTACTTTGGACCTCTCCATAGAGAAGTGAGAGGAATTAACCTCAAGGTGAATCTGACACTGGCCTATGAACCCACGAAAAGACCTGGCATCACCAGAGTATCTGTTGGGTAGAGCAAGTCGTGGGTCATGTAGCGAAGACACCAAAGTTTGAGGTTTATCCTCTACAGTCTTGAGCCTTGCTTCAAGAACCTGTATATACTGATGTAATTGTTGATACTCTGCCATCTCTGCCAGACCTTGGCTCAGTCCTAATGTTACGGGGGCTGTCGGATAATAAGGGAATGGAAGGCAATCCGACAGTCAGGGTCCACCGTGCAGAGCTCTGCAGCAGAGTATGGCAGAGGATAGGGGAAACCTGTACCACTAAAGCGGTACTGACACTGTTGCGTCACATTGCCACCAAGACCAATAGCGGCATATACTGTTTAAGTAACAGCGACTACCTTATTAGAATAACATAGGAGTGGAAATGCAAAAGAGTGAGGAATACAACATAAAAGTGCATAGAAGTCTCACAGTCTGTGAGCGTGAAGGCACCCGTCTTAGTTAAGTCACAGATACTAGGTGTAGTGTGTGCAATATGGCACCTACCTATGTCCGCTCCACTTGTGGTGCAAGGATACGGACAGCAGCAAGGCTGCTAGCTTGAAACTCCTGCCTATGACCGCTCCCCTAGTGTGCGAGGATACGGACTGCTACAGGAGGCAGAGTAGTGGAGCGTTACGCTAGAAGGCAACGACCACCTAACCTACCTATGTCCGCTCCACTAAGGTGCGAGGACACGGACAACAGTACGGCTGAAAGGTACAGGAGCGCTACCCAACCGATAGCGCTCACCTCAGAGTAAAACCACAAGGCCCAGTCAGACCATGTGCAGCAAGCACCTGCCTATGTCCGCTCCACTAAGGTGCGAGGATACGGACCACAGCATAAGCTGCAAGGTACAAGAGCGTTACCCTACCGATAACGCTCACCTAGATAGAATAAGTGCCGCAAGGGACATGCACAGAGCGTCTACTCCTATGCAGGAACCAAGAGGACTGAGCGCCGAGCAGCGTGCGTCAGGGTCTTATATAGACTCTGTGCTTCATCCAAGATGGCGGACACCAGAGCCAATCCACTGCCAGAACGACAGCAATGACGTCACGCTAGCCTATCACCGAGTAAGGCATCACAAGCACATGACCAGCGACCAATCGGCTTAGAAGGTGTCAGAGACATGTGACCTCGTGTCACAAGCACATGACCAGCGGCCAATCAGCTTAGAAGGTGTTAGAGACATGTGACCTCGTGTCAGTGATGATGTCACTCGCACATGTGCAATGGCTCCAAGATAGGACTTAGTCTCCAGCGCTCGCACATGTGCAGTAGCAAGAAATCCGAACATAGTCTCCAGTGCCACAGCAAAGGGAAAGGAGACATGCAGATACCCAGAACGGGAACCATAACACCTCCTCATTACAGAGATGCACATCACCCGATTTACTTAATTGGTAGTTGGCTCTCAAGCCTATACAGCTTGAAGTAGGACAACATGTATAAAAAGTATCATGTGATCAAAATACTCATTTGCCTAATATTTCTACACACAGGGTATTTTATATTTTGGTAAAACAGACATTTCTGAATGAGGTGATATCAAATATGTGTTTGTTTGTTTTTTATTGTTTTATTTTCAATGGGGCAAAAGAGGGGGTAGTTGTAAAAAAAGTTGTAAAAAAAATATAAAAACACAAACATTCAATGTTTCTTGTATTTACTAGTCCACTTAGGGCACATGAAGCTGCTACAGTCCAATCTCTGCTGCTGTAGAGAGCAGTTCTTCAGATGATCTTATGACCCCCCCGGTACCTCCTTTAACTCACCCACCTGAGGTGAGGTCACTGACTTTACTGAGGTCACCTGAGGTCAGGTTACCTATGGTCATAGGTAGTGGGCTGTGGGACCCTCCAGCTGTGACTGAAATTTACCTAAGTGAAATCCCCGCTCATCCTTGCTCAGTCTTTGCCTGAAGTCCGCATTGGGCGGTCATGTTCCATGATTGCACTCTGTGACTTCAGATACGTAGCAGAGCTTGAATCGTTGTGGGACCTTGTGCGGATTATGTTGCTCTGCAAGGATGTTTTGGGGGTTAATAAAGTGGTGAAAGATTGTGTTTTTTGTATTTTATTTCAAATAAAGGATTTTATGGGGTGTTTGTGTTTCTTTTCATTTACAGATTAGTATTTGGGGGTCTCATAGACACCTCCCAATACTAATCTAAGTCTTAGTGGCAGCTGTGAGCTGCGATTAACCCTTAATTACTCTGAATGCCTTTGCACCAGAGCAATCGGGAAGAGCAGGGTAAAGTGCTGAGACTGTCGCATCTAATGGATGTAACAAGCCTGGGTGGCTACAGGCTGCTTATTCTACGCTGGGGGGCCTAATAAGCATAGGTCTCCCTAGCCTGAGAATTCCAGCGTCCAGCTATCAGGCTAAATCATGGCTGGGTATCAAAATTGGGGGAGGCCCAAGCTGTTTTGTTTTTTGTTTTGCTTTTTTTTTAATTATTAATTTAATTTTTTTTTTTTTTTTAAAGAAAAGTTACAAGCAGTTCCTCCTACTTTGATATACAGCCAAGACAAGTGCACGGCTGGGGCTGCAGTCTGTAGCTGTATTCTTCATCTGTGCTGGGTATCATAATATGGGGGGACCCTATGACAATTTTTTTTTTTATTTATTTATTGTTACTGTACGATAGACCCACAGATAGCACCTGTGATTGGTTGCAGTCAGACGCTGTCACAGGCTGGAGGCGCATCTGACTGCAACCAATCACAAACGTTGGTGGGCGGGGAAAGCAATGACTATGCAATTAAGGAAATGAGCGGCCCTGGAAGTGAGTGAGTAGCTGTATAAGCAGTTACAGCCGTGTCGGAGGCTTGGTAAGTACAGCCCTCTTGCTTCATTCTTATTTTCTTTATTTTTCCTTTTATTTTTTTTTTATTTCCCGAGTTACTGGATCCGGATCAATACCGGGAATTCCAGGCCTGGGTCTTGCACTCGAGAATGTTTGAAACCACGTGGATCAAGACATTTATAGTCCAGGTCTGCCCATCACTAGGGCCTACATATCTTATCTCTAGAGACGAAAGCTTCAATAATGAAAGGGTCATTGTCTGTAATGAAGTGGCTATTCGATGATGTACTAAATTGGTAGAAGAATTCAGTATTATACTGAAATGTTTAAGCTGTTGTAACTTTTCTTTCTAGCAACTAAGAAGAAGAAATGGATCACTTCAAAGAGATCTACAAACACTGGATATGTAAGAACAGTATACTGACTGTGGATATAGAGATTAACAATACCCCAGCTAGGCTATGCAGTCCATTGATTAGAACAGACATAAAACTGAGATTAAATAAAACATCTGATGTTTGCAAGCCAGTAGGTAGACGACCATAAGAAAATAGAGCATTTCTTTTTAATGACACCATTGTGACCTTTTTCCAGTCATTGCAGGAACATCAAAACTGAACAAATGTTACTGCAATTGTGACTTTAAACGGAATTGCGCATTGCCATGGAGACTCTACAAATTAGACATATCAATCAAACCCTTCCGGCACTTCACTTGTCTTTAACTGCTTCTTCAGGCTGATGGTAAATTTATGCAACAAAGCAGATAGAACTGAGAAATAAAGGAGATGAGGAAAAGCAAGTTTGGAATAAGTTTGTAAATCTCAATGCTAATGTGTTTTTTTGCTAAAACTACTATAAAATAGCCCCCCTTGTTCACTGTAATGGCTGCCATTACATGGTTACATAGTACGGTTAAGAAAAGACACATGTCCATAAAGTTCAACTGAGTCAAAGTTCTATTCAATAGTATGGATAAGATATATGTACTCCCTTAACTTCAGTCTCAGGTGTTATATGACAGAACAGAATATCATCAGCTCTACCGCAGAATGTCATTTCAGGGAACTGTACTCTTTTTTAGGATGATTTGCTCTCTTAAAGAAGACTTTTCAGGAAATGTTTAATATTGAACTGGACAAACGATGTAATAGTGGCTGCAGAGTGGAACACATTTTTTTTAAATTATTTTTTACTTTACCTCTCTCCGTTGCGAAATACTAGCAAAATATTTGCTTTTAATTAGTTAATTTGCATTAAAGCGCACCAATCACCAGGATTTTTCTATATCAACTAAAGCCAGTGCTATACTGGCACTATCATGCTAATTCTATATATACCTTTAGTTGTCAGATTGGATGTATAGGTTTTAAAATATAGACAAGTAAAGTTACAGAAATGTACTGCCTTTTGATTGATAGCAGCTACAGAATATCTAATAGGTGGGTCGGGTTTTGCTATCTATTCCCGCCCCTGTTTGCCTTGCCTTTGTAGATGTTAGACTGTATGGGCTTCATTTCTAACACGCCACTAAAGCGGGCTTTACACGCAACGACATCTCTAACGAGATGTCGTTGGGGGTAATGGAATTCGTGATGCACATCCGGCCTCGTTAGCGATGTCGTTGCGTTTGAAACACAGGAACGATCATTAACAATCAAAATTACTTACCTAATTATTGATCGCTGACACATCGTTCCTTTACCGATTATCGTTGCTGTTGCAGGACGCAGGTTGTTCGTCATTCCTGCGGCAACACATATCACTATGTGTGAAACCGCAGGAACGAGGAACATCACCGTACCTGTGGCCGCCCGCAATGAGGAAGGAAGGAGATGGGCAGGATGTTACAGCCGCTCATCTCTGCCCCTCCGCTTCTATTGGGCGGCTGCTTAGTGACGCCGCTGTGACACCGAACGAATAGTCCCCTTAGAAAGGAGGCAGTTCGCCAGCCACAGCGACGTCACTAGGCAGGTAAGTATGTGTGACGGGTCCTAGTGATGTTGTGCGTCACGGGAGTGATTTGCCCGTGACGCACAACTGCCGGGGGCGGGTGCTTTCACCAGTGATATCGCTAGCGATGTCTCTGTGTGTAAAGCCCGCTTTACACGTAACAGAACTGACTCATATCTGGAAGGAGCTCTGCAGTCTAGCATCTACAGAGGCCAAGCAGCAGACAGGGGCGGGAATAGATAGCAAGACCCGGCCCACATATTAGCTATTCGGCAGCTGCTGTCAATCAAAAAGCACTGCATTTATATAGCTTTACTTGTTTTATTTCAAAAACTATACGACCAATCTGACAACTAAAGGTATGTATTGAATCAGCATGATAGTGCTTTAGTTTATATAGGATGGTGAAAGGTCCTCTTTAAACATATGTTTTGTAGCAATTAAAAGTTTATAGTGAAAATTTTTTTGTTCTAAATTATGTCTTAAATATTTTTTTTTTTATATATTCTAAAGCTGGGTTTAGGGATAGCCGTCTTGTCTGATTTCCTGAGTTGCTATAGCCACAATCAAATTTCAGCAAACACTTGTAAGAAAATAAAATGTGACCATACACATTAGATTTCACAGAAGGGTAACAGTCAAAATTATTTGCAGCCAACTATCCATGATGTTGCCGGTTTTACATGCTCAAGCTGAAACGTCCCCTGTGATCCAGGAAGTGTTCAGTGGAAAAACTGCAATTTTTTCACTTTTCTTTTAATTGGTATGTCATTTTATCATGATCGGTTCCTTTTATACGCAGATGACAAGTTTATTTTGGACTTTATGTTGTTTTGCATCCTTTTAATGTTAAAAATTTGCAAAATGCGAAGAATATGTTCAAAAATGTAAAATGTTCAAAGGTAATCTGGCTTTCATATTCTTATTCATGGGAATGATTGTATGTTTTTCTAGTAAAAAGAAATATTGTTTTCTCCATGAAAATAAAGTAAAAGAAAATAACAATTTTTCTAGTTTAAAAAAATGCTGAGGTCTAATGATAGTATGGTCTTATATTTATAGATAGATGAAATATCTTTGCGAAATAATGATTTTTCAATCAGACAACTCCATTTATATTGGAGCTACTATACAAGAACCTCGCTAATATTGCTTGATAAAATCCCAACCAATCTTGGACCCTGCATGGGTGATGAAATATTATTTCAGTTTGGCCAGCGTCCCTCTTGCGCGAGACTCGGATCAGTCTTACGTCGCATCAACCGGCCATGCCGCACAATCTCCGGACAGGAACGTCTCAGCTGCATAGACATACATGCAGCCGACCCGCTCCTGTCCGGAGAGTGTGCGTCCATGCCGGGTGATGCAATGCGAGACTCATGCAAGTGTGACTCTGGCCTTATTCAGATAAGATTGGGCCTCCACATAATACACAGATGGTTTGAGTCCACCATAGTGAAAGCTGCCATCTCAGAATGGATACAAATAAGCCCTTACCTATTAATGAAGACTTAATTATAAATAAGATCTTTTTTTTTTTGCCATGGTGTCTATTAGAAAATTTTACTTTTGCTGTTCATTTCATTATTTATTAAACTTGATATTTACTGAGATATTGCTTAAGCTTTTAAAAGATAGGTAAATTATTAGGTCCATGTTGTATATGCATATGGGTATTTATTTCTCTGTATTGTTTCTAAACCTTAACCCCTTCATTACTTACGACGTATCGGTACGTATATATCAGCTAATCTGATCAGCTATGTGCACCTAGGAGGTGTGGATGGATCAGAGATCCACCAGTGCCTGTTAACAAGTTAAATCCTGCTCTCAATCTCTAAATGTGGGTTTTTAATGAGAGCCAGAAGGAAGCGTGCCATTTTGCACCTCATAATCGGCCCCGGGATGGGATCAGGGATGCCTATGGGTTATCATGACAGTCGGAGGTTAGGACTCTATAAGGCTACTTTCACACCTCCGGTTTTTGCTCTGCAGCACAATACCGTGCTCTGTAGAAAAACCGCAACCGTTTTTTTTGCCGCCGGTTGCGTTTTTTTTTGCATAGACTTACATTAGTGCCGTATTGTGCCGCATGGGCTTGCGGTCGGTCCGGTTTTTGCCGCATGCGGCAGATTTAGCCGATGCCGCGGCCGGATGGAACGTTACCTGCAACGTTTTTTCCTCCGGCAAAAAAATTTGCATCGCGCCGCATCCGGTCGCTGCGGCACATTTTTCAATGCATGCCTATGGACGCCGGATGCGGCGCGATGCGGAAAAAAACGCATCCGGCCGCCGCATGCGGTTTCTTGCACTGCGCATGCTCAGTAGCATGCCGCAACCGGAAAAAAACAGATGGGCCGCATGTAAAAACTTATGCAAAGGATGCGGTGTTTTTGCCGCATCCGTTGCATAGCTTGCACAGCCGGATTGAGCCGCAGTGCTCAAACTGGATGTGTGAAAGTAGCCTAAGCAAGGCAAAAAAACTGATGGCACTCCCAACATGTACTCTGAACAGGTGCAAAACTTAACATGACATACAGTATAATAACAAAAAAAGACAGTTGCACTCTGAAATGCTAAAGCATGCAAACCGTGAATGTGAAAAATATAGATATACATCAGTTCTAAAGGAAATCTAAGAAAAATTAAGATATTTAGCATACAAAAATGGTCATTTCTATATCTGCCCAGTAGCCATGTTAACTTATATGTCATATACTAGGTACCTACTCTGACGCCTTTCTCTGGGATAAAAACCTCCTGTGTATGGGCAAGTAGGAACCTGCTACTAGAGAATAAAATCACCTGTGGCTAGTGGGCAAGGGGTGCACAGTCAGAGGGCATGACTCAATAATGTTAACGCCGTCAGTTTTTGGGGGTTTTTTTGTCTAGATTATGGAGTCATGCCCTCTGACTGTGCACCCCTCCCCCATTGGCCATAGGTGATTTTATTCTCTTGTAGCAGGTTCCTACTTGCCCAGGAGGAAAAAGAGAGAAAGGTGGTGTGCAAATAAACAGGGATCACCCATATACTATATAAAAGTATATATAAATCTTTATTAAAAATTCAAAAACAGCAAAAAAAAACACAGAAGACCACACAATTAAAAAGATTTAAAAACACATTTCAACCAGTGTACAAAATACCCAGGAGTTACATATGATAAGAACATCCCTTCTAATCACCACCCAAAGGCACAAATGTGAGCAATAATAGAGTAGTAACAACAGGCAGATACAAGAAAAAAAACACTATCAGATTTAAATCTCATTTTTGGGTTTGTTCTCAGGCATTTATCGTTTTGGTTTATACATAGGGAAGTTTTCTATGTTCTACATTCTTGAATACTGAGCTTCATTTATGTTGCTATTGTATTATTTCCCTTTCTGATAATTTTTTTTATGTATCTGCCTGTTGTTACTACCCTGATATTGCTCACATTTGTGCCTTTGCAGGATGGATTAGGGGGCATGTTCTTATCATATGTAACCCCTGGGTATTTTATACACTGGTTGGAGTGTGTTTTTAAATGTTTTTAATTGTATAGTCTTCTGTGGGGTTTTTTTTTGCTGTTTTTGAATTTTCAATAAAGGTTTAAATATATATTTTTTGATACTATATCGGTGATCCCCAGTTTTTTCCACACCACCTTTGTCTCTTTTTTCTCCTGTTGCAATACTTCCTGGTGTGTTAACTGGAGTAATCCCGGTCACTTTTCCATGGTGCCCACCTCCTTCTTCTTCATTTCCAACTTGCCCATACACAGGAGGTTTTTAGCCCAAAGAGAGACGCTAGTGTAGGTACCCAGTATATGAGATATGCCTTGACGTGCCAACTGAGCAGGTACAGAAATGGACATTTTTGTATGCTAAATATCTCAGTCAGATGTCTGCTGATGACTCCTATCACTGTCATGACATAGTACCTATGAACGAATGCTGAGCGCATGCTGAAGTACAACTGTACAGTAGAAGTGATCTGATATTGTCAGCTTCAATTCCCTAAGGGGGCTACTAAAAGAAGAAAAAGAGTTAAAACCATGTTTTAAAAAAAAAAAAAAAAATACAAGTTCAAATCACGCCCCTTTTGCCCCATTGAGAATAAAATAGTATTAAAAAATACACATATTTGGTTTTGATGCTTCAGAAATGCGTGCTCTATCATAATACAAAATACATTAATCTGATCGATAGAAGGTGTATTAATTAAGAAAAAAATAATCAAAAACACCAGAATTACTTCTTTTGGTTGCTGCAACATTTCAATAAAGTGCAACAAGAAGAAATTAAAACATTGCATCTATCCAATAATGGTATCAATAAAAATGTCAGCTCAGGATGCAACAAATAGGCAATCATGCAGCCCCAGATTGAACGGTAAGGGTCTTGAAAAATGGCATCAAAAGCGCAATTTATTCAGACAATTTCTGCAGTTTTTTGACCACTTCAATTTAAAAAAAAAAACTATACATTTGGTATCTACGAACTTGTATTGACGTGGGGAATCATACTGCGAAATTGGTTTCACGTCATAGAGAACATGTTAAAAATAAAACCGATAAAGCATTGCACAATTGCATTTTTTTTCCAGTTTCACCGCACATTAATTTTTTTTCATGTTTTCCAGTCAATATGGGGCAGAATGAATGGTGTAATTTAAAATTACAACTGGTCCAGCAAAAAACAAGCCCTCATATGGCTCTCATTCACTCCTCATGCATCCGCCTCCAAGACTTCTCCCGAGCATCCCCTGTCTTCTGGAATTTTCTGCCTCAACACGTCAGACTATCTGCTATACTTAAGGACGAAAAAGAAAAATTCCCATAAAAAATAACCTTTAATATATCATTTAAAAGGTATACAATTTACCAAGGGACGACGTCTGATCATGAGGAGCTGATGCACTTTTGCCAGATAAGTCACACTATTATGTTGACAGTCTTTACTATCAAGTTTCCATTTTAAATTCACATTTTGTGCACATATTAGTGTAGTGTAGGGCAACCTAGGGTTACTCTAGGGTCTCCTGTCGGCGAATGGGGGCGCCACAAACCTAGGGCGCCATACCCTCCATTGATATGTAGGGTATTTATTAGGGGTAAATTAGGGATAAATTCTCCCCCCTCCTTTTGGTATTTACCTGTCGCGTTGCCCTTACACTATTAGGTTGAGTGTTACACTTTGGTAAATTTTATACCTTTTAAATGATATATTAAAGGTTATTTTTTATCAGAATTTTTCTTTTTGGTCCTTAACATATTGGTTTCCTTTAAAATTGGCTGCGGCTTTGGTTTATTCCTATCTGCTACACTTGCAAGCTTCAAGCGGAAGTTGAAAACTCATCTGTTCATCAATGCCTATAATCTTCAATGACCCCACTGCTTCATCACCACCGGAGCTGCCGCCTCACCACCGTGCCGGAACTGCCACCCAACCAACACCCCACCTACTGTCTCCTCCCCAATATCCTATAGAATGTAAGCCCGCAAGGGCAGGGTCCTCTTCCCTCTGTACCAGTCTGTCTATTGTAACTTGTATATGTATTCTGTATGTAACCCCCTTCTCATGTACAGCACCATGGAATCAATGGTGCTCTATAAATAAATAATAATAATAATAATATTGATGGAAAAATATAAAAGTTATGGCTCTTGGAATAAAGGGAGGAAATAATAAAAATGGGAAATAGCTGGGTGGTGAAGGGGTTAAATATAATTTCATATTACAAAAAGACAGTAGAGCGGAGTATATTAACTTTAAATTTGTGAGTCTCAGCACAATATTTGGAGACAGAATCATGTAGTGTGTAACATTTATTGGCAAACACCGAGATAGCATGGATTTACTGCTGGGATAGCGTTACAAGAAAACCTACAGAATTTATTTTAGAAAAAGACACGGCTTTTTGGGTAGGATCAGTGCATAGTACCTAGACTTTACTCTGATATCAGAATACATTTCATTCAGCTAAATGGAGCTGAACTTTAAAACTAAACATGACCCAGGCGCAATAAGGGTATTTTCTAAAAACAAAAAATAGCCCTTTTTCTGATCCTGGACAATCCCCTGTAATGTTCTCCAATACACTGTATGTTTTAACCCAATCAGTTTTTATCAGCTTCTGCTACATTTTACCAGCAAACGCAATATCAGAAATAGATGTTCCTGAGCAGGTGCATAAACTTTAATGAAGCAATCTACATATATAAATAATTATCACATTGCATGTATTCTTTATCCAAAACACAATTTATTTTGAATTTATTTAGTCTAATTTTAATTTAAATGCATTAAAAATGCAAATTGCAAATAATTAATAAATATGTTTACTTTCCAATACACTCTAAAGGGTGCACAATTGAACCTCTTTTAAGACTGTTTACATTGAAATAATATCAGTGCTGTTGTGCAGCATTAAAATTCCTGACAATTTAGAATTTTTTAAGGCCCCCTTAACACGTCAGTGATTCTGGTACGTATGCTGCAGGTTTTATACGTACCAGAATCTTGAACATACGCAGACCCATTAAAATCAATGGGTTTGCGTACACATAAATGATTTCTCACTGGCCGTGTCTCCGTGCGGCACACATGCATGTCCATGTGCTTCACACGGAGACATGTCTGTTTTTCTCTGGCATCACTGATGTCCCATGCACCACACTATGGTGTGATCCGTGTAACAAGTACCAGAAAAAACATGTACAGTGGAACTTTGGTTTGCGAGAACAATCCGTTCTGAGAGTGTGCTTGTAAACCAAGTTACTCGTCTAGCAAAGTAAAATTTCTCATAGGAAATAATGCAAGCTCAGACAATTCATTCCACAACTTGTCTAATGTCCCATCCTTGTCCCCTATTGTGCCATTCTACACACGCACAAACACATATTATGCTCACCTTACCTTCCGTTCCCTCACCGGCCTCCTGCTTCTTGTAGTTTGCCGGTACAGCGGAAGCTCTGGCATCGGTCGCGATGAATACCCGATACACATCCTGTATCGGCAAGGCCGGCAAGGGAACGGAAGGTAAGGTGAACCTAATGTGTGTGTGTGTGTGTTTGCGTGTGTTCATATGTGTTTGTGCATGTTCGTGCAAACTGCAAGAGCTGGTTAGAGCGCGGTGAAAGTACGGAACCGGAAGTGTGTGCCGTGAGTATTTGCTCATGCAGCAAAGCTTGCTCGTAAATACTCGCTCACCAAGTTACTCGTAAAACAAGGTTCCACTGTACATTAAAAAAAAAAAGCTTTTTAAACTCACCTGTTTCCAACTATGTTGTTTTCAGCCGCTGCTGTCTATGCTTTCAGGTCAGCTAATTCTGCTCATGAATATGCATTGCACAGGTGACCCAGAAGTAGCTGCAGCGGGGAGACAGCAGCGGCCGGACACAGCATTGAGGGAGACTTCAGCAGCACGGACAGCAGGAGCCTGAACAAGTGAGTATAGAAAGACGTGTGTGTGTGTGTTTTTCACTGACGTGTGACGGGGGCCTAACCAAAATATACTGCTCAAAAAAATAAATGGAACACTTAAACAAGATTTTTGTATTTTAGTGTTCCCTTTATTTTTTTGAGCAGTATATTTGGAAACAGAATATAAATCCACTGACAAGTTCACTAAACATAAAGGTCTACTTTTAAAATTCAAAATGTACCAGGGTCCTTAGACCTAAAGATTTGGTTTAACTAGAACACAAAAAAATGCATATAAAAGATCCGATAGTCTCAGTTAACATGGGTGTTCTTAGCAACAAAAATGATAGCTTAATGGCCTCAGACCACTTAAAAATGTACTACATAATTCCTTTTCTATACTTATCATTCTTTTGAGCGGTGCTTTTTTGACACACTGGTTTAGCCAGATCACAGCCTTGATATTTTTTAATGTGATTTTAAGAAAGGTTTATAATTCATACTCTGTGACTTCCTAATAAATAATTAAAAGCAAGAATTAATGAGTTTGTCCATTACTTTTACATTGATGGCCTATCCTTAGAATAGTTCATGAATTTCTAAGTGTCCAGCGTCCAACACCCGAAACCCACATTGATCAGTTGTTCTTGGTGCTGGCTGGAATTATTCAAAGTAAGCTGGATGTGCAATACAAAGCTGTGGTTGCTATCAGTTGAGAGGCAGCTCCAGGACTGAGCACTTCCAGCTGCCTGCTGCTGACACCAACACCCAAAGTCACTGATGGGCAAGGGTGCCGAGTGTCCTTCCCTGGCTGATCAGACATAGGTCATCAATGTAAAAGTAGTAGCGTATCTCCCTGATAAACAAAAAAGCTGTTGAAATTAGTCAATTTTCAATAGTCCGATTCATACGTTCCCTTCTATTGTTGGGCAATCTGGTGGCAATATCACATGTTTAGCTGACAAAATCCTGTCAAAAACGGTGGGTTTTGACACTTTTTGTCTAATGTGTATGGGCGTTTTTACACTTTCACTGTCTTATGTTAGTAGTGTTAACATGATATAACATCTCACATTCACAAATTCAGTAAACTGTCTGATACCTTTCTGTCTGTTGTATATTTGTATATGATCTCCAATTTCACTTGCAGAACAGAGGTGATCAGTCGTAAAATCTGTGCTAAGTCTATTTCTCTAAGATATCTCATGAGTGGTGATGGATGGATTGAGACTGTAAAAGTCTCATCCGTGTACTGTCAAAAGTATTCGAGTGCCGGACCCGGCATTCTCAGGGAGCTCTAGCTAATGATATGGATCCGGCGTTTCAGGAAATAAAAAAACAAATAAAGGAAAAATAAAAATAAAGTGCGGGCACTATACAAATTGAGTCTACGGCATGTCTCAAACTACTGCCAAGCCGCTCACTCTTCTTCTGGAGCCACTTATTAGACTCATACGTGTTCACTGCTTCCCCGGCTATTAACCCCTTATCACCCCAATTACTACCACACCAGGGCACTTGAGTAGAGCTGGGTAATTTCCGGAATTGTTTCATCTAATGGATGTGTGACGCCCTGGACTAGCCAAGTAGTCAAAGACATAACACCACAGACACCCCCTCCCCTGGATAGTTAACACCAGTCAAACAAAAACCCTTGTTGCCTCCCTCCAGGGTCTGATGTCCACACCAGGTGGGGTGGAGCCAGGCAGTTGGCCCCTCCCACCGAGGAGTTCACAGGTCTGGAGGCGGGAAAAGCAGTCAGTAAGAGTTGAGTTTTGGAGTTCAGTGGAAGTGGAGTGGAAAACTGCTAGTGTCTGGGTAGGAGCCCAGGCACTGTCAGCAAGGTCGGCAAACGGTGGTGGCTGTCTGCAGGAGTTAGTGGATCTCTGTGGAACCGTAGGACCGGGGTCGGGTGGTGACCTGCCGGTACCGAATCGGGGAACGGAGTGAAGCTAAGCACAAAGGCAGGGTCATCGGACCCCGACTAGGCTTGGAGCCGCCGACAATGGTCAAATCCAAAAGTGACCGGAACCCCAGGGGTTTCCTAACAACCAAGACCCGACAAAAGGCAACAGTCCACACCGTGAGGATACACAGCCAGCGCCATAGGCTAGAGATCCAAGGGCCAGCGCCTGCGGGCAAAACGGGCTCCTTCGGTACTTATACGCTGGGGAGTGGACTACCGGTGGGCAACCACAGGAGTCAGAACAGTCTAGCAAGGTGCAGGGAAAGACTACCACCATCACCCTGTCCGGGGAGAGCACAAACACTACAGCCGGCTGCTGGACCCGTCCATCCAGCCGTTTGGTTTACCAGAGACTCTGTGCATCTGTGCCTGAGTGAGTACCACGGTGCCATCTGGCACTGCGCCGGGCTGCCCCTGCAACCCTTTCCCCCAGCCATCCAGCCTCCCCATTCCACAACTGGGCCCCGGGATCACCAACCCCTACCCATGGAGGGGACAACATCCTAGCTGCTCCCTACCATCACTCCCGGGATTCCTGTCACCAGCAGCAGTGGTGCCCATCAACACCATGACCCGTGGGTGGCGTCACGAACTATCTCCCAAAACAAACCACCCCTTTTCACTCGTGGGCGAGGAGAGCTGCTCGAGTCCATGGGTCCGGCCCACCGCTCGAGTCGCCGAGCAGCAGCAGCGGACCCGAGCGTAGGGAGCGCAGCCCCTCCGCCCACGACAACTTGGCATCTGTGAACAGGATTAGAACCAATCTACCTACCGGTAGAAGTGCGCCTTGCAGTCCCCGCCGGCGGCGTCCGGCCGAAAAATTTGAAGTTCTGCCATCTTTGGCGCGAAGATTTCCCGCTCGAGCGTCTTCCCCGAGCAGGGAAGGCGCGAACGTGAGGCCTCACATCCTGAAGAGGGAAGTACTAGAAAGAACCAAGGGGGGAGCGGGTGAAGAATGGCAGCATTTAACTAGCTCTGCAGCGCGCAGGGACGCCAGGACTCTTCCGCAACCCGTTCCTGGACCCAGCAGCAAGATGTGCCAGGAGCTCCAGGCCACAGTCCACTCCATAATGGCGGAGTGGATGTCAGAGATGAAGGGCCTGGTTGCAATCGTACGGGCATATGAAGTGGAGGTGGTCTCCAAGGAGCGGGTAAGCGACCCACGCCCCTATGTCCCCGACAGAACGTCCGCTGCATCTGAGGGGCCCGGCCTGCTGCCATCCACCATGCCACCTTCCTCACTGCCCATGCCCGCGACCACCGACGCGACCGACCCGTTACCCCTGTCACAGGTAGGGGAGCCCGCAGCGTCTGTGGGAGAGGGCCCAGACCTGGGGCCCCCGGGCCTTACCTTTGTCACCGCCATGGCATCTATCCCGGTTTCCATCCCGGCTGCGACGGAGATGACGACGGCCCCGGCAGTCCGCCCGACCGCAACGGAGGTGATCATCGCCCAGAAGCCAGCACCGCAAGTCCCGCTGACCGCTCCCAGACACCCGGCCTCAGCTGAGGCACGGAGGGGATTTGGCTGCCAAGCGGCAGAAAAGGCCATGTCACAGTGGGGTCCCTCGTTACCGAAGGTACCGGTCGTAGCAGGCACAGAGTGATTCCAGCTGGGCAACTACGGCAGCTGCGCCACGAGATTGCTGCTTAGGAAAGAAAAGTTAAAAGGGTAGCGGTTCCCGGCTACCTTGCTGTCGGTCCCCGTGGGGACACTGTTGATGTTCCAGTTGGCTCTCAAGATTAAAGAGTCCGGTCAGAGGAGCAGTCATACCCGCACCGCCGGCGGCTGAAAATGGAGTCCTGTGGGACAGTGTCACCCCTGAGTGAGGGTGGCATTGGGGGCTCGTGCTGTCCGGTGGTGGACTGTGGGAAAGCTGCAGGAGGAAGCTGTACTGGAGTCAAGTATTGTGGATAGCCCCTGGGACCCAGCTGACAGTTGCCGTTGGGACCCTACAGCAAGTCTCCGTTAGGACCCTACAGTTTTGTTTGTGGTAGCCCGTTGGCTATGAAGAAAGTTGTCCTCTGGGGACTTTATGTGTTCCCACTAACCCCCTTCCAGAGACAAGGCCGAGAACTCGCAGGCCAACCACGAACTTGTGGCCTTGTAAATAAGTTGTGGGCTGTATTCCGTTGCCGCCTCCGGAGAGGCAGATAGGAGGAAGGACCCGCAGCAGAGTAGGCTGGAAGTACATGAACCCGTCCGTTAGTAATAAAAATGTTTTTATTAATGTTTGTAACGTCGAAGCACCATACCTCCCATAAGGGAAGATTTGAAATATGCGTACAGTTGTTTATGTTTATATTTTTCAGAAAAATAAAACCGGTGATGGACAGGCAGCCCGCGGATGGTCTGCATTTCACCAAGGGGAAATGTGACACCCTGGACTAGCCAGGTAGTCACAGACATAACATCACACACACCCCCAGCGCCTGCGGGCAAAATGGGCCCTTTCGGTACTTATACGCCGGGGAGTGGACTACCGGTGGGCATCCACAGGAGTCAGAACATTCTAACAAGGTGCAGGGAAAGACAGCCACCATCACCCTGTCCGGGGAGAGCACAAACACTACAGCCGGCTGCGGGACCCGTCCATCCAGCTGTTTGGTTTACCAGAGACTCTGTGCATCTGTGTCTGAGTGAGTACCACAGTGCCATTCGGCACTGCGCCGCGCTGCCCCTGCAACCCTGTACCCCAGCCATCCAGACTCCCCGTTCCACAACCGGGCCCCGGGATCACCAACACCTACCCACGGAGGGGACAACATCCTAGCTGCTCCCTACCATCACTCCCGGGATCCCTGTCACCAGCAGCGGTGGTGCCCATCATCACCACGACCTGTGGGTGGCGTCACGAACTATCTCCCAAAACAAACCACCCCCTTTTCACTCGTGGGCGAGGAGCGCTGCTCGAGTCCCCGAGTCCAGCCCACCGCTCGAGCCACCGAGCAGCAGCAGCGGACCCAAGCGTAGCGAGCGCAGCCCCTCCGCCCGCGACAGATGCGACAATCCTGGGTGGCTGAAGGCTGATATTTTTAGGCTGGGGGGCCCAATAAGTATGGGTCTCCTCAGCCTGAGAATACCAGCCCCCAGCTATCAGGCTTTATCAAAACTGGGTATCAAAATTGTGGGAACCACATGCCATTTTTAAAATTATTTATTTAAATAATACAATAAAGCTGCATGCGGTTACTCTTATTTTGATACACAGCCAGGATAATCACACGGCTGGGGACTGCAGTCTGTAGTCGTATGCTTTATCTGTGCTGGTTATTGTACTTGAGGGGGACTTTTAGCCAATATTTAATTTATTTATTTTTATATCATAATAGTGACCCACACACAGGGTTTGTGATTGCAATTAGTCAGACACTGTCACAGAGGCTGGCTCATACACTGTCACAGAGGCTCATCTGACTTCAACCAATCACAGATGCCAGGACTGACAGTTGGTGGGGGAAGCAGTGAATATGGATGAGCAAAAATGAGTGGCCCCAGAAGAAAAGTGGGGCCACACACTCGCCGGAGACTAGGTAAGTATAGCATGCTGGCTCTAATCACCCTATCCCTTCTACCACTATTTTTAAGCTACTGGCATCCAGCCAGAATCCAGGATCAATTCTAGGCTAGAGCTGTTTCTTTTTTAAGTCTGGTTAGTCCTGCCAATACCGGATATCTGGGAGTTTGCCCATCACTAGTCTCTTTATAACATTTTCAACATGTAGTGGTCTTGTCAGCATCATTTTTCTTGAAAGACACAGACTCCAAATTCTGCAAAGATTTTGTGATAAAAGTGTTATATCAGAAAAGAGGTGAAAAACACCCCAATCAGCTCCTTCCTTAGATGAATACATTTAATTTTTCTTACACATTATGTTCATTAGAAGACCCTGAGTAAGACACCACCTTCAATGTAGCAAGTGATTTCTAGCTTCCAGCAGCTTAACTTGCTTAATTTGTTAGCTGCTCAATTTTCATATTTTCACGTTATTATTGGATGATATTTTTAGAAAATTCAATGAGTTTTCAGAATAATCGTCTTAAGTTAAAATAATTTCATCTTAAATTAGTTGTCCGGTCTAAATCCACAAATCTGCAGTCAAGGAGGATTTGTCGGGGTCAGAGCTGGGAATGGTGCTCACATGGCCGCAAGTATGATGCAAACTTTCAGTCAGAATCCAACTAGATAGACGCGGCCTCAATCAGGACACTTCCTATGCATGCTCCTGACCAAAATCTGACTAGAGGGGTGCTCAAATGTATAGTGTGATTCTGCAGCCGTCTAGTCAGATTCTAGCGGGATAATGCATATCGCCTGACCGCCATTCCCCACTCTGAAACCATTGATTCCTCACAGTGTACAGTCCATGCGATTTGAAGATTCATAAATCTGAATTCACATAGAGTGACTGCAAACGTATGGCTTTAGACCAGACAACCCCTTTAAAATTGCAGTCCTAGAACAAACTAATATAATTTAGAGGGAGCAATATATACGTGTAATTCAGCATTGATTTACCAGTATTACTTTGGACAAGGGGTACAATGTGAAATATACATTGGAGATCAGGCATCATAATGAGAATTTATTTTCAAGGAAATTCTAGTGGCTAGGTAATCATTTTGAGAGATAATGTCACAGGGGTGTACAGATGTCACTGGGGCTCCTAGGCTGACCCTGAGACAGGGTCCTATCCCTTATCCCGATGGTAGACTCAATGGCAGCTAGGATTCAGCCTCCAGTGTGGCCCTGTCTCCTGTCCAAGCTCGAATATTACTTCCCCCCACCCAGGGAGTGGGCTGGAACCAAAAAAACAAAACCCCACAAATAATGACAGACAAGGGTAAGAGGAAACTCATACACCCAGCACTCAAAACACACAGGAACAACAATATGTGTGGAGGGGAGTAACAAAAAAGGGAAGGAAGCAACGCACAACAGTGGAACGCTCACACGACTCACAAGCACTGCAAAAATTACCATTAGGCCGGTGTCACATTTGCGAGTGCCTCGCGTGTATCTTGCACGAGTCTCGCATTGCATCACCCAGCATGGACTCACACTCTCCTCACAGAAGTGGGTCGGTTCCATAGAGATGCATGTAACCAACCCGCTCCTGTAAAGAGCGTATGAGTCCGTGTCGGGTGATGCAACACGAGACTTGCGTGATATGCATGTGAGGCACTCGCAAGTGTGACACCGGCCTTAATAAGAGCAGCAATAAGACCAAGGTTCACATGTGCTATCACCGGCACAAGAATGGAGAAAGTCGCGACAGCTGCAAATGGCAATCAGCAACCTGAGTATTTAGGACTTGCTCACAAATCCGCAGGTGTTAACTCCTGCAGAGCTGAAGACCACAGGACCTACAACAGCCAACGCCTGATTGACTGAACGCTCCACCAGACTCAGGTTGCTTATCAGACTCTGTAGTGTGAACAGAGTCTGAAACCACAAAACCAACACGTGAGTGCAGAGCTGAACATCGTATGACAGATTTGGCTCAATTCAGTGGTCAGAAATGGAGGAGAAACTAAGAATTGCAGATCATTAAGAATATAAAAGCATCATAGTGCACGGTGGCTCAGTGGTTAGCACTACTGTCTTGCAACACTGGGGTCCTAGGTTCAAATCCTACAAAGGACAACATCTGCAAGGAGTTTGTATGTTCTCCCCGTGTTTGCGTGGGTTTCCTCCGGGTTCTCCAGTTTCCTCCCACACTCCAAAAAACATACCGATAGGGACTTTAGATTGTGAGCCCAAATGGGGACAATGTTCCTGATGTATGTAAAGTGCTGTGGAACTAATAGCGCTATATAAATGAATAAATATTGTTATTATTAATGCACTTCTTAGCACTTATACTAAAGAAGACATACATTTTTGCAGTTCATAAGAGACAAGAAGCGCTTCAATGAGGAAACATATGACCTACCAGCAGATTACAACAACACATTTGTAAGGACTATTTGTTATTTTGCTTCTTCTGGATCAATAAGGGTTAATTAGAATGTATTTTCAAACTTTATTTAAATATAAAAAAAAGTAAAAATACCACTAAAATAAATGCTATAGTGTAAAACGCATATTTTTTTTTGCCCTTAATGTGCAAGTAATCTACATTCATTAGAAATTACAGTAATCAGATGTAACTACATTATTTTATACAGAGTATTACCACTAGGAACATCTTTATTCATGTGATGGTAATTATATCAAAGCATTTCAGGAGTCTCAGCTGTGCTCAGCATTTCACTGCTCCGAAGATCAAAAAGTTCACATCCCTAGCCGAGGCACTGCTAGTTTTACTTTATGTGTGCGTGAAAGATGTCTTTTAACAACTGTTTTTTTTTTAAGTCTTATTATATTATCTAGAATTCATGCAAAATAAACTAAAATTAGTTATAACATGTATAAAATAATTTAGGTTGATATTTACATGTCCGGGCACTTAAGACGTTACATTCCAGCCACAGCTTCTCCAATCTCTTGGTTATCCATAGAAGAATACATAAGCAAGCGCCATCATCACCTACATAATCAGCCCTCAGTCTAAGCAATTCCATTGTGAGCCAGCGCTTTAATTACTAACTGGAAAGCTTTACAGAATAAATTGTCCTGCATGTATATGTGACGCCCTTGACTATCCAGGTAGTCACAGACATAACATCACACACATCCCCTCCGCCCGCGACATATACATGAGAACATTATTTAAGGGGATTATATGACTTGTCTCCTGCATTTTTCACCAGTTTTCTCTGCTGCAGGCTGTATCTCGAATTCACAAATGAGCCTCAGCTAGTGGAAATATCTGTTCTGATGGCTTCCATGCACAGCACAGCACACAGATTGGTATTCCAGCTCTTCATTCATTAGCCCACAGACAAGACTACTGCATAATCTACTTCATATTGCTGTGCTTCTAAGCAGTGTATATGTGAATCCAGCTTAAGGCTATGTGCGTACTAGAAAGTGACTATTTTTTAAGAAAAAACAGACCCTCTGAAAGAATCCTGCACCTGCGGTAAAAACCGCACCAAAACCGCAACAAAATCCGCATGCGTTTTTGCCACGGTTTGTTGCGTTTTGGTGTGGGTTTTATTGCGGATTTTCCTCGGATTTACTGCAAGTTGGTCCCTGCGGATTTTTACCATTATTTATGGAAAAAACAGCAGGAAAATGAGGAAAAAAGGTGACATGTTCATTAATTCCACAGTGGAAATTCCACGGGTAAATCCGCAGGTATAAAAAAAACGCAGTGTGCGCACAGCATTTTTTAAAACCCATAATATTTGCTGGGGAATGACTGCAGCAATGTTAGACACATTTTCTGCAGCAAATCCACGGCAAATCCGTGGCAAAATCTGGGTAAATCCGCAGCGTGCGCACATAGCCTAAAGGGAACCTGTCAGGTGCAATATTCACCCACACCCACGAGCACTTCTAGGTGTATATTGCTATTCCCTGCCTAACCATGCCTACATCTAGTAGCATAGATAAAGAGATCTTTGGAAAAAGTATTTCTAAAGATCTCTTATCTTATGGTAATGAGCACGGGGACTAGGCTCAAAGGTGTTATATCCCCCAACTAGCCACCCTCTTAGCATGTTAGCATGTCCACAGGGGCGTACTAACATGCTATTCAATGCAGTGTCATGAGCGGTGCCGTGCGTACCTTTGTTCACTGAGACCCCACTTCTGAATGGCAGGAACTTCCAGTCGTGCGCTGTAGACCTCTCTGAAGCCGGGACGCATACACCCGGTTCATACTGCACATGACCGGAAGTGCCCAACATTCAAAAGCATGGTCACAGTGAACAAAGGTACGTGCTGCACCGTTGGTGACGCTGCATTGAATAGCATGTTAGTATGCCACTGTGGGCGTGCTATCATTCTAAGAGAGTGGCTAGTTGGGGGATATAACACCTTTGAGATGACCCACCGTGGTCATTAGCATAAGATAAAAGATTTTTAGAAATACTTTCCCCTTTAAAGGGAACCTGTCAGGTGCAATATGCACTCATACTACGAGCAGTTCTGGGTGCATATGGTGCATATTGCTAATCCCTGCCTTACTGTCTCTGTATATACTAGCATAAATAAAGAGATCTTTAGAAAAAATATTTCTAAACATTCTTTATAATATTCTAATAAGGCCAGGGACTAGTTGTGAGAGTGTTGCTTCCCCCAACTAACCTCCCTCTTAGCATGTTAGTACGCCTACAGGGACGTGCTAACATGCTATTCAATGCTGTATCTCCAGCGGTGATGCATGTAACTGTGTCCACGGTGAATGCTGAGCTGAATGTGTCGCACTTTAGGATGAGGTAAAAGCCTTGTTAGAAAGCTCAGCAAGATTATTCTGTGTATTCCACTATTTGTTTCCTCCCCCTCCACATAAAGTTTATTGAGAGGACTAAAGATCTAGTCTTTTTTGGCTTGCGTTAGATGGAAATGAATTTTTTTGTCATATTGAATGGTGCGTGCTGGAGGTGGGGGAAGGTGAAGAAGAGGATCAAAATTTGAGAAAGAAGTAGAATTCTCTGATTAGTTTCATAATTATATAGTTTAAAAATGACATTCCCTTAAAGATACACTACAAAGTGTATAGTATTCCCTTTTACTATTGATTCATGTATAGTTTGTTGAACGTACAATTCCCTTTTTAAAAGAACCAGTCTTTTCCCCTGATATATTAGTCTCAGCAAATAATTATCTCCCAATTAACCTTTTCTCAATACTTAGTTGACATTTTAAAATTATTTTCTTCAGTTTTTTTTCAAAAATGAGCAAACTTTGGAACATCCAAATTGTGTACAATTTTATTTTCTCTTATTGTTTCGATTTTGTTTAAACTCGGATGGGATGAGGTATGATCAACTGTGGTCTGACATATTTCTAAACTTTACACCAGCAAGTCATGTAAATTATAGTGAAAATCTATACTAGCTGATAGCTGATTTGGATTTCATTATTTGGCTCATAGACAGATGTCCACGTTTATTAAGAGTTGTAACCCTATTAATAAATTGGATGCATCTTAGGCCCGTTTCACACATCTGGAATTTCGCCGGATGCCGGATCCGGCACGCATGCAGTACAGTACATTCATTTACAGTGGAAGTGCAACACCATGTGGACAAATGTGGTTGTGCATGAAGCACACAACCGCATGGTGTCGTGCTTCTGCTGTAAATGAATGTACTGTACTGAATGCGTGCCGGATCTGGCATCCGGTGAAATGTCGGATGTGTGAAACGGGCCTAACTCCAACAGTTTTTAAGATAGATTAGAATTTTAATCAAAGTTCTTAACAAATTATTACCTTTGTCATAGCTTTCAGTTCTCCGACACTGCAGATGGGCTCAACAAAAAGTTAATTCTCAGTGCCAGAAAAAACTACTGCTTAGCTGGACATCTCTACCACTCTATTCTAGCAATGTGCAGGTCTTAAGACCTGGACTAACACCAATCAAAACTTCAGCCATGTCTCTGAGATAATACTAGCCATATGTAAGGAAGTTTATATTGTTCCCTACTTTGCATAAGGGTAGCCTCAAATTTGGTCTGGTTTCTTAACCTATTCTAAGTCTTCCTTTTTTTTTTTTGTTTTTTTTGTTTTTTTCCAATCATGTGTTAAGAATTTTAATTAGTTATAATACTAAAACATACCATTTTATATCGATTACTAAGTCTAACACTATTTGTTGTTAAGTATTGTGATAATACTGGAGATGAGTGAGTACTACCATGCTCAGGTGCTCAGCAGTCATAACGAGCAGGTCGAACGCTTGGATGGGCTTGACTCGAATACCTGAGTATAATGGAAGTCATCTTCTGGGAAATTTTCCAGAAAAATGCTCAAGTTCCCCATTGACGCCCATTAAACTGGAGTGCTCGAGTTATGCCCATTTGAGCATCCAATTGTTTGTAACAAGAACCGACCACCCGAAAATGGTAGTGCTCACTCATCACTATATATTATATCAAAAGAATTTTAAAAATGCATTTTAATACAAAGAAAAATAAATCACACAATCATGCAGGCCTATATTGTTGCTAAATATGGACATCATAGGGTCCTTATTGATACTATGAAAATGGAATAGAAAGGCAATAATCCACACTAACCAAACCATCAGAAAGTGAATTCCTTAATAGAATTTATTTATTTATATGGAATTTACTCTTAAATCTTTGGATGGACATACCATGTGTGGGCTACAGAGCTATAATCTTGCTAGATCCTTCCAAAAATGTATATGCAATCAACTAGAGGTATCTGTGGAGAGTATTGACTAGCTTTGGCTTTACCTCCAAATTTATTTCAAAAGTCCGACTGTTATACTCAAATTTGCAGACTAGGGTATTTTTCAAACTTTTTTTTATTACACACTACATGCAATCATGCTGTTGTTACCCCAAGTGTGTGCCATTCAAACACTGCAAGCGGCTCACACAGGGTTGAGCAGCAAGCATACCTGAGCACAGCATTGCTCTGAAGAGATTTGTTTGCTCATACAGCATTCGAACCACAAACCTTGATTTTTAAATTTGGTGTTTGGTTCAAAAACTGAACTTCAGGTTCGCTCATCTCTAGTTAACAGGCTCAGGTGGATCACAGATCTACCTGTGCCATTAAGCCACACATATCTACAGTTGAAATCAGCAGACATGTGCAGGGATCATCGCCGGCTCACCACAGCAACCGGCGGTGATTTCCTCATTATGACCAAGGATGTACCGGTACGTCCTTGGTCATAAAAGGGTAAAAGTGTAAATTGCACCTTCTTAAAATGTCAATATTCTATCTTAAACCTTACTTGCATACACCAATTTAACCAAACTTTATTATATAGTGGGAAGAGCAGCATGTGATATCAAGTATATCAAGTAATAGTCTCAAATTTTAGCACAAAAAAAGTGTAAACCAAACTTGCCATTTTTGTATTTAAAAACCCTGAAATATAACCCTTTATAAACTCCACCTGTGGTGCTTGCTGCCTTTTATCTGGTAGACTATGTCCTAGAACTTTGCTTAGGATGGCTTTAATCTTTTAATAAGATGTCTATCGATATTGATTAATACCGGAGATGTCGCAAACATAAAGGGTTATGTAGCTTGACCTACTTTGGCTTTTGAGGGAGTAGTGCAGCACCTTTATGTGTTCTCTACATTATTGTAGACCTAACCCATTAAAAATATAAATCATATTAGCTTTTCTTCAATTTTGCCTGTTCAATTTTTCTTTCAGCTTTGGTTTCTGTACAGAAAAAAAAGAAAATATTCATAATGTGGTGTTAAGGGGATGTTTACTCTAACATTTGTTTGCAATTATAACGGTCTGTTTAAAGATCAAGCTGTGTTTCATTACTGATAAAAAAAACCTTGCAAAAGTCGCTATAATAAGTAGGAAAAACATACAGCTGGCAAAATGCTGTATCCGACAGCCAAGGACTCAGGCACCAGCAGTCATTTTTCATCTTAGTATTAACTACTGACTCAACATTTATTCATTGTTTATTTTTGCCTCACTCTGAATATGTTTAAAAAGCTTTTATTCACCACACATTTCAAAGCAATTCCATCAGGATTCTTCCTTTAGAGCACTTTTACTGTGTATGTATAAAATGTAAATGGACAAAATATATTTCAGAACTTCCCTTTGGGTATAATACATCATTTTATTGTATATTTCATAGTAATTAAGAAAAAAGTTCTGATTTTTTTCTGGGCTATAGCAGTTTATGTAGTTCTACAATGACTATGAACTATGTCCTGCCTTTGTTATAGGTCATTATAGTTTACCTGTTTTCTGAGTTACAAAGTGAAATAGTACAAAATCCTCTCCAATTACCAAATAAAAAGAAGGTATCTAGTGATGAGCGAGTATGCTCGCCACTGCTTGATACTTGGTCGAACATCGTGGGAGCTTGAGCGCCATGCTGGAGTCTCCAGGCTGTTAGATAGCCAATAAACATTGCCTGCTATACACAGTAATGTGGTAACAATGTTGGCTACTGGCATTACTGTGATTGGCCAGCTGCATCGCATCATTAAGTCTATTTAGATCCTGGTAATGTGATGCTTGGCACATTCTCTTCCAGAATCAGTCCAGGGAGAGTTGATCTTGAAGGGATAATTTAGATTAGAAGTTGACCAAAGCAAAATAAGGTCCCACCCTCCTACATATTGCACACTTTCACACTTTGGTGTCTTTCATGTGGCATCAAAGGGGGTTTCTAATTGATTAAACTAATAAATTATTTAACAAAAAACAAAGTTTTGTCCTCCCTATTTTTGATAACAAGCCAAGGTAAAGCAGATAACTACATGCTAATATTTAAGGCTGTCAAGGTCCATAGTTATTGGGCCCTTCCCAGCTTAAAAATAGCAGGCTGCAGCCACCTCAGAAATGGCGCATCACATTAGATTAGTTATTTCTGGCTCTTCACCTTGGCTTTTTCTGATTGCCCTCGTGCGGTGGCATTCAGGGTAATGGGACTTTGTGGTTGATATCAGCTGTGTAGTGTCAGTTGGCATTAAGCCGAGAGGTTTGTAATAGAGAGGCATCAATCAAACTCACCTATTACTAACCCAGTAAGTTAAAAGAAAAAAACACAAATATTTTATTTTTAAAAACACACCCCAACTCTAGCCCTGATTCACCAAATTATAAAAAAGCAAAAAAATGCACATCCAAAGTTGTCTACCGAATTTGACATAGTCCACAAATAAAAAGAAAGAAAGAAAGAATGACAGGATAGTTTAATTCATTCACCAATTTATTATTAAAAAAATAATCCCAGCAGCTCCAATGTTGTCTATAGCGTTACTACGATAGCCACCGATTCTCTAGGACAACCAATGAAGCCTCATTCTGAGAATGATGTTTCACAGGTCCTTCCCAGTCTGGCTGCACTCAGCAATACCTGGCAACTGTGAAGAGCAGTCATATCGTCAGTAATGCTACTGCTCAGCAGTGATCACCGCTCTTGCCGAGTCACACAGAGGGCAGAGAAAGAACCAGAATGTCTCACGAGAAATATGTCAGTACCTCAGTAACACCCCCGCTCATCAGATATTTTTCAGGTCTCACAATGCCCTCTGTGTGTCCTAGAGAGAGCGGTGGTGAGCAGTAACTGATGTTATCACTGCTCCTCACAGTCACTGTGTATGTCAAAGCACATAATGGCCGGGAGTGACTGATGAAGTGTCATTCTCAGAACGAGGCTCCATAAGTTGTACTAAAGAATCAATGGACGTTTTGGGAATGCCATGCATTACGTCACAGCTGTGGGATTATTTTTTTTTAATAATAAATTGATGAATTCTGCGGAGTATCTTTTCTTTCTTTCTTTCTTTCTTTCTTTCTTTGTTTCTTTCTTTCTTTCTTTCTTTCTTTCTTGTTTGCATTTGTGGACTATATCAAATTCGGTGGACAGCTTCTCATCTACAAAGCGTTTTAAAAAAAAAATGGTGAACCAGGTCTAGAGTTGGGCTGTATTTTTTAAAATATAATATTTTTGTGTATCTTAATAATGTAGGATAATACTGCAAGTGTCTGATAGACACATCTCCATAACTAACACCAGGGCTTGTTGCCAGATGACACAACATAGCTACATCAACCCCAACCTCCGTGAACCCAATTGCTGCATGAAGGCAATGACCTTGAAGAAGAGCCAAACTGAAGCACCAAAATTGGCGCATCTAATGTAATGCACCACTTCTGGGGTTGCTGCGGTCTGGTATTTTTAAACTGGGAAGGAACCAGTAACCATGGACCTTCCCAGCCTGAAAATATAAGCCTGCAGCTGCCTGGTTTACCTTGATAGATTATCAACTATAAGGAGGATCGCATGTGGATTTTCTAATGTATTTATTCATAAAAAGCTGTCCAATAAGATCCATGGGGTTCAATTTCATTATATGTTGGGGAGTTGTTCAGTTATATGGCTATACATCTGTCTCTATCTATTTATGTAATATCTACAGTACAGACCAAAAGTTCAGACACACCTTCTCATTTAAAAAGTTTTCTTTATTTTCATGACTGAAAATTGTAGATTCGCATTGAAGGCATCAAAACTATGAATTAACATGTGGAATGAAATATTTAAGAAAATAATGTGAAACAACTAAAAATATGTCTTATATTCTAGGTTCTTCAAAGTAGCCACCTTTTTCTCCAGCATTTTAATGCTCGTTCATCACTAAAGGCATCCTTACACCCTCAAAAGCATTCAAATCTGATATGTTTTTATGCTTTACGATCAATGTTTACACTAAAATCTTAGGTCACATATTATAAAAAATCTCATGCATATACTCATTTTCTTTCATTTCCATTTGTGGAGCTGCTTAACTAATTAGAGAAGTCTTGTCACGAGGACTTAAGTATTGAATTCTCTTCTTTTATTCCCACTGCTCTCCTTAATTCTCCATTTTTATTTTTTTTGAATCCACTATATGTTACCAGAGATATGGACCTTTTTATCTTCTGCTAACTTTTAAATGTCTTTACCAAAGAGGTGTTGCTCAGAAGATCATAACACAGAGCAGACTAAAGACATGCACCAGAGAATCCATTTTACCCACTTAATTGTCACGCTGACCTGAAGGTACAGAATACTGAGCTGAGCAGTGCAGCTTCAGGGTGCAGCAAGGAGAGACACCACTAGATGGCAATAAAGTCATCAGTCAGCCAGGTCAGCAGCAAGAAGTCTCTTCAGTGTACAGGGAGTGATCAAACTCAGTTTCAAGTGCAACAAAGGGTCAGGAGCCGGGAGGTGATGTAAATGCTGCAGGAAGAGATAGAAATGAAGTTGAGGACAAGTGAGAGAGTCAAGCACTGGGAAGTCCAAGTCACAAGCAAGGGTAGGACAAATGGGTCAGGATGAGTGGGTTAAGACGAGCGGGTTAGGACAAGCGGGTCAGGAGCAGGAACAGACAGACGAATGGAGGAGGATATGGACAGAATGGGGTATGCTGCAGGTAGGACAAATTGGGTAACTCACAAGAGCCAGAGACACACGTTAAAGAGCATAGACTATAACTGGCACTGAACCGAAGGGGCAGGGCCAGAATATAGTGTCCCGGGAACTGGAGCGAGGCAGGGAGGAGTTAACCTCTACCATGGCAAGGCCAGAGCAGGGAGAAATAATCAAGCCACAGCAGCAGATACAGGCCTGAATCATGACATTAGTGTCATAAAAATATAATAAGTCATATATGTTTTCAACTGTCCCAAAATCTTGCACTGACCACCCTCCCTCTCAGGAACTTTTAGAGACAACAAATAGTGAAGTGACACAGTTAATTTATGCTGAGAAAGACTAATTGAAGCTATGGACCCCTGATGTTCTACACATATCAATATAGGCAAGCAACTGGCAGAGTTATGTTTGCAGAAAGGCAGAGAACTTGCTTCCTTAGTACATTTTGGTGCTGTGATGAAAGGGATCTTCTTAGCCAGTGTGGCACGAGTGAAAAGGTATTAATATTGAGCTGTAAATAACTCACATACTCACATAAATATG
Organism: Anomaloglossus baeobatrachus; assembly: GCF_048569485.1. Lineage (NCBI taxonomy): Eukaryota > Metazoa > Chordata > Amphibia > Anura > Aromobatidae > Anomaloglossus > Anomaloglossus baeobatrachus. Next base: position 99,193,163 of record NC_134356.1, on the reverse strand, counting down.
GCGGGCATATCTTTGATCTGAGGATTTTTGGATGCATTTAATACATATTTTACTTTAATTGTGTGATGTATTGATCAGCGTCAAATTAATGACTAGCTGCTTGAAGACAGTAGACATGTCACGTTTCCTATCAATGGACCTGTAAATTCATAATAGGAAATAGTACAGCAAGAAATATTTTTTTTTGAATCCCAGGTGCAAAGATATGCTGAAAACTGTAATTCCATAATTTTCAGAAAGTCTGAACATGTCCCAAAGACAGTTCCATATGAGGTCATCAAGGTAGCCTGAGGTGATAAAAGATAGCTGCTCCATTTTTGAGTGGTTCAGTTCATGGAGGGCACAGATAATCTGTGGTTCTGTTTGTTTATCCTCTAAGGAGTCCCTCCCTCCCTTAGTTTTGAAGTCATAACTATGGCACGAGTCTGAGTAAGTTTCTTGTTTATCTTTTTTTATATAATTGTCTATATTTCATTGTATTGTTCTCTTTTGTAAAATCTTGTACATTTTTATAAACACTGCCTATTCTTTTGAATTAAATATATAGAATGTAATAGTTTTCAACCTCTCCCTCTATAACCTAAAGCCTCGAATCACGTTACCTGTACGGGTGTGTAACCGGCCTGATAAGTGATTGGTGGTGGCAGCGTGTATTTTTCTTGGGTTATTGTGTCACTTTTCAGTGAATGTACCAAGGTATATAAATATTCCATGGGCTGGAACTGATGATATATGTACAATACCCTTACTGCAAGCGCCTCAATAATCAGCATAATAGCAGAACAGCTGCAGCCTCATTTACTCATTGTCAGTCAATTTTGTAATTGTCCTGATGATATTGGGATGCCAGAGGGCTGTATCCTGACAGTAAAAACTATAAATTTTGAGCTAAATTAAAAGGCTCATATCTCTGGAGCCATAGAGCAGATTTAAAAAACAAACAGTGTACTCAAGAGAGCACAGGTCCTCTTCTTTCCTCCGTTGCATGCCGCGTCTCCAAAATTTCCAGGCTCTGGAGGTTTTTGTGTGTAATAAGGATATGATGACTTGCACTACCCTCTAAAGCTTTAACACAGCCATACGTCCTGGCTTGTAGTAAAGAAGTTGGAGATGTGACATGCCCAATGATGGAACGAAGAGGACTGCAAGCAGCAAGATGGCCAAAGTGATAAGCATTAGTTAAAAAAACAACTAATAGTCACCTTTCCAGCAGCCCCCTTGCTTGCTGTCTGGTCCTCATTTTGGTTTGTCATGAACAGCATTGTCAAGACATTCGACTATGTTCAGGCCCTGGAGGTCAATTTGCGATAAAGTGTCCAGAAGATGAGGTATTCTCAATGACAGAAGAAGTAGACCAGATGTCAAGTGGAAGGTCGCGGGGAGACTAGAGTGGTCAGCGGTGAGGTCTTAGTCTTCTCCCAGCCCTATTCCAACTTACAAACATATCCGGATTTTGATGAAAGCTACAAAACTTATCTAAGTTGTAACCGAGGGACTGTCTGTATCCAACAAATACACCAAAAAATAATCATTGTGATACATCCTCTTTTTCCAATCTCAAGTAAAATGATTATGTTATCAGTCTAGCTTAAAGTTCCCAACTACATCATTTCCATTTTTCACTTGCTTTATAGCTCATATGTAAAGCTCTCGGATTGCACTGAATTATACATGTCTATTACCAGAAGCTGCAATCTAAGCAGATAAAGCAGACAGGTAAACTGTAACGCTAATATTGCAACACATTTTCAGTTCTATTAAAATACATGTCACATAATTTAGTTTATCACTTCACACATAGACAAACACATAGTTTATTTCCAAGATCTCACTGCTTTGCCTTTACGTCAGTTATTATTCTAACAGGATCACTGAGATCAGATGTGACCTTTCCACAGCCTTGTAGTTTACTCCGAGCTCATTTATTAGAAATTGTCAGCCTATACATCACCCAGATATTTCAATGCAATTTATATAAAATACAATTTAATATGGGATTTAGCATATAAAATACACAAAGCAGGGCAAAGGAATTTAATTTAAAGAAACGTCACCTATTTCTTTCAATAAAGCAATAAAATGAATGATGGCACAAAACAGAAAAACAGAAATCCAATATACATTCCAATATGCATATACATAGTGTATATATTCTGACATTCAGATTTGGTGAAGCTGAAACAGTCATTAAAATCTTTGTTCCGTGCAACATGATGTCACAGGTAACATATGTAATAGCAGTATACGTCAGCGAAAGATTGTTATAATCTTTTAATATAGGATAAGTGAAGGCTATTCTAATGTAGGGGCAGAGTATTGAGAAAGTCCAGGTTCATTTATGTATTCCCTATTTGGGCACCTCTGGTCAAAATTAATCTTATTGTGAACAGTTAAAGGGAACTTGTCACCAGACTTTTTGCTATTAAACTAAAAGAATCCCCTTCTGTAGCTCCTGGGCTGCATTCTATAAAGGTTCATCTTGCTACTGGCCCCCCTTTCAGACCTAAATAAACACTTTATAAAATATTACCTTTTGCTATGGTAATGAGGTTTGCTGGCACCGTGGGTGGGCTGTATTTCGTCTGTTATCCCCCCTCCTGCCGCTGTTTGCCATGTCCTCATGTTAATTTACATAGATGAGGCCGCCGCCCTCAGTTTCCGCAGTGCTCCGGAGGTCTCCCCCCTGCGCAGTGGCACTATCGCGGGACTGAGCACTGTTTTCAAATCGCGAGTGCCGGTGATGTTATTGTGCAGGCACAAGATTATGGGCGGCGCTGTGAATGTCATCACCAGCGTCATCCAAGCACTCATCCATAATCTCGTGCCTGCATAATAACATCACCGGCACTCGCGATTTGAAAACAGTACTCAGTCCTGCGATAGTGCCACTGCGCATGCGCAAGACCGCAGAAGCTGAGGGTGGCCTCATCTATGTAAATGAACACTGGGTGACGGCAAACAGCGGCAGGAGGGGGGATAACAGACAAAATACAGCCCGCCCACGGGCAAACCTCATTACCATAGCAAAAGGTAATAGTTTATAAAGTTGTTATTTAGGTCTGAAAGGGGGGCCAGTAGCAAGATGAACCTTTATAGAATGCAGCCCATGAGCTGCAAAAGGGGATTCTTTTAGTTTAATAGCGAAAATTCTGGTGACATGTTCCCTTTAAGCAAGTTGAAGATAAATGATCTCTAAAAAAGCATAATTATAAGGAAGACACATTTCCTTTGTATTTTAGGCAAAAGAAATATTTTCTTTTTTTTATATTGTAAAAATTACAAAAAGGAAAATGAACCAATGCAAAAGATTTGGCACCCTTGGAGATTTGTATCCTCAAATAACCTTGACTAAGGTTTCAGACCTTAATTAGCCTGTTAGGGTTATGGCTTGGTCACTCTCATCATTAGGAAAGGCGAGGTGATGAAAATATCACAGCTTTATAAAAGCTCAGCCATCTCTGACCTTGTACCAAAAAAGCAGCCATGGGTTCTTCTAGGCAGCTGCCCAGCACTCTGAAAATAAAAATGTTGGAGACGCACAAAGCGGGAGAAGGCTCTAAGACAATAACAAAGCATTTTAAAGTTGTCATTTCCTCAGTTCGAAATGTAATTAAGAAATATTAGTTAACAGGAACAGAACAGGGGAGGTCAAGATAAAATCTGGAAGACTAAGCAAGACTAAGCAAGATTTCTGTGAGAACTGCTTATAGAACTGTTAGAGAGGCAAATCAGAACCCCCACTTTACTGCAAAACACCTTAAGAAACATTTAGCAGAATCTGGAGTTGTGGTACATCGTTCTATTGTTCATAGACACCTGCACAAATATGGCCTTCATGGTAGAGTCATCAGAAGAAAACCTCTCCTGCGTACTCACTATAAAATTCATGATTCAAAGTATGCAAAGAACATCTAAACAAGACTAATGCATTATGGAAATGTGCCGCCCCCGTGCCAGCAGCTGGGCTGCTGCTCGGATCCAGATCCGCAGTGGCTTGAGGGGTCTCCGAACCCGCCGGTCGCGCGGCCACTCGATTAAAAAGGGGGGGTTATGTACAGGGGTTTTTTTTGTAAAGTTCGTGACGCCACCCACGGTGCGTGGCAATGTGAGGGACCACCACTGCCGTTGGGGAGCTCGGTGATGATGGTGTGGCAGCCTGATATTTAATCCCTCCGTGGGTAGGGGGTTTGTGTCCCTGGGCCCGTTGATGATGGATGGTGTTTGGGTGCCGTTGGGAATAGGAACAGGGGTTTTCAATGTACTCACTCAGTCCTGGAATAACACCGACAACTTGTAAACCAGAATTCTGAGCACCACTGTAGCTTGTAGAGAGCACGCCTGGATCCATGTCCTTGGTGTTGCTGTTAGCCTGTGGCCCTGTCCTTGGCACCTTTGTCTCTGTTGGACCCGTTGGTATGAAACTCTCCGGGTCCCGCTCACCAGTATGGGTAATGGAGTGAGCTTGCTCTCAGGGTTCACGCGTAGGATTTCTTTGGACTGTAGTGGGAAAGTCCTATCCCATCGGTGCGCTAGTACCCCAATTTTGAGCGGGTTGGGGATGACACTTGAAGTTTTCAACCCCATCGTGTAAATTACCGGAATGCGTGAAGCTACTTTCCGGCCTGGGGTCCACGTACCCTGTCGTGCCCTGGCCCCTGTCCGGTGATAGCTCAAGGCCGCCGGCCGCCCTCCTCGGCAGTCCGTGCCCCTTAACACTGTCCCCTGCGACCTGGGATCCAGCTCCTACCAGGCCCAGACCAACATCTGGCACCTAGTACACAGGATCTCTGCTCCGTGACCTCTCCCTCTCAGAGAGTCACTTCACCTCCTCTCTTTTCAATCTCCTCTGCTCAACTCGACTTAACTCTAATGTCACTTTCCTCACTTTCCCCTCACCAACACCCCATGTGGGCGGCCCTATTCCCTTCAGGCCTCCCAATGGTGTGTCTGGTAGGTTAAAGTAGGAAGTGTTCCTAGGATTTTGATTGGCTAAGCTGTTAGCAACACCAAAGAACCAGGACCCGTCACGAAGGAGGGTGGATACTGTGCAGAAGGGCAGGTTGCACAATACCCTGTGACGACCTGATAGGCCAGGGCATCACAGAAATAAGTTCTATGGAGAGATAAGGTTAAACTAGAACTCTTTGGCCTCAATGATCAAAGGTATTTGTGGAGAAAAAGGGCACAGAATTTCAGGAAAGAACATCTTGCCAACCGTTAAGGTTGCAGGTGGATCAATCATGTTTTGGTGTTGTGTTGCAGCCAATGGCATGGGGAACATTTTGCAGGTAAAGGAAAGAATGGATTCAATGAAATTTCAGCAAATTCTCAATGCAATCATAACACTAACTGTAAAAAAAGCTTACGTTGAAAAGAGGATGGCTTCTACAAATGGATAATAATCCTAAAAACACATTAAAATCAACAATAGACTACCTCAACAGGTGCAAACTGAAGGTTTTACAATGGTCCACAGAGTTCCCTGAACTAAACATCATTGAAAATCTGTGGCTAGACCTCAAAACAGGAGTGCATGCAATAGGACCCAGGAATCTCACAAAACTGGAAGACTTTTCCAAGGAGGAAAGGATGAAAATCCCTCAAAGAAGAATTGAAAGACCATTGGCTAGCTATAGAAAGCATTTACAAGCTGTGATACTTGCTACAGGGGGTGCTACTAAGTAATAACCACACAGAGTGCACAAACGTTTGCATTGGCCCATGTTTCTTTTTAGTTAATTTTAAATATATATAAAAAAATATTTTATTTTTTGGCCTAAAATACAGTGGAAATATGGAATCATTAACCTTATGCCTTTTAGAGATAATTTAATAATTTAATCTTCTGCTTCCTCAACTGTTCACAATAACAGTCATTTTAACTAGGGGTGCCCAAACGTTTATGTGCCACTGTATTCTGCTCGAAGATTTTCTACAGTTAAGCTGGTGTCACACACAGCGACAACGACAACAACGTCGCTGCTACGTCACCATTTTCTGTGACGTTGCAGCGACGTCCCGTCGCTGTCGCTGTGTGTGACATCCAGCAACGACCTGGCCCTTGCTGTGAGGTCGCCGGTCGTTGCTGAATGTCCAGCTTCATTTTTTGGTCGTCACTCTCCCGCTGTGACACACACATCGCTGTGTGTGACAGCTAGAGAGCGACGAAATGAAGCGAGCAGGAGCCGGCACTGGCAGCTGCGGTAAGCTGTAACCAGCGTAAACATTGGGTAACCAAGGGAAGACCTTTCCCTGGTTACCCGATGTTTACGCTGGTTACCAGCCTCCGCTCTTGCTGCCAGTGCCGGCTCCTGCACTGTGACATGTAGCTGCAGTACGCATCGGGTAATTAACCCGATGTATACTGTAGCAAGGAGAGCAAGGAGCCAGCGCTAAGCAGTGCGCGCGGCTCCCTGCTCTCTGCACTGTGACATGTAGCTGCAGTACACATCGGGTTAATTAACCCGATGTGTACTGTAGGAAAGCAAGGAGCCAGCGCTAAGCGCGGCTCCCTGCTCTCTGCACATGTAGAACAGCGACGTTATGATCGCTGCTTCTGCTGTGTTTGACAGCTAAGCAGCGATCATAACAGCGACTTACAAGGTCGCTGTTACGTCACCGAAAATGGTGACGTAACAGCGACGTCGTTGTCGCTGTCGTTTAGTGTGAACCCAGCTTTATTACAGCTGTTGGTTTCCCACTTCACACTGCTTTCTGAACTCACCATCTACTCTGATAAATCATCTCAACCCTAGCTTACTAAAGACCAGTTAAGCTGGTGTCACATACAGCGACAACGACAACGACGTCGCTGCTACGTCACCATTTTCTGTGACGTTGTAGCGACGTCCCGTCGCTGTCGCTGTGTGTGACATCCAGCAACGACCTGGCCCCTGCTGTGAGGTCGCCGGTCGTTGCTGAATGTCCAGCTTCATTTTTTGGTCGTCACTCTCCCGCTGTGACACACACATCGCTGTGTGTGACAGCGAGAGAGCGACGAAATGAAGCGAGCAGGAGCCGGCACTGGCAGCTGCGGTAAGCTGTAACCAGCGTAAACATCGGGTAACCAAGGGAAGACCTTTCCCTGGTTACCCGATGTTTACGCTGGTTACCAGCCTCCGCTCTTGCTGCCAGTGCCGGCTCCTGCACTGTGACATGTGGCTGCAGTACGCATCGGGTAATTAACCCGATGTATACTGTAGCAAGGAGAGCAAGGAGCCAGCGCTAAGCAGTGCGCGCGGCTCCCTGCTCGCTGCACTGTGACATGTAGCTGCAGTACACATCGGGTTAATTAACCCGATGTGTACTGTAGGAGAGCAAGGAGCCAGCGCTAAGCGCGGCTCCCTGCTCTCTGCACATGTAGAACAGCGACGTTATGATCGCTGCTTCTGCTGTGTTTGACAGCTAAGCAGCGATCATAACAGCGACTTACAAGGTCGCTGTTACGTCACCGAAAATGGTGACGTAACAGCGACGTCGTTGTCGCTGTCGTTTAGTGTGAACCCAGCTTTATTACAGCTGTTGGTTTCCCACTTCACACTGCTTTCTGAACTCACCATCTACTCTGATAAATCATCTCAACCCTAGCTTACTAAAGACCAGTTAAGCTGGTGTCACATACAGCGACAACGACAACGACGTCGCTGCTACGTCACCATTTTCTGTGACGTTGTAGCGACGTCCCGTCGCTGTCGCTGTGTGTGACATCCAGCAACGACCTGGCCCCTGCTGTGAGGTCGCCGGTCGTTGCTGAATGTCCAGCTTCATTTTTTGGTCGTCACTCTCCCGCTGTGACACACACATCGCTGTGTGTGACAGCGAGAGAGCGACGAAATGAAGCGAGCAGGAGCCGGCACTGGCAGCTGCGGTAAGCTGTAACCAGCGTAAACATTGGGTAACCAAGGGAAGACCTTTCCCTGGTTACCCGATGTTTACGCTGGTTAACAGCCTCCGCTCTTGCTGCCAGTGCCGGCTCCTGCACTGTGACATGTAGCTGCAGTACGCATCGGGTAATTAACCCGATGTATACTGTAGCAAGGAGAGCAAGGAGCCAGCGCTAAGCAGTGCGCGCGGCTCCCTGCTCTCTGCACTGTGACATGTAGCTGCAGTACACATCGGGTTAATTAACCCGATGTGTACTGTAGGAAAGCAAGGAGCCAGCGCTAAGCGCGGCTCCCTGCTCTCTGCACATGTAGAACAGCGACGTTATGATCGCTGCTTCTGCTGTGTTTGACAGCTAAGCAGCGATCATAACAGCGACTTACAAGGTCGCTGTTACGTCACCGAAAAAGGTGACGTAACAGCGACGTCGTTGTCGCTGTCGTTTAGTGTGAACCCAGCTTTATTACAGCTGTTGGTTTCCCACTTCACACTGCTTTCTGAACTCACCATCTACTCTGATAAATCATCTCAACCCTAGCTTACTAAAGACCAGTTAAGCTGGTGTCACACACAGCGACAACGACAACGACGTCGCTGCTACGTCACCATTTTCTGTGACGTTGCAGCGACGTCCCGTCACTGTCGCTGTGTGTGACATCCAGCAACGACCTGGCCCCTGCTGTGAGGTCGCCGGTCGTTGCTGAATGTCCAGCTTCATTTTTTGGTCGTCACTCTCCCGCTGTGACACACACATCGCTGTGTGTGACAGCGAGAGAGCGACGAAATGAAGCGAGCAGGAGCCGGCACTGGCAGCTGCGGTAAGCTGTAACCAGCGTAAACATCGGGTAACCAAGGGAAGACCTTTCCCTGGTTACCCGATGTTTACGCTGGTTACCAGCCTCCGCTCTTGCTGCCAATGCCGGCTCCTGCACTGTGACATGTGGCTGCAGTACGCATCGGGTAATTAACCCGATGTATACTGTAGCAAGGAGAGCAAGGAGCCAGCGCTAAGCAGTGCACGCGGCTCCCTGCTCTCTGCACTGTGACATGTAGCTGCAGTACACATCGGGTTAATTAACCCGATGTGTACTGTAGGAGAGCAAGGAGCCAGCGCTAAGCGCGGCTCCCTGCTCTCTGCACATGTAGAACAGCGACGTTATGATCGCTGCTTCTGCTGTGTTTGACAGCTAAGCAGCGATCATAACAGCGACTTACAAGGTCGCTGTTACGTCACCGAAAATGGTGACGTAACAGCGACGTCGTTGTCGCTGTCGTTTAGTGTGAACCCAGCTTTATTACAGCTGTTGGTTTCCCACGTCACACTGCTTTCTGAACTCACCATCTACTCTGATAAATCATCTCAACCCTAGCTTACTAAAGACCAGTTAAGCTGGTGTCACACACAGCGACAACGACAACGACGTCGCTGCTACGTCACAATTTTCTGTGACGTTGTAGCGACGTCCCGTCGCTGTCGCTGTGTGTGACATCCAGCAACGACCTGGCTCCTGCTGTGAGGTCGCCGGTCGTTGCTGAATGTCCAGCTTCATTTTTTGGTCGTCACTCTCCCGCTGTGACACACACATCGCTGTGTGTGACAGCGAGAGAGCGACGAAATGAAGCGAGCAGGAGCCGGCACTGGCAGCTGCGGTAAGCTGTAACCAGCGTAAACATCGGGTAACCAAGGGAAGACCTTTCCCTGGTTACCCGATGTTTATGCTGGTTACCAGCCTCCGCTCTTGCTGCCAGTGCCGGCTCCTGCACTGTGACATGTGGCTGCAGTACGCATCGGGTAATTAACCCGATGTATACTGTAGCAAGGAGAGCAAGGAGCCAGCGCTAAGCAGTGCACGCGGCTCCCTGCTCTCTGCACTGTGACATGTAGCTGCAGTACACATCGGGTTAATTAACCCGATGTGTACTGTAGGAGAGCAAGGAGCCAGCGCTAAGCGCGGCTCCCTGCTCTCTGCACATGTAGAACAGCGACGTTATGATCGCTGCTTCTGCTGTGTTTGACAGCTAAGCAGCGATCATAACAGCGACTTACAAGGTCGCTGTTACGTCACCGAAAATGGTGACGTAACAGCGACGTCGTTGTCGCTGTCGTTTAGTGTGAACCCAGCTTTAGTCTGCCAACAAAGGAATAGTAAGTGAGTAATGACGCACATGCTGTCTATGTGCTGTTCAGTGAGAGACATTACAACAGCTAGTTTTCACAGTGATGTGCAGTGTTAGTTTTCCACTATATGTAGCATTTTGCATTTAGATAAAAAAAATCTACCTTAGACTCACCTAACTGGAGCACCTTCTTCCACCTATTACCTGTGTCACCTACAAGGCATGTAGAAGAGTAGAAGGTGCTGAGGTCAAATGAAACCATTTTGGCTAAATGAAAAATGGTAGGTGGGGGTAAAAAAATAACACATTCTGCATTACCCTAAAAACACCATCACCTCCGTCAAACATGGTGGTGACATCATCATGCTGTGGGAAGACCAGCATAGACAAGAAGTTGGTCTATCTATCTATCTATCTATCAACCTGTCTGTCTATCATCATCTCTCCATATTAAATTTTAAAAGTATAGTCTAAAGCAGTTCAAAATTCAACAATTCAATGTTCACATATATCTTAGTGTGCTCAGAGTTTGATTGCATTTATTGACATCTACGAGTCTATCTATCTATCATCTATCCATCTATCTATTTATCCATCTATCTATCCATCTATCCATCTATCCATTATCTATCCATATATCTATCCATCTATCCATCTATCTATCCATCTATCCATCTATCCATCTATCCATCTATTTATCCATCTATCCATCTATCCATCTATCCATGTATCCATCTATTTATCCATCTATCCATCTATCCATCTATCCATTATCTATCCATCTATCTATCTATCCATCTATCCATCTATCCATCTATTTATCCATCTATCCATCTATCCATCCATCTATCCATCTATCCATCTATCCATCTATTTATCCATCTATCCATTATCTATCCATCTATACATTATCTATCCATCTATCTATCCATCTATTCATTATCTATCCATCTATCTATCCATCTATCCATTATCTATCCATCTATCTATCCATCTATCCATTATCTATCCATCTATCTATCCATCTATCCATTATTTATCCATCTATCTATCCATCTATCCATTATCAATCCATCTATCCATCTATCCATTATCTATCCATTATCTATCCATCTATCCATTATCTATCCATCTATCTATCCATCTATTCATTATCTATCCATCTATCTATCCATCTATCCATTATTTATCCATCTATCGATCCATCTATCCATTATCAATCCATCTATCCATCTATCCATTATCTATCCATTATCTATCCATCTACCCATTATCTATCCATCTATCTATCCATCTATCCATTATCTATCCATCTATCTTTTCATCTATCCATTATTTATCCATCTATCTATCCATCTATCCATTATCAATCCATCTATCCATCTATCCATTATCTATCCATTATCTATCCATCTATCCATCTATCTATCTTAAGTTTGCAAACTCACAATTTATTTCAGTTATCCAGAATAAACAGTAGCAAAGAATGATTAATTCTTGATGATTAACAAATTGATACTCTAGGCACTTGTTAAGTTTGCTAATAAACAATTATAATAAAAAGATGTAAAAGCTAACAAAAAAAGATGGAAAAACTGGCAACATTGTTTTTGCTGTAATAATAATAATAATAATAATAATAATAATAATAATAATAATAATAATATTGCATATAACAGTTAAGCCACTTTAGATTTCTGCTTTAGACTTGTTGTTCTTTAGTAAATCACTTAAGATTATTTTCTCTTAGGCAGTTGTCACCAGAGTTTTGTCAAGTATCACAAATTCTTCTCTAAACATGTTCCGCTGTCAACATGAATTAATCAAGTGTTTTCCTGACAATGTCTTTGTAAAAGTTAAATTTTGTTGCACTAAGAAAAACAGCAGTTCTGTTAGCAGAAAATAAAAGAGTCTACTTTAACAAAGGCGTATACCAAGAGCGCCTGAAGAGAAGTGCATTTCAATAGATGATTTACCTCCAGATGTAACCTCCCCGTAGCGGGATTTAACCTTCTGCTCCCATCTGAATCCATCCATCCCCATGTGGCCGAAAGAAAGACCCTGAGCAGCAGCAAAAACAGCCACAAGCTTCTTGACTTCATTACAGGCAGTCTGCTGAGAATAAATATAGAATCATAAGACCTCATCATTTTAAAGCGCACTAAACAGATCATGCACTGTAAGCTCAATCTGCCTCTCTTCTCCAGGTCATCTGTAACACCTCGCAGCTATATATGCATTTTGATAGGTTTGATGGCTTTTTCTGAAGTATGTTTGAAAAGACATTCTCCAAGAAGATGGAACCGGGACCAAGTCAAACCTCTATTTCATTATTGGACTTCTGACTTTGTAACCTGTCAAAGCCTGGGGTAACAGATAACTAGAAAACAAATGTGACCCTCTACTTCAGTACTTGACTAAAAGATCATGCACTCGCCAAAAGCTATATAAGTATGGCAATTCTTTATTTTATATCACAGAGCTTTAACATTAAGAGAAAAGTTATTCTACCTATATAAAATATCGTGTTATATACAAGGCAATTATATTCCATCTTCTCCCAGCAGCTATAATAAAAAGTAAAGTTATCCATACCCTCATATGTAACATGCCATGTAAAGTGCTACCTTCTGATACCATAACCTGATAATTATACAGAGAGGTGTGACACTACATTAGCACTCCTTATCTTTTCTATATATTTAATACATGTATTGCTCACTCTCATTTTTAATAAGTGGTTCTTCAGCAGCTGTGAATGGCAAAAGAGAAAACTTGGAAATATACTTCATTTTATAAACTAGTAGGCACATTTGGAGCCACTTAATATTATGCTTACACAAGAAGTTCTTTCATCACTCATATTTTATCACACATTCTACAAACTACCTTTCAATGACATATGATGAGAAATTTGCATCATTCATAATATGGGAAAGGACTTTTTTGCTGTGGATTTGAAGAAGACGTTTCTTTCTGTGTGGATTGCCTTGCACTGAATAAGAATTAATCCATATGTGGATCAATGGCAGTTAGAGAAGCATTCCCATCAAAGTTTTTATCTTTTTAATATATTGCATTCATTATATTCTACTTCACTCTGTACTTACAATTGCTCATTTTGCCATTCCACCCAGTTAGTTCTTCTGTTTTCCATGAGGTCTATGGAATGACGTCATTAAAAAAAAGACTAGCTGAATTCTTATAATCTTTATGTAGAAACAGGAAGTCTCTTTTCTCTGCATAATTCATTAATGCAAATGTGTCATGTCCCCACCAGAGTCCGCTCCTGCGACTTCTGCTTCGATCACCAGGCAACGCCATGTTCCCACCATGTACTGTGCTGGTGATGGGAGAAGAGTCGATGTCAGTGGCTCTGTTGGGCATATGCTCCGCTCATCCACTAAGCTGGCTGACTGTTGGTGGCATGTGTTTTCCAGCTGAAGTTGCCACCATTCAGCTACAGCCAATGGGAAGACACCATACCCTTCTAATTCTCCCTCCTGTCTGCTGGTCACTTGCGGAGATAGTTTTGTGTTCCTGCTTTCTAGTTCCTGCACTGTTCTGAATAGTGATCTCTTCTTTTGACCTCTGCAGGTTCTCTGACTACCCTTCTGCCTGCCGTTTTTGTACCTCGCTGCAAGATCTGGATTTGAACTCTACCTGGTTTCCTGACTACGTCCTTGTCTTCCGATTTTGTCTCTGTTCTGCATCTCCTTGTTTGACCCTGCCTGACTACAACTCTCCTCTGGACTGCAGCCTTCCACAGGTAGTGATCTCCCTGCAGTAATTCCAAATCCCTGCATAGGGGTTATAGGGTTTCTGGGTTCTCGGGGTCCTGCTTTGTGAGCAGCTTTCCTCTAGCCTGTCCGTGAAAGCCAATCTGAGTCTGTGGTTCCAGGCAAGCATTACAAAATGACAATGGCAGGGAAAAGGAGGGGAGCAGCTGCGTCAGGAGATTAAGAGAGGAATGATTCATGCAGGGACAGGAGACTTTCTGTTTCTACATAGAACAGAGAACAGAGAAGAATTTACTGGGTAGAAAGGCAAAATAAGCAATTGTAAGAACACCGTGCTATATAATATGATGATGACAATATAGTAGGAGAATAAAAAAAAATGAATGTGCTTCTTTAAAACTGCAAATTTACTTTTCAATCAAACAAAGAGTCAGCCTATGGATTGTGCCCTTTTAATAATAATAGTGATGATGGCTGGATGTCATCATCTCTTTGACCTCTCACTTAGCTACTTTAGCTCCTTTAAGAGACTCCTTTCAGGGAAAGGTGCTGGGACACTGATGGAAACAGAAGTGGGGGTCCCATTGTTTTGAAGAGAAGGTGGAACAGTACAACAGGTGTAACATCATAGTGGAATTTGAGCAGTATTTACTCTATAAGAAACACATATTTCCCCCCATTATATGCAGCCTGCATAACCTTCAATGACAACATAGGGAGGAGACTCACTGATCAGTAGAAATGCTTCTGGTGTGTGAAGACATTGATTGTGGCAGCATTGGCATAACTAAATGAAAGAGTGTCACTGACCCAAAGTCAAGTTCATTTACAGAATGACATAGAGTCCAAGATAAGAATGAGATTATCACCTAGAACTGCCTTGTAAATGGTCAGAACTTGTAAGGTTCCCATTCAGCAGTCTGTGAGCCGCCCTTTCTACTTATGTGAGCAAAGTCTGTGACTGAGTGACTTTGACAGCACACAAGTGAGAACGCTACCATGCTAGCCATTCAGACGTTTGTGTGACCTAACTGACTTGTTGTGAAGCATTCCCCTAGATACTCGAATGATGGCTAGATCTCTTGTTATGAAGCTGGAAGTGTTAAAGCAAAAAATAAAAAAAAGTCTGCTGCAGATACTGTGAATGAATTGAAAAGTTCTCCCTATGAAGGAGTCTAAATCACTAAATGAGGAAACCCCCCTGCAACGTGCTGAGTGCAGTAATGGGGAAGTGAGTCTAAAATCTCTAAACATGATGATTGAGGATGAGGTTGAGTGAGATAAATATCTGTGGGAAGCGTTCCCATGTGAGCTGGAGTGAAAGTTGTGTGTTATAAAAAGTTACTGATACATGAATTTAAAACTTTTCAAGTTATCCATGCAAAGTAATTATCATGGTTAAAACACCACTCCAGAGTTTTTTTTATTACTCCACCACTGGAGTAATGGATTAAATTTAAGTCCCATGCCCTGTGTCTTATACTCTCCTTCCGGGTGGCTTCCCCTTCTATTGCCGCTGCTCCGGTTGATCTCAGTGATTTGTGACCTATCGGCAGCTCCACTATTTCACAACTCAATACATCACCATGATCGTCTCATTCTGGCCTCTTTCTGGCTCTCATAGATATGCATTGAGCTCTCGTGACATAACTTCTGACAGAAATTATGGGCATAAGATGGTGCCGCGGGTCCGGAACAATGTCGGTAAAAGGTGAAGCCACCGGGACGTGAGTATACAATGGAGATCAAAATTAGAGAACAACACACAATTTCCTAAATGTTAAGGTCATTGTGTAGTCATCTGTGATTATAAATCCCCCTGGACTGGTCCTCTAAATCATTATGGACTGTTATGTTGCCCATAAGTCTGTATCTATTTCAAATAGGCCACAAATGTCAATTGAAAGTAATGCAAACCTCTTGACTTAACCCCTGATCCGGTCACTTTACAAACCTTAGATTTCCAGCAAATTATTTCACAAATACACTGTGGATTTTTTCCACAGAAAAAAATCTGCCATGTAAACATACTAGATTTTTGCTAACTACTATAAATGAGTTTTCGCTATAAAACTTCTCATTGGTTTCTAATCTTATAACTTATAGAAGGTGGAACAATATCTCATTATTCCATTTTTGCCTTTTCTTTGCCTATTTTCATCTGTTTTTTATTCTTTTTTATAATTTACGCCTTTTTTTTAAAGTTTATTTTTGGTATATGTTTTCCTGTTTTTTTCATGCTCATCATTGTCGGTTAGGTTTGTGAATTCCGGGGTTTTTGACTGATTGATAAGTTACAAAGAAAATTCAAGATAAAAATAAAGATAATTTTAATTTTGCACAAACTTCACACACCATGTGCACCACAAGAATGTCATAAAAGCATCAACAAATATGAGACAAAAAATGAAAATGACAAAAAAAAAACTTAAAAAAATGATGAATTGAGCCCATCATTTTTACAGGCATTGCTTGGTTTATAAGTGAGTCACATTTAGCTTAGTGATTCACACCTAGCTCCATAATTATGACAGTATTCTTTTTATATTCTTGATTGAGTGACCATTATGATTTTCATCCATATTGTAGGTAAAAATAATGATACATAGGTCATATGTAAAATATGAACGTGTGTTACAGATCCCTGGTTCAAGTTATACTGGGTTCTACATGGAGATTGTTTACCAACTCCACATGAAAACACTGCCAGAGGGGAAAAAAAAATATTTGGATGTTAGTATTGGTTTATAGAATTGCTAAAAGTGCATCTCAATAAATTAGAAAATCATCAAAAACTTAATTTATTTTAGTAATTTAATACAAAAAGGGAAACATATATTACATAGAGTAATTACAGAGGGATCTATTTCAACTGTTTATTTCTGTCAACGTTGATGACAGCCAATGAAAACCCAAAAGTCACTATTTGAGAAAATTAGAATAATTACCACAAAACACCTGCAAAGGCTTCCGAAGTGTTTAAAATGGTCCTTTAGTCTGGTTCAGTAGGCTGCACAATCATGGGGAAGACTGCTGACTTGACAGATGTTCAGAAGGGAATTCTATCAAGGCTGTGGTTATCCTGGTTGCTTGGGCACCTTTTTCTACAACACTTCCTTCCTCTCAACTTTCCATTAATATACTTGGAGACAGCACTCTGTGAACAGTCAGCTTCTTTAGCAGTGACCTTTTGTGGCTTACCTCCTTGTGGAGTGTGTCAATGACTGCCTTCTGGACATCTGTAAAGTCAGCAGTCTTCCCCATGATTGTGTAGTCTACTGAACCAGACTAAGAGACCATTTTTAAAAGTTTAGGGAGCCTTTGCAGGTGTTTTGATAATGACTTTTGGGTTTTTACTGGCTGTAAGCCATAATCATCAACATTAACATAAATAAACACTTGGAAAAAATCACTCTGTTTGTAATGACTATATAATATATGAGTTTCCCTTTTTTGTATTGAATTACTTAAATTAAATTTTTTATGAGATTCTAATTTATTGAGATACATTTGTACTATGGAGTATGATACATGTCAAGGTCACAGGGTCGGAGATCAGGCAGGGATCTCACCGCTGCCACCAAATGTCAGGAAGAAAGCCCGGGAGATTGCGCAAATTTCCCACTGCTGCAACCAATTTGCTACGACTAACACTCGGCTAACATCAATTATTAAGACACTACCTAAATGATTGACGACTGATGGACAGATGAGGTGACAGCTGCTTTCACTACTGTGCAGATTATTGGATGCTTTCATAGTGCGCTTATAGTATACACACACCTGATTCCAATGCATGGGATATACATATATATATATATATATATATATATTTCAGTATGGTTACTGCCAAGATTCACGATAACCCAAGAAAAACTAGCTGCCACCTCCAACTGTTTATACAGGTATATGTTGGACACGACACTCATAACTGGTTATGTTTGGCCTCACGAGGCTTCAGGGATTCGGCCTTTCATACAGGAGGCAAAGGTGACTCTGGAGGTGATACATTTTTCAGTTCTCAGCTTTTGGTATATACAGAGCCAGGCTTTGTGCCTGCCATCCAACAAATGTATTAGTTCATTTACCTGTTTACATCAGGGTGTCTTAGCTGGGCCAGGTAGTGCTAACTCTAGTTTAATTTCCAGATTAAGATCCATGTTTTAATAGATCGGCCTTCTTTTGCCATTACATTATGACTAAGGATGAGCGAACGTAAAATGCCACTATTCGGTATCTGACGGATAACAGGCTATTTGCGCCATTCGGTATCCGACGAATAAAACAACATCTGCTCCGATATTTTCATTTTCATTTCTGACTTCCTGGCGCCTGTTTTCCAGCCAATGAACACATCTGATGTTGCTTGCTCTTACAGTAACGCCGCAGCCATCTTTGTTGTGGTGTTACTGTGATTGGCCTGGCAGCACAGCATCATCTACATACATGTTGCCGCAGAGAGAGAGAGAGAGAGAGAAAAGTAAGGTTGAACATCTTTGAGAAACTATTTCTCTACATGGAGTGCATGGAAGATGCTGTAGTTAACTGTACGGAGACTGTAAGGCTCTTTACAAAAAAGCCCTATAGCCTTTTTTTCCCAGCCATCTAGGCTCTTTGCACTTGCCTCTGCCATTTTGATGAGCCCTGTGCTGAATAAATTTAATATTAGAAGTGAAAACAACAATATTTTTATTAAAGGGAATGTGTCAACAAAATGGCCTATTGTTTAAATTAGGTTTTTATGTTAAATGCATTTTTATTTCAAAAATTGATGTATTGTGTTACATGTTCATTTATCTATGTAACAAAATTTGTAAATTATACACTAATCCATATACTAGCCACATTTCTATTCCTTACAGAACACATTTCATTAGTCTTTTGTCATTATTGCCTAGATTACAATGAATACACATCTATACTGTACATTAGATAGCACAAGATTCACTATTCACAATAGTTGATGGTCACAGATCCCCTCATCCCCTCCTTTCACAATGACATTTACACAGCTATCAGCATGCCCAAAAAACTCAATTAAAACTATGAAAATGATCTAGAGACAATCTATTACAGACTGCACAGGGAATTCTGACAACTCTTAATAGTATACATTAGCAAATTGTCTCTTTGGTGAGGAAGTCGATGAACTCTAGTGCCCCCTATTGGAGGTAGCAATTCTAAAAGTCAAAAGTGGCCCTTTAACAAACCTTGTCATATGACTTAAAAGTTTTGCCAGATTAGAATTAGGGGATGTTTGGTTACTCACAATTAAATGAATCACATGAGTCTGATTTTGGGACTTTGGTTGGGACAGAACCTATAATCCTGCCCTCAATCGGTTGATTAGCTAGGCCATTGGTTCCAGTCCTGGCTTCAGGGTCCGAGTACCCTCTCTGTGCACGGTTTCTGGGTCGGGTCTCTGGTGTAGGTACCGGCGGGCTATAACCCTGTTCCGGTGCACCTCGGATCTCCGGCTGCCATCTTCCCATCGCCTGCCGACGGAGACCACCATCTGCCACCTAGCCAAGGTACCAGGGTTCCAACCCTGGCACCATTCAACTTGACCTTCTCCTCCGCTGGAGCTACACCTAGCCCCAGCCTCCACTCCTCTCAACTTGAGCTACAGACTTAGACTTCTGTGTGAATACTGACATGAAAAATTCAATAGCTATTTGTAAGAATGAAATGTGAAAAATGGAACCTGCATTACTGCCATGAATATATGAATAAAGAGAAATTTAGCTACTGAATTGATCAATGCAGAAGAGCCCCAACACTACGCCAAAGTATTTCTCTACGTTGGGGTCCCTAGCTTGTGTGTGTCCTCTCATGCAGTTAAAAAACTTACCGTGTATGGGACGCTGAGACCCAGGCTATATATGCGTATAATGTGGATTGGCAATAGGTGTGTCTGGGGAGGGTTCACAAACGAAAAAACTACTAACATTAAGGAATAACGTTTGGAACTCCATTCTATGTCTGAACTGGGTGCAAAAAACCTAAAAAACATCACTATGGGGAGATAAGGTATGCACACCAGTGACTATGGAAGGGGAATACATGGAATAGCAGAAACTGCTGTGTGAATACTGACATGAAAAATTCAATAGCTATTTGTAAGAATGAAATGTGAAAAATGGAACCTGCATTACTGCCATGAATATATGAATAAAGAGAAATTTAGCTACTGAATTGATCAATGCAGAAGAGCCCCAACACTACGCCAAAGTATTTCTCTACGTTGGGGTCCCTAGCTTGTGTGTGTCCTCTCATGCAGTTAAAAAACTTAAGTTTAAGTGAAGGTCTAAGGGCGGGGTTTCTTTTTATACACACCCACTAATTAACCAATCATTTAGTGAGCACAGGTGAGGCTGTAAACTTAATACTTTGGCGTAGCTATTGAATTTTTCATGTCAGTATTCACACAGCAGTTTCTGCTATTCCATGTATTCCCCTTCCATAGTCACTGGTGTGCATACCTTATCTCCCCATAGTGATGTTTTTTAGGTTTTTTGCACCCAGTTCAGACATAGAATGGAGTTCCAAACGTTATTCCTTAATGTTAGTAGTTTTTTCGTTTGTGAACCCTCCCCAGACACACCTATTGCCAATCCACATTATACGCATATATAGCCTGGGTCTCAGCGTCCCATACACGGTAAGTTTTTTAACTGCATGAGAGGACACACACAAGCTAGGGACCCCAACGTAGAGAAATACTTTGGCGTAGTGTTGGGGCTCTTCTGCATTGATCAATTCAGTAGCTAAATTTCTCTTTATTCATATATTCATGGCAGTAATGCAGGTTCCATTTTTCACATTTCATTCTTACAAATAGCTATTGAATTTTTCATGTCAGTATTCACACAGCAGTTTCTGCTATTCCATGTATTCCCCTTCCATAGTCACTGGTGTGCATACCTTATCTCCCCATAGTGATGTTTTTTAGGTTTTTTGCACCCAGTTCAGACATAGAATGGAGTTCCAAACGTTATTCCTTAATGTTAGTAGTTTTTTCGTTTGTGAACCCTCCCCAGACACACCTATTGCCAATCCACATTATACGCATATATAGCCTGGGTCTCAGCGTCCCATACACGGTAAGTTTTTTAACTGCATGAGAGGACACACACAAGCTAGGGACCCCAACGTAGAGAAATACTTTGGCGTAGTGTTGGGGCTCTTCTGCATTGATCAATTCAGTAGCTAAATTTCTCTTTATTCATATATTCATGGCAGTAATGCAGGTTCCATTTTTCACATTTCATTCTTACAAATAGCTATTGAATTTTTCATGTCAGTATTCACACAGCAGTTTCTGCTATTCCATGTATTCCCCTTCCATAGTCACTGGTGTGCATACCTTATCTCCCCATAGTGATGTTTTTTAGGTTTTTTGCACCCAGTTCAGACATAGAATGGAGTTCCAAACGTTATTCCTTAATGACAGACTTAGACTTCGACTGACTGTTTGTTTTCCCGCCCCGGGCTGTCTACACCCCTAGGTGGGTGTTCCCTAACCACATGGTCCCGCCCACTGGTGTGCCTGTCTTGCCCTGAGGGGGGTGACTAGGGTTTCAAGTCGGCTGTATGTGACCCTGTGGGGGAAGGTGTTATGCGGGGGCCTAATGTGTGACTACCTGGTTTTGCCAGGGCATCACATTATCGTGTCATTCTATTTATATATTACTGTTTTTAAACTGCATTTACTTTCCTAACTAGAGGTTTAGCATATGGGATGTGTTATACAAGATACCGTAAAGGGGTTTCCCTCAAAGTTATTTTTAAAGTTAATTTTAATCAATAGATCTTGGAATAATAATAAGTTCCACAACTGAATGTGTTTAAATAAATTGTCCCTGTGTCTAGATAATCTTATATATGTGCCCTGCTATGTACTGTGTAATGGCCGTGTCTGACCGTACATGGATAGAGATAGATCCTGACTGCAACCTATCACAGACACCAGGCCTGCCGGTTGGCATGGAAAGCAGTGCATATGTGATGAGCGGCCCAGGAAATGAAGGAGAGGCCGCGAGAGCAGTGTACAGCCACATGGGAGCAGTGTGACAGCCACCCCGGAGATCGGTGAGTATGAAGCGCTTGCTCCTACCCCTTTGCGCCAGATTCCAAATGTATTTTTGGAAATGTGGTGTTCGTGGGAAATCCGAATGCTGAGTTTTAAGTGTATTGCTTGTGTTTGCTGAGCCCGAATGAACAAGCTCAGGCTCATACCAAACCTGAGTTTGGCCAGCCTTTATCGAACAGGCTCAGTCATCTCTATACATTGCCATGTTCTAATCATACCACATGTCCTGGGCAGAGGAGGAAGGAAAAAACAATTCAGATATTACATCATGGGATCAAAACTGATTCTTTCTTTTACGTAAAGTATTTCTAAAAACTGGAAGGGAAATGTTTTACCTCACAAAAAGAATCAGCTATGATCCTGTGCTGCAAAGTCTTTATACTTTTTTGCTTCTTCTCCAGCCCAGGAGCTTTGGTATGATCAGACCATGTCTCTGTACGGTCAGACACTGCCATTACACAGTACATACCAGGGGCACATATATAAGATTATCTCAGCACAGATTTATTTTTTATAAACCCAACCAATTATGGAACTTATTATTCCAAGACCTATTGATTAAAATGAGCTTTAAAATTAACTTTGTTCCCTTAAATTCCCTCTTGAAAGTACTGTATATGCTTTACTTTTTGATATGGAGAGCCATGTATTTTTACAAAGCACTTTAGTATACTCTCCATGGATCAAATAATAATAATAATAATAATAATAATAATAATAATACTGTGTGTGCATCCCTTTTTGCATATATACCATATTCAACCAATTATTGACTGGAGTATAGGCTACGCACATGAACTTTGTGCTTATTTATTGTCCTCATAAATGCTGCAATTAAGCTGTGGGATTTGGGTGTCAAGCAGTAGGCAATTTAGCTATGTAATCTATACGTTTGTGCTCAACTGTACTATAGGATCTGATTTCTGCTGTTCAGCACTTATTGCTATCTATTTTATATACTTTTTATTACATTATTTCATTGAATAAAGTTTTTCAATTTTTTATAGTAAAGTCTCCTTCTTTGATAACATTATATTTTACTTTTTCGGAGATAATACCAACTATTTTGGCCCTTGTGTGGGATAAATAGGTGGTGAAGTAGTAGGTAGTAGATATTACTGAGTTTGAAAAAGAGAGCAGTAATAAGACAGGACCAACAGGAAATGTTTCTGTCTGGGTTAAAAACATACGTGTCTGGGCAGAAAGGATCCTGCTATTAAAGAGTTAAGATCCCACTATACAAGAGATTTTTTCTGCCCAAGCACGTAGGTTTTTAACCCAGATAGAAGCATTTCAAGTTAGGGTTCCGGTATACAAGAGATTACCTTATCGGGATCACTGGGCTCACATGCATTGACCAATACATAAGCTAAGTATTTTTTTTACAAGTATTTTTATAGCAGTGATGCAGTACCTGAGTTCCCTTATTCATTGTTAGCATTTTAGAGTGCAGCTGTATATACTTTTGTGCTTATAATGTTTTTTCAGCTGGCACCTATTCACACCTGTTGGATATGCAGGCCAATCTTTTTAATATATTTGTAGTGCATTTCTTTCTTACTGGGCACCCTGCCCTGTAACGAGGCTATATCCAGCCTCTTTGATAGCAGGATCTTTTTTTGCCTAGACACATAGGTTTTTAACCCAGATAAAGGCATTTCAAGTTAGTGTTCCGGTATACAAGAGATCACCTTGTTGGGGTTACCGGGCTCACATGCATTGGCCAATACATAAGATAAGTATCTCTTTTTTTAAGCATTTCTATAGTAGTGATACAATACCAGAATTCCCTTATTCAATGTTAGCATTTTAGAGTGCAGCTGTATGTATTTTTGTAGTATTAGGCTTAGTTACTAGTGTTAAAATAGCAAGATTTCAGATTTTTTTTAAAATAGTGAATAATAAAAAAATTGATAAAAAAATACATTTAACATTATAAAACTGAATTAAACTAAGACCTTTTTTTATTTAAAAAATTAACTTAATACATATGATGACAATTTGTTGTGAGCTTTAGGGCTGCACCATTTTTTATCTCTACTTAATCTCATTTCTCAACATAGTTTATGTAGAGCTCCAAATCACATTGACATTAACAGGCTAACAGTTTATTTTAAAAATGGTTTGAATAAGAATGACATTTTTCAAAGTTAGTATGAAGGCAAAAGTAATAGACTTGTGCAAGCTATGAGGTTTGTAATTTCATGTATGCTACTTTTTATTGATAGTAAAGTATTAAATGAATTTTTCAGCAAAGATAAATTGTCCTCCTGGACGTCTTTCCCCAGGTCCTACACTAACAATGCTAAAGTTCCTCCCATTTTTCAAAATACAAGAAGGAACACTAGTGAAGCATCATCAATGAATTCTGAAATTAATAACATATATAATTATCAAATTTGGCTTAAAGGGGTTGTATGGTCAAAATGCACAAGTCTTCAGTCACTCCATTCTGGTCTCACGCAGTACACTTGTATTGAGTGTGCTGGAAACAATCTACCCAGATTCTGTATGCATATCACACTCTTGCGGTCAAGTGACTACTTTTCTGGATGCCAGTGCCTATACCCTTTGTGTCCACTACGATTGGTAGGCGATGTTTGGCAACAGAATGGAAGCCATATTTTACTCCTGGAACTTTTGTCTCCACCAATCTTGGAAACTTGAGGTTTAAGTTCTGGCACATTGGGTGTTTCTCCGTGCTGCTAACCCTGGGCAAGGCAACTCTATATTTAAGCTCCTGAGAGTTAGTTTTACGGGTTAGTTATTGTGAATACTAATCTGCTTATCTTCAGCCTATTTTCTCTTTTCCTGACTTTATTTCTCTTGTTTTGACCTTTGCCCATTTTTTAATGATTCTCATGCTTATATAATAAAAGCTTCATGGGGTTCATCTCATTTTGATACACAGCCAAGATAAGCACATGGCTGTGGACTGCAGCCTCTAAGCATATGCTTTATCTGTGCTGGTATGATAATATGGGGGGAACCTACACAAATGTTTTACTTATTTATTTTTACAGTATTATAGACCCGCAGACAGGAGACTTCATTAAGCTCAGTGACCTCACCCGAGGTGAGGTCAATGAGTTTCTTGAGGTCCCCTGATGTCAGGTCACCTGCAGTTACAGGTGGAGGGCCATCGGAACCTCCAGCTGTGGCAAAGCATACCTGAGTGATGTCACCGCTGATCACCGTGGTTCTAAAAGGCCCCTGTTACGTAAAAGTGTAGATTTGTGACATCACGCATGCTAGGGTTAACAATTCTGCCTCAACTTTGACATCCTAGTACAGACCTCGAATGAGGCCTTTCATGCCGCCAGTGTACTCCACCAGCCATCTGTGTAAGTTCAGATCTCTGGGATTAAAGGGTGAAGGCCAGGGCAACCCTTAGGGGCACTTTGCACACTACGACATCGCAGGTGCGATGTCGGTGGGGTCAAATTGAAAGTGACGCACA
Organism: Anomaloglossus baeobatrachus; assembly: GCF_048569485.1. Taxonomy (NCBI): domain Eukaryota; kingdom Metazoa; phylum Chordata; class Amphibia; order Anura; family Aromobatidae; genus Anomaloglossus; species Anomaloglossus baeobatrachus. The sequence goes on along the minus strand of NC_134356.1, from coordinate 99,167,872 downwards.
TCCGGCGTCGCAGGCGATATCGTTGTGTGTAAAGCCTTTTTGATACGATTAACAAGCGCAAAATCATCGTAATCGTATCATCGGTGTAGCCTCGGTCATTTCCATAATTTGGAAATGACCGATGTTACGATGTTGTTCCTCGTTCCAGCGGCATCACACATCGCTGCGTGTGAAGCCGCAGGAGCGAGTAACTTCTCCTTCCTGCGTCCTGCGGCTCACACCAGCTATGCGGAAGGAAGGAGGTGGGTGGGATGTTTACGTCTCTCTCATCTCCGCCTCTCTGCTTCTATTGGCCACCTGCCGTGTGACGTCGCTATGACACCGCACGACCTGCCCCCTTAATAAGGAGGCGAGTCGCCGGCCAGAGCGACGTCACAGGGCAGGTGAGTGCATGTGAAGCTGGCGTAGCAAAAATGTTCGCTACGCCAGCTATCACCATGATATCGCAGCTGCGACGAGGGCGGGGATTATCGCGCTCGGCATCGCAAGCATTGGCTTGCGATGTCGTAGTGTGCAAAGTGCCCCTTAGGATTTGGTAGGCAAAAAGGCTAAGCCTGACTATGGAAGACCTATTATTAACTGCCAGGCTACTATGGACAGTGACCCCTCATAAAACTTACATAATTCATTGCAGTGCTTGAAGGATATATTAATTATTATTATAGTGAAGCCATAGTATTCAGCATTTTGTCAACATATCTTGGTCTCTCAATGATCAACGGCTTCTTCATATTTCCACATACACTACTGTGAATGCATCTTATTATTATAACAAAACATCTGTTACGCCTTGGTTAAACATCACTGTCATTTCTGTCTGACTTAGCTTGATATCTACTATTCAGTACAAACTATGATTGACATAATTAATTCTTTGTGTAAGAAGAAGAAATAATCCTAAGCATCGAAAAGCATCTACAAGTACAGATGGAGGGGTATAACTAGGGGGCACTGGTTGCAGATGCACCCCATCCCTGAAGTGTAAAGGAGGGCAAATGGTACCTATACCTTATTTGAGTACATAATTTCTATATATTATATATATAGTTGGAAGTCTGTTAAAATTTCGCATTGGGAATCTCTTGTAGTATGCATATGTCAGAAATCAGCTAGTAGACACAATATATATATATATATATATACTGTATATATATATATATATATATATATATTTTTATATATATATATATATATATATATATATATATATATATATATATATATATATATATATGCTGTATGTATACACCGTGTGGAGAATTATTAGGCAAGTTGTATTTGAGAGGATTTTTTTTTATTATTGATCAACAACTATGTTCTAAATCAACCCAAAAGACTCAGAAATATCAAAGCTTAATATTTTTGGTAGTTGGAGTGGTTTTTTTTTAGATTTGGCTATCTTAGGAGGATATCTGTTTGTGCAGGTAACTATTACTGTGCAGACTTATTAGGCAACTTAATAAAAACCAAATATATTTCCATCTCAGGTGAACAAGGGGGCCATATCATTATTTTTTCATCTTTTAGACCTTTACTGGCCAGCCACGCTGTGGAGTAGTTGGATGCATGTGATAGAGCTTTGTCCTGCATAATAATCATGTTTTTCTTGAACGATACCGACTTCTTCCTGTACCACTGCTTGAAGAAGTTGTCTTCTGGAAACTGGCAGTAGGTCTGGGAGTTGATCTTCACTCCATCCTCACCCCGAAAAGGTCCCACAAGTTCATCTTTGATGATACCAGCCCATACCAGTATCCCACCTCCACCTTGCTGGCGTCTGAGTCGGAGTGGAGCTTTCTGCCCTTTACTGATCCAGCCTCTGGCCCATCCATCTGGCCCATCAAGAGTGACTCTCATTTCATCAGTCCATAAAACCTTTGAAAAATCAGTCTTAAGATATTTCTTGGCCCAGTCTTGACATTTTTTCGTATATTTTTTGTTCAAAGGTGGTCGTTTTCAGCCTTCCTTACCTTGGCCATGTCCCTGAGTATGGCCGCACCTTGTGCTTTTTGATACTCCAGTAACGTTGCAGCTCTGAAATATGGCCCAACTGGTGGCAAATGGCATCTTGGCAGCTTCACGCTTGATTTTCCTCAATTCATGGGCAGTTATTTTGCGCCTTTTTTGCCCAGCACGCTTCTTGCGACCCTGTTGGCTATTTGCCATGAAACGCTTGATTGTTCAGTGATCACTCTTCAAAATTTTGGCAATTTCAAGACTGCTGCATCCCTCTGCAAGACATCTCACAATTTTGGACTTTTCAGAGCCCGTCAAATCTGTCTTCTGACCCATTTTGCCAAAGGAAAGAAAGTTGCCTAATAATTAAGCACACCTTATATAGAGTGTTGATGTCAATACACCACACCCCTCCTCATTACAGAGATGCACATAACCTGATTTACTTAATTAGGCTGCTTTCACACATCCGGCTTGAGCTCTGCGGCTCAATCCGGCTGTGCAAGCTATGCAACGGATGCAGTGAAAACACCGCATCCTTTGCATAAGTTTTTCCCATGCGGCCCGTCCGGCTACTGAGCATGCGCAGTGGCAAAAACCGCATGCGGCGGCCGGATGCGTTTTTTGCCGCATCGCGCCGCATCCGGCCACCATAGGCATGCATTGAAAAATGCGTCGCATCGTCCGAATGCGGCGCGATGCGGGTTTTTTTTTTGCCGCACGAAAAAACGTGCTAGGCAACGTTCCATCCGGCCGCCGCATCGGCTAAATCTGCCGCATGCGGCAAAAAACGGATGGAACGCAAGGCCTTGCGGCACAATGCGGCACTAATTAAAGTCTATGCAGAAAAAACGCAACTGGCAGCAAAAAAAAACGGTTGCGATTTTCCTGCAAAGTGCCGGAGTGTGCCGCATTGCAGAAACCGGAGGTGTGAAAGCAGCCTTAGTAGTTGGCTCTCAAGCCAATACAGCTTGGAGTAGGACAACATGTATAAAAAGTATCATGTGACCAAAATACTCATTTGCCTTATAATTCTGCACAGTGTATTGTAGATACTGTATATCAAAGGGCAGGAAGAGAGCTTAAATCTTCAGGCCATGATGGAAAATCTCAATAAGGAAAATTTCAAATAGCCCCAACTATCATGGGTCTATGACATCATTAATCTTCTTGTATGGATGAAAGAAACTTTTTGGGCCCCCATTGGCTCTCAGACCTTAGTTCTAATACAATACCTCCATATATCTACTGTAGTTATGCTCCTAGAAGCAGCTGAACCTATCTCAGAGGTCACGGATGATGAGCGATGTTCTGGAGATGATAACACTACAGAGCTGATCTCTGACAATTTTCTTTACCAAACTGAAAATAAATGTGTACTTTAGTGTTAAAAATGACTCTATAGCCATATAATGCCACCATTTTTAAACCCCCATAAACATTTGTTAAAAATTGCCCAAAATTATCATTTCTATGGTTGAAACCAAACTCTTCCAGAGTAGAGAAAAAAAATGGGAGGCTTAACCCCTTAACCCCTTCAAAACATGCAGCGATCAAAAAACATAATTTTGGTGTTTCGATTTTTTTGTCCTGTACGCCGTTTACCGATCAAATTAATTGATTTTATGTTTGAATACATCGGGTGTCTCTGAATGCGTCGAAACCAAATATGTGTATTTTATTATTTTTTTAACCCTTTAATTTACAATGGGGCAAATGGGGTGGAATTTGAACTTTTAGGTTTTTAATTTTTTTTAATTGTTTAAAACTTTTTTTTTTTTTTTTTACTAGTCCACCTAGGGTACTATAAGGATCAGCAGCCCAACAGCCCAATCGCTTGTTCCTTTCTGTAGATCATAGCTGCACAGCTGAGATCTGCAGAAAAGTTGATCTCTGCCGGGTGTAAGAGGAAGGGACTCATGATATCTACAGGAGTCATCACATGACCCTGTGCTACCATGACAACTATCGGATCCACGTTATCCCGTCATGTGACTTCCGATGGCACCGGGTAAGTGAATGCTTACCACGGCACGCTGTTTCATCTCACTGTCACATTTTGACAGCGAGATACAAGGGGTTAACAGGTATGACATTACTCTTGACTAGTGAATAGTAAACCAGACATATATTATATTTTTAGGTATTATTTTGCTGAAAACATCTACCTACAATAATTTCCTCTCTTTCCATGGAGGTCAACATCGGTCAAGGAGAGCAATTTCCAGAGCAGACACAGTTTTGTGTTTTGGCTGTATCCCTCTGCATTCCCATATAGGGAATATAGGGAATATAGGCTATAGGTCCTGTGTCTTGAAAAAGTATACACATCCTGTGACCTTTTCCATATTTTCTCTTAATATAACAACAAACTTAAATGTGTTTAATTGGGATTTTCTGTGATATACCAACAGAAAGTAGAAAGTATTTATAAAGTGTAAAGTAAATGAATCTTATATGGTTTTCTAAAAATTTTAAAAATATAAATTAGAAAATTGTTAGGTCCAGTTATATTTAGCCCACCTTTTGCTACACTTACTGATGCAAGTCCTTTGGGGAATATCTCAAACAATTTTGCACATCTAGAGGCTACCATTTTTGACCATTCTTCTTTGCAAAATAGCTCTAGCTCAATGAGAATGGATGGAGAGAGTCTGTAAACAGCATTGTTCAAGTACATGAATACATGTATATACTTTGATCTAAACCATTCCATTGTAGCTCTCTCTGGCAGTATGTTTAAGGTTATTGTCCTGCTGGAAGGTGATCCTGTGCTTCAATTTCAACAGATTTTCCTACAGGAGTGCCCGGTCTTTAGCTCCATCAATCTTCCCAATAACTCTGACCAGCTTCCCTGCCCTTGCTGAAAAAAACATCAACACTGCATGATGCTGCCACAACCATGTTTGACGGTGGGGATGGTATTTTCAGAGTGATGTGCAGTGTTAGTTTTCCACCACATATAATGTTTTACTTTTAGCGAAAACAATTATACTTTGGTCTCATTTGACAAAGGAATCTGTTTCCACTTGCTAGTGTGACGCCCTGGGCAAGCCAGGGGTCACAGGTCATCACACCACCACACCCTACACCCCAGTTAGGAACACCAAAGCTAACCCAAAATCCTTGTTGCCTTCCTCCAGGGGCTGATGTTCACACCAGGGGGTGGGCCAGGCGGTTGGCTCCGCCCACCGAGGAGTTCCCAGCTCTGGAGGCGGGAAGAACCAGGCAGTGAAGCTAGGGAAGTGAAGGAGTAAACAGCTAAGATGAGTTAAGGAAATGGTAGTAGAAGGAAGTGAAGTGGTAGAGGAGCAAAGGAGAAAACTGGAGAAAAGGAGTAAAAGTGAGAGTAGAAAAGCCTGAAGTTGGTCCAGCTGTGTGCAGGACAGAGTCAGCAAGGTCAGCAACGGCAGTGATTGTCCGGAGGGGTGACCGTTTGGAAGTTCCTGGAAGGACCGCGGACGGGTGGTGGCCCGGCGGTCTGGAGCAGTGTACAAAGGACAGTCAGCACCAGGGCAGGGGTCTCTCGGACCCCGGCAAGGCTAGGAGTCGCCATAATTTGCCAAATCCGTCAGTGAAGGGGACGTCGATCCCCCAACAACCAAGTCCCGATTGAAGGCAACAGCCCAACCATTACAGTAGAGACACCGCCACCGCCAGGGCACCAGTTTCTAAGGGCCAGCGCCTGCGGGCAAAGAGTAGAGCTCCTCCAGTCCAGCTCGAAGCCGGGGAGCGGGTTACCGGTGGGAACCCATCTAGACCATCAACAACATTAGGTGCAGGAAAAGGGACATCACCGTCACCTACTGGGGAAAGCAAGTGCAGCCGTCCGTGGGAACCGTCTTTCCAGCCGTGTGTTTTACCGAGAACTGTGTCAACGTCTCAGGCTGAGTGAGTACCACAGTGCCGCAAGGCACAGTGCTGCCCCCGCGTCCCTGCGCCCACCAAGTCCTGCATCTCCCACCTAGTCACTGGGCCCCGGGATCACCAACCCCTACCCACGGAGGGGCAACACAACAACTTGCTGCTTCACACCATCACTCCCGGGATCCCTACACCAAGCAGCGGTGGTGCTAACAAATCACCACAACCGTGGGTGGCGTCACGGACAATAGACTGTATCCCAAAACCCAATCCCCTTTCACTCACGGGCGAGGAGCGCCGCTCGAGAACCCCCGGGATCCGGCCCACCGCTCGAGCCACCACTGAGCAGCAGCCGCCGGACCCGAGCAGAGGGGTGAGCGCAGTGCTGACACCCTCCTCCCCGCCTGCGACACTAGCTGTGTTGCCTACATGGTTTTTTGCAAACTGAAAAACTGACTTGTTATGTCTTGGTTTCAAAAATGTCTTTCTTCTTGCCACTCTTCCATAAATGCCAGATTTGTGGACTACATAACTAATACTTCTCCCGTGGAAGGATTCTCCCACATAAGCTGTGGATATATGCAGCTCCTCCAGAGTTACCAAGGGGCTCTTCGCTGCTTTTCTAATTAGTGCCCTCCTTTCTTGGCATGTCAGTATAAGTGGACAGCAATGTCTTGGTGTCACAAATCTGATTCCTCTGTGTAGAAGAGCAGCTTGTACACTAGGAGATGCTCTGCTGTGTTTTCCTGGGTTACTGGCTGGCAGGTTGATTGATAGTGCAGGCTTCCAAGCTGGTTCTGGGAGGTGCTGATTGCTCAGGTATTCCATCTTCTGGGTAATTGATCTGCTTCTTTACTGAGCATTCTCTCCCAGAATCTTGCCAGTCATACTTTCTAGCTCTGTTGTTGTGCTGTTGGCCTGTGTTCCTGCCTGTTCTCTGATCTTTGTTTTCTGACTCCAGACTGTTGTTTGACTCCTCTCCCTGTTCCTGTCATGACCTCCTGGGTTTTGACCGTAACCTGACCCCGTCTCAGTTTTCTCCCTTAATCCATTACGTGCCTTCCCAGAATTCTGACCCTCGGATTGTGACCTGACTATGCCTTTGTGTACTCCCTGTGTCCATACGTATCCTCCTGTTACCATAGCCTGGCTTTCCTGATTGTACTATGTGTAAGTAGTGACTAGCATCACACTTGTAGGTTTGCAGTTGTGCCATATTCCTTTCATCATTGGATAATGGATCAAACAGTGCTCCGTAAGATTTCCACAGCCTGGGCTATTTTTTTTATATCGTAACTGTTATGAATCGGCCCCACCGTAACCGCAAGGAGCCTGCTGCGGTTCCTGATATGCCCAAGCGCCGTGCCTCACATCATCCAGCTAGCTGCTTCCTCCTCCATGTCTAAGGCCAGAATCACACTTGCTAGTGCCTCGCGTGTAACTCGCGCGAGTCTCTCATGGTAGAACCCGGCTTGGCCATACACTCCCCTGACAGGAGCGGGTCGGTTGCATGTATCTCTATGCAGCTCAGACGCTCCTGTATGCATAGTGTGCGGCCATGCCGGGTTCTACCATGAGAGACTCGCACGAGTTACATGCGAGGCACTAGCAAGTGTGATTCTGGCCTAAGTGTGGAGAGGTGGCTAGTGCGCATTCTTGTGCCGATTTACCCCAGCAAGAACCTAAGTCCAGTGTTTCGCCTAGTGAGCATGCTCAGCCTGACTGTGCCATTCCTGAGGCTGAGTCCTTGGTTCAGGCTACTGAGCATGCCCCTACACTTGAAAAGCCTCTTTGCACAGGTACTTAAACATCGTGCTGTGTCTAAGTCCTGTGTTGTGCCTAATGAGCATGCTCAGGCAGATAGTCTGATTTCTGTTGTTCAGGCTACTGAGCATGCTCAGGCACTTAGTGCATCAGAGGCTAGGTCCGGTAAGGAACTCACTGAGCATGCCCGTGAGGTGGCAGGCTTTGATAGGCCAGCACGCATCAGGTGTCCTGATGATGTGGCCACTCTGAACTGGCTCACGGAGGCCCACCCCTATGACACGGCACCTCACCATTGGTCATCAGACGATGACTAGTGAGGTGTTTGGGGAGTGACTGCCATGAGGTCATCAGCGACGCGGCGGTTCCGGATAGGCCGCTGATGATGCCACTGATAACGTGGCACTCCACTATTGGCCCCTAGAGGTGCCATTGTGGTCCACCCTAAGTTTGGGGCGGACTCTAGGTAATAAAAGATGCTGGAGACAACATGGAGATATGCAGTCTTCATATGTGCTCAGATACAGCACACCTCCATGTGTTGAGCTTATTGCATTTTCCTACTGTCCAGTTCTGTGGTGTTAACTGGGCTGCGGCTGCTGTGCCACTTGTCCTATTGTGCCCCCTACGCTCATGGACAGCATACCCCAGGACCCCTGTGGCGTTAGCAGGGAGTTTCTGGGCTGGTGTTCTGTGCCCAGTAACACTAGTGTCAGGGCTTAGGCGCAGAGGTCCCGCTCTAGGGGCATGGCAGACAGGTTGGCGTAGTGCCAACATTAGGCTGGTGCTGCTAGTGGACCACCTAGGTAGACACAGCATAGGGCTGGGTGTGTGGACCCTGGGACACGAACAGGGTTCACAGTCTCCTGATCTAAATGCTATTTAACTTGGATCAGGTCCCTATTATTTCTGAGCCACCCTGCTCTGTATTCTCTGCCTAACCTTCGGGAAGCCAGCAGCTCCTTTGTCATCTGGAGTATGGTGAACCCCAACTGGCGATTGAGATATGCACCACCTTATCCTACTCTGCCAGTCCCCCCGTAACAGTAACCTTGCCTTTCTCTTCTCCATAACTTTACCTCTCACCTGTCTAGTGTGTTCCTTGGTTTTCATATTATTGTTTCATTGAAAGGTTCTAAAACCTCTGAGGCATTTACAAAACAGCTGTAGATATTCTGAGAGCAAATTAAACAGAGGTGAATTTATTTTAATTGTGTGACTTCTGGAGGCTATTAATCACTCTAAATTTAATTTAGGTGTATCGGACTACAGGGGGGCTAAATGCAAATGCACGTCACATTTTCAGATTTATATTTTTAAAATAATTAGAAAACCATGTATCATTTATTTTACACTTCATAAATAGTTGCTTCATATTGTTGGTATATCATATAAAAGCCCAATAAATACATTTTAGTTTGTTAATGTAATGTGAAAAAAATGTGGAAAAGTTCATGTGGTATGAATACTTTTTCAATGTACTGTATAGTTCTGCTACTGCGTACATTCTGTAGTAAAAGTAACTCTTAATCATAACTTTGCAGGTCAGAGTGATTACAGAGATACCAAATTAGTGAAGACTTTTTTTCAATTAAATAAAGAAAAAAAAAATCAGAAATTTGTAAAAAAAAAAAATATATAATTTTTTTTTTATTGTTCGGCCACTTTCCGAGACCTTTATCATTTTTATTTATTTGTCAGTTGAGCTGAGAGGGACCATGATTTTTTTTTTTGTGACAAACAGTTTAATTGATACTTTTAACTATAAATTACAATTTCATATGGTTTTACTGGCTTTTTTTATGGAGGAGTCTTGACCAAAAAACAAATTTCTGGTGTGTTTTTTTAATTTTTTTTACACTGTTTACTGATTGGGTAAAAGAATTTTATATTTTGATAGATCTGTCTTTTTGAATGCAGCAATACCAAATATGTTTATTTTCTATTTCTTTATTTTGAATAAGGATAAAGGTAGGATGTTAATTTGATATTTTATATTTTATTTTTTTTACTTTTTATTTTAGTCCCTCCATAGGACTAGGACCTGTGATTTTCCAATTGCTAATACTATATACTGAAATACTACAGTATTGCAGTATATAGTGGAATTCCTGATCACATAGCTGAGCTTCAGAGGTGTAAAAAGATGGCTGCAGGGGCTTTCAACAGGCTGGTGAAAAGGTATGTCCAACTAATGGGCATTCTACTTATTTGCAGCTGAGTAGAAGCAGCATTTAAATGGTTAACAGCCTATAGCCAATTGTTTGAGAATATAGCTGACATCTGCCCCATGTAAAGAGAGCTAAGTTACTGAGCACTCTCTACATGTGATTACCCCGATACATGTACATGATATTGTGTTACGGTTTTAAAGGGGTTTTCCATTTTAAAGAAAGTGACCCCCAAAAACTCTAATGTAATTACTATAACAAACAGAGCAGGTATTCACACTCCCTGGGTCCAGTGCAGGTTCCCTTTCCACCGCTCAGGCCTTTGTGTTTTGGCTGTAGTGGTGACGTCACAATTACAGATTGCATCAACAATCTATCTAATTATAGAGTTTAACGACTCATGCAATTTATCTTTACCAATCTGAAAGGGTCACATGGGCGACATTAGTAAATCATTTTCCACTGGGGGGGTGTGTGATGTTGATTTTAATTCTCACTCAGGTCTCCTACTCTCAGGTGTGACTGGAGCCTCAAATGTAATCCATTAGCATGGAAGTATGGAAGTACACTGTACTAGTGGAATTGATGAGACATATGCTCAGTTGGTAGCAGGCACAATGCTTTTTAATCACATCTAATTTATACAGAAGCACCGGTATATTGATGTCATATGGTGAAACATTACTTCTTAACAACATTTCTACAACATGGCATGCCTCTCTTGAAAACTTCAAATAACTGTCCTCTATAGAGATGAGCAAACCTGAGGTTCGAAGTTTGGGTTTGAAAATCAACTTTCAATAAACAAAGTTCAGGTTTGATTTTCAAATGAGTTTTGAGTGCAAACCACTCAAGCGAGCAGCGCTGTGCTTGGATATGATTAATGATTAGCCCTGTGCAAGCTGCGTACAGTGTTTGGATGGCTCACACTGGAGGTAAAATCAGCATGATCTGATGTAATGTGCACACAAAACAATTTGAAAAATTCCACCCACCCTCTCCCGTAAGTGTTCTTCTTATGGTTATAACAATATGAGCGGATCCACGAAATGCCTAATTACTGACTTCCTTTGAGGTTGGAATCAAGTCAGGGTTAAAAATCAAACTTTAAGATTCAAATATACCTGGTGAACCAAACTTCCAAAGGTTTCCTCATCTCTAGCTCACTATCCAGAGCCCACTTAAGTACAGTTTCCATTCCCTGGCCTGCCAAGTCCAGCACTTCTTCAGTTACACTGCCAGAATAGTTGCATAGTTACATAGGTTGAAAAAAGACCTAGGTCCATCTAGTTCAACTTTCCTCCACCAATTAAAACTACACATTGCCTCTTCTTCACGTGTGCTGTTTCAGAGTTTCCATATTCCCACCTCTCTACCTTTTGAGCTCCTTTTGAGCTCCTTGCTGTATCACTGCAACTGTGTTATCCTTCTGTCTCTTTTACTTCCTAGTAGGGATATCACAAATATTTGGCAATATTCAGCTTCGCGAATATCTGACAAATAGGTCGCCGCTATGCAAATATTCCATGCGCAATGTAAGTCTATGGGCAGCTCGAATAGTTGCTATTCGGCAACTATTCGGGTTTCTCATAGACTTACATTGCACATTAAATATTCGCAAATAGTCGAATAGCGGCGACCTATTCGTTAAATATGGGCTTAGCCTATTATTTGAGGTATTCGATCATCCCTACTTCCTAGGCATCCAGGTCATGCTAGCCAGATTACGATCCAGACTGCCACTTCTCCAGTTACTGTTTGCAGCCTAAGGCCCGTTTCACACGTCAGTGAAAAACACAGACGTTTTTCACTGGCGTGTAAAACACGCACATGTCCCTGCGTGTGCCGAAAATCACGGCACACGTGGGTTGTGTAAGTGCAATCCGGGCTCCGTTCACCGTGGCCCGTGATTGCACTTAGAGATTCACTCACCTGTGCCCGCTCCCGCTGTCCATGGTGCTGATCGCTCCCGCGGTGCAGCATCCGGCCGGCGGTGACCCCTGCAGGAGCTACTTCCGGGTCGGCTGTGTCGCGCATCATGAATATGCGCGACAGTAATCAGCCGGCTTAGAAGGAGCAGGCTGCATGGGCTGCAGAGGACAACGCTGGACGCCGGGTGAGTTAAAATGTTTATTATTTTAAATGCACGTTTTTTTCTGGCACGTGTTTCACTGACCACACCACTGCATGGTCCGTGGAACATCAGTGATGCCAGAAAAAAATGGACATGTCTCCGTGCAGCAATCACGCACACGCGGGTACGCCGCACGGAGACACGTGCAGTGAAAAATCACTGATGTGTGAGCAGACCCATTTATTATAATGGGTCTGCGTATGTCAGTGATTCTGGTACGTTAAAAAAAAAGCACAAACGTCCCAGAATCACTGACATGTGAAAGGGGCCTTACTAACACAAAAATATTCCTTGCTCACATCACCAACTTGCATCTAAACTTCCTCTTTTCCCCATCACTCCAAACTTCTGATTTGCTCTAAGAAGAAGTATATTTCCCCTTACCACAAAATACCTTTACCACCATATGGGCTGATCACCTATAACCCTTTCTTTCCCAGCTGCATATTCTCTACATGAAAGAAAATGAAACAACCATACCTTACAGCAGTCATCATTACCGTGCAACTAGTATATCAGAAACACATGAACACATACAACAAGTTTTCAGGGGAGAGATTTCCAGCTATTCTTATTCAGAGCCACTGAGCTCAGTAATTGGCTGCAGCGGTGATCCACCCTGTTGATAAAACATCAAGACCAAGGCAGGAAGCTAAATCCAAGCAGGGCTGTACTGGCCCTAAATAATGGGATTAATTCACAGCAAAAGGAAAATGTCATTATTATTATTATTACATGATAGATAATTGGTTTCCCAATTAGCGTTTAAAGATTAATTTGCTGCATAATTACTATATATAACATTTTATGGTGGATATTTCCTACTTAGTGCAGAACTATTTAGTAACTTAACTCTAGAATGTGCAACCATAGAAATAAATCATAGAGTAACCCAGCAGGCCTGCGAGGCCCCAGGTATGCGTCTAGGGTTAATTACCTATTCAGAAATATTAGGAAAGGTCCATTGAATTATGTACAATGGATCTACCTAATCAGCCACCAGGTTAATATTGAGAAAAGTGATAATGAACAAAACCAGATCTAATCTCCATTGCTATTGTCCTTATGTCTATTTGCTGTGGAAATACAGATTCAATGAACACCGTTTAATAAAGCAAACGTTATAAAAACAGCTATTTAATCAAATATTTATTGTGAATATAAGGATATCCATATTTGGGTCAATAGTAAATAATAATTGTATAGAAAAGATAGTTTATTTCAGACTTTGGTTCTTTATACTAATGAGGCTAGTGGATAGGATAGAGTTATTGCGCTAGATTTAAGGCCACCCTATGCTCTCTCTCTCTCTCTCTCTCTCTCTCTCTCTATATATATATATATATATATATATATATATATATATACATATACAGTGGAACCTTGGATTGGATTAAAGTCTACTTTACACACTGCGATATCGGTCCCGATATCGCTAGTGTGGGTACCCGCCCCCATCTGTTGCGCGACACGGGCATATCGCTGCCCGTGCCGCACAACATCGCCCAGAGCCGTCACACATACTTACCTGTCCGGCGACGTCGCTGTGACGGGTGAACCGCCTCCTTTGTAAGGGGGCGGTCCGTGCGGCGTCACAGCGACGTCACTGAAACGTCACTGAACCGCCGCCCAATAGCAGCGGAGGGGCGGAGATGAGCGGGATGTAACATCCCGCCCACCTCCTTCCTTCCTCATAGCGGCCGGGAGGCAGGTAGGGAGAGCTTCCTCGCTCCTGCGGCGTCACACGCAGCGATGTGTGCTGCCGCAGGAACGAGGAACAACCTCGTTACTGCTGCAGTAACGATAATTGAGAATGGACCCCCGTGTCGCCGATTAGCGATTTTGCACGGTTTTGCAACGATGCAAAATCGCTTATCGATGTCACACGCAACGGCATCGCTAATGCGGCCGGATGTGCGTCACAAAATCCGTGACCCCAACGACTCCGCATTAGCGATGTCGCAGCGTGTAAAGCCCGCTTAAGAGTAACGTGGTTTGAGAGCATTTTGCAAGACAAGCAAAGCTTTCTAAATATTTGTAACTTGGTTTAAGAGCAATGATTTGCAAAATGAGCAAATTCTCACCGTGCACACTTTCGGTTCCATCCTTTTACCACACTCTGATCCACTCTGGAGGTAACTTTCTGTACATATATACTGTATACTATTGTACAGTACATTATATACTATATAGCATGTCCATGAATTTGCATTTGTGGATACTGTATTGTACTCTGCTAACCAGTACAACACATTGCTTGTACTGTAATCTAATTACCTGTGCATTATTCCTACTCCATATTTGGCTTAGTTCTGCCCTTATTTTGGGGAGAATAAATTTGGGATGTGTACTGTACTAGAATAAAGATTGTCATATTTATACATTATTTTTTCTCTCTATAGTGCACCTCCCGCACACCAAAAATTCTTTTGTAAGCTAACGTGCAGTTTAATTTTTTATGTGCTTTTACTGTACTGCACAGTATTCTGTATTAGCATACTCTAATAATTTTATATGAATACAGTACATTATATTGTATTACTGTATTAAGTATGTATAAACACAGTAAATATTTTTGGGTTGTGGAACGAATTGTCTGCGTTTCAATTATTTCCTATGGGAAGATTTGCTTCGATAGAAGAGTAACTTGGTTTAAGAGCACAGTCCCGGAATGAATTATGCTCGTAATCCAAGGCTCCACTGTATATACTGTATATATACGTATAATTTGGTGGGAAAGTTTATAGGGTGCATATGACAAATTATTACAATAGGTTCTTAAACAAACAAGAACTAATGTTTACCATCAATGTATATCTCCATTTCATTCTGTATTTCTAATATTAGGCACACTACATGTGAACATGATTATAGAGGATTATATTTACAATTGTGAACACATACTTGACATTCTTAAATTTTGCACATCAACTTGGCAGAATAGCAGATCAGTGATTCCCAGCTGTGTAGCGCAAAATAAATATACTAGACACAAAACACACCTATAATATGCAGCAAGCAGATTCTAACCTAGATGAATGGTATAGTGCCACATGCAAACCTCAGTGTATCATACAAACCCCAATATAGTGAGGCTCCCAAGGATAAAAAGATTGGGGGTCTCTGTAGAAGGTGATAATCAAACATTTCATTTGACACGATGTCTACAGAAATCTGCAACCTTTACTTTCATTAATAAAATTACAAATTAAAGGCATTATTGTGACATACTGGCAAAATGTAAAATACGGAGCAATACATATTACAATCAGTAAGTGGCATATAAAGAAACATACTACATAAATATCTCCCAAAAGAGTATTGCAATTTTTTTTTTCATTGTAACTCTTAGGCTATGTCCGCACGTTGCTTTTTACCTGCTTTTTACCTGCTTTTTTGCTGCTTTTTCAACTGCAGCGTTTAATGCCAAAATGGTTGTGTTCTGCTTTTCAAGCAAAGTCTATGGGAATTTGGGTTTCTTGTCCGCACTATGCTGTTCAAACTGCAGCCTTTTTGTTGCAGAACTTTGGTCAAAAACTCAGCTTTGCAGTGCAAAACCCAAATGGCAAAAACAACTGACATGTGAATTGTTTTTGCCATTTGGGTTTTGCACTGCAAAGCTGAGTTTTTGACCAAAGTTCTGCAACAAAAAGGCTGCAGTTTGAACTGCATAGTGCGGACAAGAAACCCAAATTCCCATAGACTTTGCTTGAAAAGCAGAACACAACCATTTTGGCATTAAACGCTGCAGTTGAAAAAGCAGCAAAAAAGCAGGTAAAAAGCAGGTAAAAAGCAACGTGCGGACATAGCCTTAGGGCATGTGTCCATGATCAGTAATAGCAGTGTTTTGGGTGTTGTATGTTTCTGTTGCATCCAAAATGCGGCGTTGTACAGTAGAAGCACAGTGGATGGGACTTAAAGAAATCCCATGCCCACTAAATGTTTCTCCGCAGTATAAAATGGCATACTGCATGGCGTTCCGAGCTGCTGCATGCCAATTTATGTTGCTGAGATATGAGTGTTCTCCCCAGGGATAACACAGACAAAGTATGCAATGTACCCGAACGCTGATCGTGGGGACAAGCCTCTGCGGTCTAATGTGGAGAGCACTTGTGGTCCCGCAGGAGAGAACACGATGCGTTGCTGGTGAATTTAATGTATTTAGAATTTACAATTATTTGCATATTGTAGCAGAATTTTTTACTGACCCCATATAGTGAGTAAGTGCTTTTGTAGATATCATATCCTATTTATGTTGTAAATTCTTGCCTCAGAGATAGACAAAGTCCCAATGTGTGTTTATAGCCAATTTTTGTCTCAGAGACTAAAGCGGGCTTTACACACTGCGATATCGTTCCCGATATCGCTAGTGTGGGTACCCACCCCCATCTGTTGCGCGACACGGGCAAATCACTGCCTGTGCCGCACAACATCGCCCAGACCCGTCACACATACTTACCTGCCCGGTGACGTCGCTGTGACCGGCAAACTGCCTCCTTTCTAAGGGGGCGGTCCGTGCGGCATCACAGCGACGTCACTGAGCAGCTGCCCAATAGCAGCGGGGGAGCGGAGCTAAGCGAGGCGTAACATCCCGCTCACCTCCTTCCTTCCGCATAGCGGCCGGGAGGCAGGTAGGGAGAGCTTCCTCGTTCCTGCTGTGTCACACTGAGCGATGTGTGCTGCCGCAGGAACGAGGAACAACCTCGTTACTGCTGCAGTAACGATTTTTGAGAATGGACCCCCATGTCACCGATGAGCGATTTGGCACGTTTTTGCAACGATGCAAAATCGCTCATCGGTGTCACACGCAACGGCATCGCTAATGCGGCCGGATGTGCGTCACCAATTCCGTGACCCCAACGAGTTTGCATTAGCGATGTCGTAGCGTGTAAACCCCCTTAAGTCCTAATGTATGCTTATAGAGATTTCCTGTCTCAGAGACTAATGCGGGCTTCACACGATGCGATCTATCGTGCGATCGCATGTGCGATCGTACCCACCCCCGTTGTTTGTGCGTCACGGGCAAATCGCTGTCCGTGTCGCACAAAGTCGTTTAACCCCCGTCACACGTACTTACGTGCTGTGTGACATAGCTGTGGGCGGCGAACATCCACTTCCTGAAGTGGGTGGGACAATTGGCGTCACAGCGACGTCACACAGCAACCGGCCAATAGAAGCGGAGGGGCGGAGATGAGCGGGACGTAAACATCCCACCCACCTCCTTCCTTCCGCATAGCCGGCGGGAGCCGCAGGACGCAGGTAAGCTGTGTTCATCGTTCCTGGGGTGTCATACGGAGCGACGTGTGCTGCGCCGGGTACGATGAACAACCTGCGCAAAGTAAAATAAACGATTTTTTAAAAATAAACAACGAGTACACGATACCCGATTTCTCACCGATTTGCGATCGCTCATAGTTGTCACACGGGATGACGTCGCCAACGAAGCCGGATGTGCGTCATGAAAACCGTGACCCCGACGATCTATCGCACGATAGATCGCCTCGTGTGACGCCCGCATAAGTCCCAATACATGCCTATAGAGAATTTTTGTCTCGGAGACTAAAGGATGCTTTACACGCTGCGACATCGCTAGCGATAGCACCCACCCATGTCGCTATTTCGTCATGAGGGTGATCGCTGTCGTAGCGAACAATATCGCTACGGCAGCGTCACACGCACATACCTGCTTAGCGACGTCGCTGGAGACACCGAACAATCTCTCTTTTAAGGGGGAGGTTCGTTTGGCGTTACAGCAGCATCATTAAGTGGCCGTCCAATAGCAGAGGAGGGGCGGAGCTGAGCGGCCAGAACATGCCGCCCACCTCCTTCCTTCCTCATTGCCGGTGGACGCAGGTAAGGAGATGTTTGTCGTTCCTGCGGTGTCACACATAGCGATGTGGGATGCCGCAGGAACGACGAACAACCAGTGGCATGCACCACCAACGATATTATGATAAGGAGCGACGTGTCAACGATCAACCATTTTTGATGTTTTTGCCATCGTTGATAGTCGCTCCTTTAAGTCACACACAACGATATCACTAACGGCGCTGGATGTGTGTCACGAACACCGTGACCCCGACGATATATCGTTAGCGATATCGTTGTGTGTAAAGTAGTCTCAAAGTATGTTTATAGAGAATTTGTATCTCAGAGACTGTCCCAATACATGCCTACAGAGAATTTCTGTCTCAGAGACTAAGTTCCAATGTTTGTTTTAAGAGAATTTTTTGTTTCAGACTAAGTCCCAATACGTGCTTATAGAGAATTTTGGGATTACTAATTGGCTGATTGGGACTATGATAGAAGTTAGGTGAGCTCTAATTGCATACACCTAGAAGAGATCTCTTGGCTGGGTAATGCTGGATATGTCCAATTGAAATGGATCTATTTGACTGACAGTGAACTTAACCATCTCAGATATGGAGATGATTGATGTATGTGATACAGGGCGTTTCCAATTGGTTACAAACTCATGATGTAGCTCCTGTTTGGAGCATTGCCTGGTAGATCAAGGTTGGCTGAGTTCCTTGTGATGTCACAAACAGAGGTTATATAGGGTCAGATTCATTGTTTTAATCCATTAGTGCCTCAATCCTCCTGATGGCACCAGTTTGGGGAAACATGTTAGGGAGGCAATAGGTTCACAATTTTAATATAGAAAGCAGCAATGGATTATACCATAGCCCAATACTGACATTGAGAGCTGGATTATAGGTCTTTTTCTAGCCACAATATACTAATTATTGGGGGGCAAGGTATTACTGCTAATAAAGAGTAAGCAAAACAAATACCCATTGAAGCTCTTAATTGGTTTTAATAATGTGTGCTGTGCCTTTGAATTTATAATGCTAAATATTAAACATTATGTTTTAATGTAATGTAACGTAATTAGTCTTTAGTTTGGGGGTCTTTAGTTGCTTTTGACAAATTGTAATTAATTGTCTATACCTGTTGCTATGTTGACTAAGAACGGCTTTTGTTCAAGCCAGAAAGTTTAGTGCACCTTCTCATCTCCTTGTTTTGATTTTAATTTCCCTCCTTCTTTGTGATTGACAGCTCTTCTTTAACAGGAGCTTAGGTTAAGCGAGGTACAATACAAATAAGTGAGAAGGTGCATTTTACTGTTTGGCTATGTCAAGAGTGCACTGAATACCCATGCTTGGTTTAAAAAGTTATTTTGACTGACAAGCTCGCTGTAAATCAAATGACAGTGCCTTAAACATGTCAGAGAGAAGGGAGGGGAAATTAATTTAAATGCTAATGTGCATTTTATGGTAACCATCGCGACCGATGCCGGAACTTCCGCTGCCAGAGTGCTGACGTCAAAGGCAGGAGCCGCTTGCCTCGGATTGGCCAACGTGCTGCCTTTGAGTAGCGTCTTGATAGAAGAAATTCCTCCCTTGTCGCAATGGTTACCCGATACATATCCTGTAGCGGCGAACTACGTGTATCGGCAGAGGAAGCTCCGGGACATCAGTCGCAGGATTACCCGATACACATCCTGTAACAGCAAACTGCAAGTCCCAGGAGGCCGGCGATGGAAGGGAAGTTAAGGTTAGCATAATATGTGTGTTTGCGTGTATGTTTGTGTGTGTTTGTGTGTGTTTGTGTGTGGTTGCACGTGCTTGTGTGTGTTTGTGCATGTGTGGAATGGCACAATAGGGGACCAGGATGGGACATTTAACAAGTTGTGGAAGGAATTGTCAGCATTGCAATGATTTCCTATGGGAAATCTTGCTTTGCTGAATGAGTAACTTGGTTAAAAAGCACAGTCCCAGAACGTATTGTTCTCATTAACTAAGGTTCCACTGTATTAACATTGAATGACAGTATTACTGTAAAAAGCCAGTTATGCTTTTGGTGATTGAATTGTTATCGCACATAACCTTGAACTGTCGAACTTGAAGCTAATTGTTCGCGTTCATCGAACGACTCGAACATCGCCTAAAACAGGTCGAATTTGAGATTGGCAAACAGTTCGATTCGAACACCGCTCATCTCTAGTGAAGAGAGCCTGCCTAAAAGGACAGGGTGCAGGTTTCCAGAAGCACATGCTGGGAAGAATGTATGGGCACTGTACTGGGCATGGCATGAACCTATTTGCAATTTTTAATTCTGCAACATTCACTGTTTTTCACACCATAGGTGTTTTCCAGAGGCTAAATCGTCACCCCAACCGTAGATGAATTCCCAGAGGGGTGTAATTTCCAATATGTGGTCAGTTGATGGGATTTCTTCTGTTTTGGCACTTAGGGCTTCTGCAAATGGCATCCACAAATTATTCTAGGAAAATCTGTGCTCCAAATATCAAATGGCGCTCCTTCCCTTCCGAGCCCTGTGATGCAGCCAAACAGTACTGTACAGCCAAATGTAGGGTATTTCCATGTTTAGGAGAAATTGTATAATACATTATGGGTTTTTTTTACCTCTTGCCTTTGTGAAAATTGGAAATCTGGGGTTAAAACAACATTTTAATGGTAAAATTGTTTTTTTCTTGTTCACCGCTGAATAGTGTAAAATTTAGTGACACACCTATAGTGTCAATATGCTCACTGTATACATAGATAAATTCAGTGAGGGTTGCAGTTTTTAAAATGGGGTCATTTGTGGGGGAGTTTCTGCTGTTATGGCACCTAAGGGGATCTTCAATTGTTACACTGCACCTGCAAATTATTCTAACTAAATCTGGTTAAATATGGCCCTCCTTGTTCACTTTGTACTGTGCCTCAAAAGTAGTGTTCAACAACATATGGGGTATTGGCGTACTCAGCAGAAATTGCACAATGAATGTTATGGTCTCTTGTTACACTAGTGATTTTGAAAAATTTGCTGTTAAAGCAAGATTCTTGTGGATTAAAAATTTATTTTTTCTCTTTGTCATGGCTGAATGTTATAAAATTCTGTGAAGCACTTGGGGAATTAAGGTGCTCATAAAACATCAAGATACATTGCCTGAGGGGTCTAGTTTCCAAAGTGGGGTCACCTGTAGGGGAGCTTCACTGTTTGGGCAGATCAGGAGCTCTCCAAACGTGACATGGCGGCAACAATCTATTTTAGACAATGTTGCGCTTTAAAATTCAAATGTCGTTTCTTCCTTTCCGAACCCTGCCATGCTCCCAAACCGTAGATTTCCACCAAATATGTGCATTGCATTTTCTCTTGTTACTAGAGTTGAGAGCGGTTCGCGGTTCGAGGTTCTCCAGTTCGCGGCTCGAGTGATTTTGGGGGCTGTTCTAGATCGAACTAGAAGTCGAGCTTTTTGCTAAAGCTCGATAGTTCTAGATACGTTCGAGAACGGTTCCAGCAGCAAAAAGACAAGCTAATTACTAGCTGGCTTTCCGCTGTAATAGTGTAAGTGACTCTGTGACTCACACTATTATGAAATTTCAGTGTATAGTGTGCGGGAACAGCGCATTCAGATCACTGCTGTTTGGATAATGGCGATCGCCATTTTTTTTTTCCCCTTGTCTTCCTTCCCTAAGCGCGCGCGTGTAGTGGGGCAGGCCAGCATGTCAGCCAATCCCAGACAGACACACAGCTAAGTGGACTTTTAGCAAGAGAAGCAACGGCATGTGTGATAGGATGTCCATGTCACATGTCCATGCATTATAAAAACGGACATTTTCCTCCAGCACGCCATTATCTGCCTTCTGCGTCTTGGTGTCAGTCACCGCTGGCGTAGCTCCTGTCTCCGATACTGCTGTGTACGCTCTATACACAGCGCTATACAGAATAGGGATAGAAGTTTCTAATAGTCATTGTAAGGGCTAATACCGGCAGGGTCAGAGCCATAGGTGACAGTCAGGTCCGTGAAAACAGATTTTAATAGCTACACAAGATGACAGCGTCTGTGTAGCTAAGGTCAGGGATTTCCTCGCTGCATTTCCCCATTAGGAGGGATAGAAAGGGAGGCTTCCTTTCCTCTACCCAGACCCGCAACCCTGCCACTGTACCCTCCTGCCCTTTGCACACTCAAACTCATTGTTACTAAGCCATTATAATAGCAAACACTGAGTAAACTTAGTGGCAACCTAAAAGTGGCTGTTGGACTTCCATTAGTGTCCCACTGGTGCAAACCTATGTGCAGCACCTTTGCATTGCACACTCAAACTCATTGTTTTTAAGCCATTATACTAGCAAACACAGAGTAAACTTAGTGGCATCCTAAAAGTGGCTGTTGGACTTCCATTAGTGTCCCACTGGTGCAAACCTATGTGCAGCACCTTTGCATTGCACACTCAAACTCATTGTTACTAAGCCATTATACTAGCAAACACTGAGTAAACTTAGTGGCATCCTAAAAGTGGCTGTTGGACTTCCATTAGTGTGCCACTGGTGCAAACCTATGTGCAGCACCTTTGCATTGCACACTCAAACTCATTGTTACTAAGCCATTATACTAGCAAACACTGAGTAAACTTAGTGGCATCCTAAAAGTGGCTGTTAGACTTCCATTAGTGTCCCACTGGTGCAAACCTATGTGCAGCACCTCTGCATTGCACACTCAAACTCATTGTTACTAAGCCATTACACTAGCAAACATTGAGTAAACTTAGTGGCATCCTAAAAGTGGCTGTTGGACTTCCATTAGTGTCCCACTGGTGCAAACCTATGTGCAGCACCTCTGCATTGCACACTCAAACTCATTGTTACTAAGCCATTATACTAGCAAACACTGAGGAAACTTAGTGGCATCCTAAAAGTGGCTGTTGGACTTCCATTAGTGTCCCACTTGTGCAAACCTATGTGCAGCACCTCTGCATTGCACACTCAAACTCATTGTTACTAAGCCATTATACTAGCAAACACTGAGTAAACTTAGTGGCATCCCAAAAGTGGCTGTTGGACTTCCATTAGTGTCCCACTGGTGCAAACCTATGTGCAGCACCTCTGCATTGCACACTCAAACTCATTGTTACTAAGCCATTATACTAGCAAACACTGAGTAAACTTAGTGGCATCCTAAAAGTGGCAGTTGGACTTCCATTAGTGTCCCACTGGTGCAAAGCTATTTGCAGCACCACTGCATTGCACACTCAAACTCATTGTTACTAAGCCATTATACTAGCAAACACTGAGTAAACTTAGTGGCATCTTAAAAGTGGCTGTTGGACTTCCATTAGTGTCCCACTGGTGCAAACCTATGTGCAGCACCTCTGCATTGCACACTCAAACTCATTGTTACTAAGCCATTATACTAGCAAACACTGAGTAAACTTAGTGGCATCCTAAAAGTGGCTGTTGGACTTCCATTAGTGTCCCACTGTTGCAAACCTATGTGCAGCACCTCTGCATTGCACACTCAAACTCATTGTTACTAAGCCATTATACTAGCAGACTCTGAGTAAACTTAGTGGCATCCTAAAAGTGGCTGTTGGACTTCCATTAGTGTCCCACTTGTGCAAACCTATGTGCAGCACATCTGCATTGCACACTCAAACTCATTGTTACTAAGCCATTATACTAGCAAACACTGAGTAAACTTAGTGGCATCCTAAAAGTGGCTGTTGGACTTCCATTAGTGTCCCACTGTTTCAAACCTATGTGCAGCACCTCTGCATTGCACACTCAAACTCATTGTTACTAAGCCATTATACTAGCAAACACTGAGTAAACTTAGTGGCATCCTAAAAGTGGCTGTTGGACTTCCATTAGTGTCCCACTGGTGCAAAGCTATTTGCAGCACCACTGCATTGCACACTCAAACTCATTGTTACTAAGCCATTATACTAGTAAACACTAAGTAAACTTAGTGGCATCCTAAAAGTGGCTGTTGGACTACCATTAGTGTCCCGCTGGTGCAAACCTATGTGCAGCACCTCTGCATTGCACACTCAAACTCATTGTTACAAAGCCATTATACTAGCAAACACTGAGTAAACTTAGTGGCATCCTAAAAGTGGCTGTTGGACTTCCATTAGTGTCCCACTGGTGCAATCCTATGTGCAGCACCTCTGCATTGCACACTCAAACTCATTGTTACTAAGCCATTATACTAGCAAACACTGAGTAAACTTAGTGGCATCCTAAAAGTGGCTGTTGGACTTCCATTAGTGTCCCACTGGTGCAAACCTATGTGCAGCACCTCTGCATTGCACACTCAAACTCATTGTTACTAAGCCATTATACTAGCAAACACTGAGGAAACTTAGTGGCATCCTAAAAGTGGCTGTTGGACTTCCATTAGTGTCCCACTGGTGCAAACCTATGTGCAGCACCTCTGCATTGCACACTCAAACTCATTGTTACTAAGCCATTATACTAGCAAACACTGAGTAAACTTAGTGGCATCCTAAAAGTGGCTGTTGGACTTCCATTAGTGTCCCACTTGTGCAAACCTATGTGCAGCACCTCTGCATTGCACACTCAAACTCATTGTTACTAAGCCATTATACTAGCAAACACTGAGTAAACTTAGTGGCATCCTAAAAGTGGCTGTTGGACTTCCATTAGTGTCCCACTGGTGCAAACCTATGTGCAGCACCTCTGCATTGCACACTCAAACTCATTGTTACTAAGCCATTATACTAGCAAACTATGCTGCCAGTTTAAGGGCCGTAGTTGCATTGTCAGGGATAGTTATTGTTGTTTATTCTGCAGTTAATAAAGATAGACCACCTCTGCAATCTACACTACCTCTCAATTTTTACTACCACATTTTAAGTGCACAATCTTGTCGCAATCAAAATGAGTGGCAAAATGACAGATGCTGGTGGAAAGGGGAAGAGGCGTGTTGGAAAAGGAAAAAAAGGGTTTGTCCGTGGGGAAGGTGGCGAAGCTCCATTAACATCTGCTGAAGATAGACCATCTTCCAGCAAAAGTAAGATGTCTACTACTTACCGTGGACAATCCGATGTGCTCCCTTTTCTACGGGCACGAACAACTGGAACAAAGGTAGATGATGGCCAAAAAAAGAAAATGCTTGAATGGATCCCAAGTGGTCCAACAAGTGCCCTCTCCTCCACCTCAACTACCGCATCCAAAAAACACCAGTCCTCTGAGTTGTCATCCCAATCACACTTGCTTTCTCCCAGCTCTGAAGTCTCCATCCGCCCTGCACAGTATGGTGGAACTGAGATGGCTGAGTCTGCAGAGCTGTTCAGTCACACTATAGCCTGGGAATCAGAGGTATGCTCCCAAGCTACAGTGAGTACAGACCAGGAAATGGTCTACAGTGATGCCCAGAACCTTTGTGACTCAGATTCAGGCCGTGATGACCAAGTTTCTGAGCATAATGTTGACCCTTATTCACAAACTAGAACACCTGTTGTAATAGACAATGAGGAACATACTGATGACGATGAGACTCAGATACCAGATTGGGATGACAACTTAAATATTCGGTCAGGGCAAGAAGAGGCTCAGTCTGAGGGTGATCGGAGTTCAAACACAACAATTGATGAGGAAGTTCTAGATCCCACCTACTGTCAACCCACAGTCAGGCCCTCGAGGAGGTCAACAGAGACGGTGGAGGAGGATGCAACTGACGACAAAGTTACCTTGCGCCTTCCTGGACAGAGTCAGAGTTTTGGTAGCATGTCTACAACTGCATCCTCAGCCACCACTGTGCCTCTGAGCACTAGTCGGGGTGGATCAGCAGGTCGCATGCCACCTAAGCCTTGCCTAGCCTGGTCCTTTTTTGACATAGCAAAAGATCGCCCAAATTATGTGATCTGTAAAATTTGTCGTGATTCTGTTAGTAGAGGGCAAAACCTCAGCAGTTTGACAACTTCTTCCATGAATCGTCACATGAATAAACATCATATGTCCCCGTGGGAAGCTCACCATGCTGCAATGCGGCCTAGCGGAGCGAACCATCCACCGCCTGCCCCTTCCAGTGCATCCGCGCGCTCTTCATCTTCTAGGACTGTGGGGACAGCTGTCACACCTGGTTTTCCACGCACAACTTCCACCACTGTAACTGCAACAGGCAGTTTGCTTGGTAGGTCATCAGTTGGTTTGGAAGGGGAAACAAGTGCGTGTGTACAGCTCTCTCAGACATCGATAGCACCAACGTTGGATGAAGGCAACATCATGTCTACAACTGCACTTTCCTCACAAACCTGCATTTTTCCAGGGACACCCTACTCAACACCGTCTACACACAGCAGCCAGATCTCTGTCCCTCAGATGTGGACAAATAAAAGGCCATGTCCTGCGACCCATGACAAAGCTAAGAGGTTGACTTTCTCCCTCTGTAAGCTCTTGGCTACCGAAATGCTGCCTTTCTGCCTGGTGGACACACAGGATTTTAGAGACCTTATGTCTGTCGCTGTGCCCCAGTACCAGATGCCCAGTCGCCACTACTTCTCTAAGAAAGGTGTGCCCGCGCTACACCATCATGTAGCACACAACATCACCGCTTCCTTGAGAAACTCTGTGTGTGAACGGGTGCATTTCACCACCGATACTTGGACCAGTAAGCATGGACAGGGACGTTACATGTCGCTGACTGGGCACTGGGTAACTATGGTGATAGATGGTGAAGGGTCTGCTGCACAAGTCTTGCCGTCCCCACGACTTGTGTGTCAATCCTCTGTCTGTCCAAGTTCCGCCACTGCTTCTGCCTCCTCCACCTCATCTGTGTCCTCCACCTCCACCCCAAGCCTGCCTAGTCAGGCCACCAGCGTTCTCACTGCGTAGAAGGAATCACGCACCCCTCATTACTATGCTGGCAGCAGAGCGCAACGGCATCAGGCGGTCTTTAGCTTGAAATGTGTTGGAAATAAGAGTCACACAGCGGCTGAGTTGTGGACAGCTCTGGAGACTGAGTTTAATAAAAGGTTGTCTCCACTCAAACTGCAGCCTGGTAAGGCCGTGTGCGACAATGCTGCAAACCTGGGTGCGGCGCATCTCCTGGGCAAGGTGACACACGTACCTTGTATGGCTCACGTGTTGAACCTTGTTGTCCAGCAATTTTTAACACACTATCCCGGCCTAGATGGCCTTCTGACCAGGGCACGAAAACTGTCTGCTCACTTCCGCCGTGCAACCACCGCTGCTGAGCGACTTACATCGCTCCAGACGTCTTTAGGCCTGCCGGTTCATCGCCTGAAATGCGATGTGGCGACACGCTGGAATTCGACTCTCCACATGTTACAGCGACTGTGGCAGCACCACCGAGCCCTGGTGCAATACGTCATGACGTATAGCCTGGGCCAACGAGATGCAGAGGTGGGGAAGATCACCCTAATGGAGTGGTCTCAGATCAAGGACCTATGCACCCTTCTGCACAGTTTCGACATGGCGACGAATATGTTTAGCGCTGACAATGCCATTATCAGCATGACAATTCCAGTCATTTACATGCTGGAGCACACGCTAAACACTATTCGGAGTCAGGGGGTGGGACAACAGGAAGGGGAGGAACTACAGGAGGATTCATATGCGCAAGACACAACAACATCACCAAGGTCCAGACGTTCATCATCACCAAGGCGCCAGGCATGGGACCATGGGGGACAGAGATCAACAAGGGCGCATGGTAGCAGGAGAACATGAAGAAATGGAGGACGAACTGTCCATGGACATGGAAGACTCAGTGGATGAGGGAGACCTTGGTCAAATTTCAGTTGAAAGAGGTTGGGGGGAGATGTCAGAGGAAGAAAGAACAGTTAGCACCTCTATGCCACAAACACAGCGTGGACTTGGTCCGCATGGCTGCGCAAGACACGTGAGTGCCTTCTTGCTGCACTACATACAACATGACCCTCGTATTGTCAAAATTAAAAGTGATGATGACTACTGGCTTGCCACACTATTAGATCCCCGGTACAAGTCCAAATTTTGTGACATAATTCCAGACATAGAAAGGGACGCACGTATGTAGGAGTATCAGCAGAAGCTGTTACTCGATCTTAGCTCGGCTTTTCCACCAAACAACCGTGCAGGTGCAGGGAGTGAATCTCCCAGTTGTAACTTGACAAACATGGCATGGTCTCGTCATCTTCAACAGTCTACCCATACCAGTAGCACCGTATCTGGTGCTGGTAACAGCAATTTTATTGAATCTTTTCATAATTTTTTTAGACCCTCCTTTGCAAGGCCACCAGAGACAACAAGTCTGACACATAGTCAACGGCTGGAGAGGATGATACAGGAGTATCTCCAAATGAACATCGATGCCATTACTTTGCAAATGGAGCCTTGCTCATTTTGGGCTTCAAAACGTGAAAAATGGCCAGAGCTCTCCACTTACGCCTTGGAGATTTTGTCGTGTCCAGCTGCCAGCGTTGTCTCTGAACGTGTCTTCAGTGCTGCTGGGTGTGTGCTGACAGATAAGCACACGCGTCTGTCCAGTGACAATGTGGACAGACTAATGTTCATCAAAATGAACAAGTCATGGATCCACAAGGAATTTACTACCCCTGTGTCATCCTGGGGAAAGTAAATGCTTGTGTAATTTGAATGTGCTTGATGCAAATCTAGCTGTGAAGTGTACAACTAGGGCACAAGTGCTGCCACTGATGGGGTGTCTGTGTGGCCCAATTTTTGGAAAAAAGGGAGACTCTTCTTGGAGTAACCCTTGCTGTGTTTTTAAAAATGATCCAAGATGCACAGCGCTGGGATCAGGAAAGACTTTGCTACCTACCCCGGTGTCATCCTGGGGACGGTTAAGTATGGCGTATTTTTTAATGTGCTTGATGCAAATCTAGCTGTGAAGTGTACAACTGGGGCACAACTGCTGCCACTGAAGGGGTGGGTGTGTGTGTGGCCCAATTTTTGGGAAAAAGGGAAACTCCGCTTGGAGTAACCCTTGCTTACATTGTTTTTTAAAAATGATCCAAGATGCACAGAGCTGGGATCAGGAAAGACTTTGCTACCTACCCCGGTGTCATCCTGGGGACGGTTAAGTATGGCGTATTTTTGAATGTGCTTGATGCAAATCTAGCTGTGAAGTGTACAACTGGGGCACAAGTGCTGCCACTGAATGGGTGGGTGTGTGTGGGGCCCAATTTTTGGAAAAAAGGGAGACTCCGCTTGGAGTAACCCTTGCTTACATTGTTTTTAAAAATGATCCAAGATGCACAGAGCTGGGATCAGGAAAGACTTTGCTACCTACCCTGGTGTCATCCTGGGGTCGGTTAAGTATGGCGTATTTTTGAATGTGCTTGATGCAAATCTAGCTGTGAAGTGTACAACTGGGGCACAAGTGCTGCCACTAGAAGGGCGTGCCATGCCTATATCTGTGTCTCCTCCTCTTTTTCCTTGTCCAGCTCTTTTGTTTTCGCATGAGTATATGTCCTTGTCACTTTCCCATGTGTTTGTGTTGTGTTGTGAGTTGTTTGTCACCTTTTGGACACCTTTGAGGGTGTTTTCTAGGTGTTTTTATGTGTTTGTGATTGCCTGCCATTGTTTCCTATGCGGTTCGAGTGGTTCATCGAACGTTCGCCGAACCGAACTCGAACGAGACCTCCGTTAGGCGAACCGAACTCGAGCCGAACCGCGACCGGTTCGCTAATCTCTACTTGTTACCCTTTGTGAGACTGTGACCGGGGTTGTCTATGACGGCCGGTACGTCTCGCCCCGGTTGTGCTCCCTCCATGTATAGAAAGCAACTCCACTCCAGGGTTAATGCTGTTTCCCTGCAGGCTGAAAGGAGGGTTAAAAGGAAACAGGAACATGGGCGTTGGTCCCTAGTGTGAGGGAGTGAACACAACTCCCTAAGTTTCTGCCAGAGAAAGACATGTGTGCTGTTTTGGACTTTTGTTTGTGCAATAAACCGTGTGATGTGACCATTGGTGCCTGGATCCCGTGTCTTCTGCCGCGCAGCCGACCACGCTACCTCACAGATGGTGGAGAACGCGGACTTGCCAGCCCGGTGAGGTGTAGCATCCATCCCTGGTGACCCAGTAGCACATGTCCTGGATTCGAGCGGCTATACTACAGCCCAAACCCGGCGACGCCATGGAGGACATACTAAAGCAGCTGGCTCAGGCTAATGCACAGCAACAACAGGCTAATGCACAGCAACAACAGACCAATGCACACCTGCTCCGGTCGTTGGATCGTCAGCAGCAATCCTTGCAATTGCAGGAACAAAGGCACCAAGAACAGATGGTTCTCCTGGCCAAGTCGATCCGTGCCGGACCGGCAGCAACAACCCCGGGACCGGGTGACGTTGGCAGCGTCCGGAAAACGGTGAGACAAGCGTTGCAAAAGATGACCCCGGGGGATGATGTGGAAGCGTTCCTGGCGGTGTTTGAGCGGGTGGCCGAGCGGGAAAAGCTGCCGACCCCCCAGTGGGCTGAGGTATTGTCGCCCTATCTGACGGGGGAGCCCCAAAAAGCGTACCTGGACCTCTGTACCGAGGACGCCATAGAATATGAGACCCTAAAAACCGAAATACTTGCTCGGTTGGGGGTGAATACCTATGTACGAGCTCAGCGGGTAAGTCAGTGGTTCTATGAGGAAGTCAAACCCGTACGCTCCCAGGCCTATGACTTGTTGCATCTGGTAAAGAAGTGGTTGCAGCCTGACACTCTGAGCCCTGCGCAAATGGTGGAAAGGGTAGTGGTTGATTGCTTTGTGCGCATTTTACCCGTCACCATTCAACGGTGAGTAGGACAGGGCGACCCAAGTACCCTGGACCAATTAGTGTGCCTGTTGTAGCGGCATGTGGCTATGCAGGACACCGGTGCGGGAGTCCGCTACCGTCCCGTCTGAGGCCGCGCCCGCCGTCCCTGAGGTCCGGAAGGCTATGTACCCTAAACGACAACTCGTCAAGGGGGTTTCCTTCCCTATTAGATGTTGGCGGTGCCAGCGGGTGGGACATATGGAAGCCCAGTGTCCACTCACCACGGAGCCCATGGATTGTGGGGTTACCCGGCGGGGTTCAATGTATGCTCAGGCGGTGTGTACCGCGGACCTTGTTTCCCCGGAGACTGAGCCCCACTTGTGCCAAATACAGGTGAATGGATGTCCGGTTACAGGCTTGTTGGATTCCGGAAGCTTAGTGACCCTTGTGCGGTCAACCCTAAGGGCTGAAGTAAAGGCCACAGGACGTACCGTGGGGGTGGTTTGCATACATGGGGACCGCCGAGACTATCCCACGGGGATTGTCACCATCACAGCACCCTGCGGTCATGTGCAACATGAGGTGGGACTTATGAACACTCTTCCCTATGACGTGATCTTAGGAAGGGATCTGCCGTATTTTTGGACTCTATGGAAGGGGCCTCCTACGTTCCTTCAGGTATTGGACAGTCCGGGACCTGAGCCCGACAATCCCGAATCCGGGACGCCTGCCGTAGGGGTCCCCATGATAGGGATAGAATGTGAACCCGATAGGTCGCCCCTAGAGGTATTGGCAGGAGAGGCTGAGATGGTCGAGCCCATCCCGAAGTTGGAGGCATCCCCGGATACGTTTGGGAGAGCCCAACTCCAGGACCCTACATTAATACATGCCCGGAGTCGGGTGACAGTGGTTGACAGGGTGGCACAGCTGCTCGGTGCCCAGGTATGGTACCCCACTTCGCTCTTAAGCAGGATTTACTCTACCGGGTAGATGAAATACGGGGCGTGGGGGTAGAGCAGTTGGTGGTGCCCCAGCCATATCGCCGGCGGGTCCTCGACTTGGCTCATAAACACCTGATGAGTGGCCACCTAGGGGTCAAGAAAACGCAGGAGCGAATATTGCAAAGGTTCTATTGGCCCGGGGTCTTTGGGGAGGTAAAACGGTTCTGCAAAACCTGCCCGGAGTGTCAGCTTACCGCACCCCTGGTCCACTTTCGCAGTCCGTTGGTACCGTTACCCATTATAGAAGTCCCTTTTGAACGGATAGGGATGGACCTGGTGGGGGCCCCTCGTAAAGTCCGCTCGAGGGCACCAACACATCCTAGTGATCGTTGACTATGCCACCCGGTATCCAGAGGCGATACCTCTCAGACATACTGCGGCGAAGCTTATAGCTCGGGAGTTGTTTGCTGTGTTCTGCTGGGTGGGGTTGCCCAAGGAGATCCTTATGGATCAGGGGACCTCATTCATGTCTAAAGTGACCAAAGAGCTATGCCGGCTACTCCAGATCAAGCAGTCGCGTACTGTTACGTCCGGGTGGTGGAAACACTGGACCGTACACCGGTTTCCCCTGAGGAGGCAGCCAGGCCGGTCACCCGCCAGAGGGTCTTGATGCACGGCAGCCGAAGCACTATTTGGTAGCCAGACAGTCCGTAGGGGAGCTGGAAAGGTGGATGTTGCTGAACACACGGAGTTCTGGACGGTAGTCCGGGTGACGAGGCTCAGAGTCCAAGGCCGGGTTGAAGGGTCAGGCGGGATCCGGAACCTGCTGAGCGATGGGACGGGTCACCCAACGGAGCCAGGGACTGGAGACTGGCGGAGCTGCAGAGGTGGTGGAACATCCGCCGAAGTCACCGTCAGGGTACTGGAATGGACGTGGTTCGGAGCGGCTGGCGTGGCAGGACAGGCTCTGCGAGACAGACAGGGTTAATACAGGGTAAAGCAATACGGAGACCTGAACTCCTAGCTTACTAAACACGTAGAACAGGCCCCGCCCACCAGGAAAGAGAATCCTAATATACCCTGTACCTGTCTATGCAATTTCCTGTTTGAAGGTGCTGGCCCTTTAAGAAAGGGTCAATGACCGCGCGCGCCCTAATGCGCATGCGCGAGGCCCGTGTGCCAGAAGCCAGTCCAGGGAGCGGTGCAGAGGAAGCAGGGGTGCCCGGCAGCGTGTCCCACGTCGCTGAGGAGCGCCGGGAGCGGGGAGCTGGACGCATGGAGGGCGCAGGCGAGGAAGAGGAGACCGGGACCGGAGTGGTGAGTCGGGGACGCCGCCGGGAAGCGGGGAGCGGACCATGGGAACCGGAGAGCGGGGCACGGGGACAAGCCACCGTGCGGACCTTTAAACCCGGGGATCGGGTGTTGGTATTGATCCCCACGGCGGAGAGTAAATTCCTGGCTCAGTGGCAAGGCCCCTACGAGATAAAGGAAAGATGCGGGGTGGTCAACTATAAGGTATTGCAGCCCGGTAGGCGGAAACCTGAACAAATATACCATGTCAACCTGTTAAAACCTTGGCAGGAACGGGAAAGCCTGATGGTTGATTTTTCCCCATCTCCCTCCTCTTCGGGTCGTTCAAACCCGGCTCCAGCGACCTCCGGAGAGGACGAACCGGAAGTAAGGATTGGAGAAGCCCTCACCAAGCAACAGAGGCGAGAGGCTAGACGGCTGGTTCAGCAGAACCCCGAGGTCTTCTCCGAGCTGCCTGGTAGGACCAGTCTGATACGACATGACATTGTCACCGAGCCTCACCTGAAGGTACGTCTGAAGCCATACCGGGTACCGGAGGCTCGAAGACAGGAAGTGAAGACAATGCTACGCTTGGGGGTCATCGAAAAATCCCGGAGTGAATGGGCTAGTCCCATTGTCCTAATACCAAAACCCGATGGCTCCTTAAGGTTCTGCAATGACTTTAAGAGATTGAACGAAATATCCAAGTTCGATCTCTACCCCATGCCCCGGGTGGATGAGCTGATTGATAGGCTGGGACAGGCGCGATATTTCACCACGCTCGACCTGACCAAGGGGTACTGGAAGGTGCCACTGACGGAGTCTGTCAAGGAGAAAACCGCTTTTGTTACGCCGGAGGGTCTCTTCCACTATGTTGTCTTGTCTTTTGGGTTACATGGCGCTCCGGCCACGTTCCAGAGGTTGATGGACTTGATGCTGGAACCCCACCAGGCGTATGCATCAGCGTACCTTGATAACATCATTATTTACAGCTCTGAGTGGCAGACCCACTTGGAACAGGTACAAGCGGTGGTGAACGCGCTCCGAACAGCCGGATTGACAGCCAATCCCAAGAAATGTGCGTTGGGGCTCACGGAAGCCCGCTACTTGGGCTACGTAATAGGCCAAGGAGTGATTAAGCCCCAAATTAACAAAGTTGAGGCGATCCAGAAGTGGCCTAGACCCCTGACCACGAAGCAGGTTAGGGCCTTCCTAGGTATCGTGGGGTACTACAGGAGGTTTGTAAAAAATTTTGCGGGACTATCGGCCCCCTTGACGGACCTTCTCAAAGGCAAGAAGTCCGTCATGGTGCGCTGGACTCCGCAGGCCAAGGACTCCTTCCGGGCCCTGAAGGGGGTCCTGTGCGGACAGCCCGTTCTTGTCAACCCTGATTTCCGGAAGGAGTTCGTAGTCCAGACTGACGCCTCTGAGGTCGACCTGGGGGCAGTGCTGTCTCAGGTGGTTCAGGGGGAGGAACACCCCGTCACCTTCTTAAGTAGGAAGCTCACCCCTCCCGAGCGGAATTATAGCGTAGTGGAGAAGGAGTGCCTGGCGATCAAGTGGGCCTTGGAGTCCCTACGCTATTACCTGCTGGGACGGCAGTTTCGCTTGGTGACTGATCACTCTCCGCTGGTCTGAATGAGGTCCACCAAGGAACGGAATGCCCGGGTTACCCGGTGGTTCCTTTCTCTGCAGAACTTCTGGTTTACGGTTGAACACCGGGCCGGTAGGTTGCAGGGCAATGCCGATGCCTTGTCCCGCGGCCCGTGTTTTATGGCGGGAGTTCAATCCCGCACGCTTGAACTGAGGGGGGGTATGTGAGATTGTGACCGGGGTTGTCTATGACGGCCGGTACGTCTCGCCCCGGTTGTGCTCCCTCCATGTATAGAAAGCAACTCCACTCCAGGGTTAATGCTGTTTCCCTACAGACTGAAAGGAGGGTTAAAAGGAAACAGGAACAAGGGCGTGGGTCCCTAGTGTGAGGGAGTGAACACAACTCCCTGAGTTTCTGCCAGAGAAAGACATGTGTACTGTTTTGGACTTTTGTTTGTGCAATAAACCGTGTGATGTGACCATTGGTGCCTGGATCCCGTGTCTTCTGCCGCGCAGCCGACCACGCTACCTCACAGATGGTGGAGAACGCGGGCATGCCAGCCCGGTGAGGTGTAGCATCCATCCCTGGTGACCCAGCAGCGCATGTTCTGGATTCGAGCGGCTATACTACAGCCCAAACCCGGCGACGCCATGGAGGACATACTAAAGCAGCTGGCTCAGGCTAATGCACAGCAACAACAGGCTAATGCACAGCAACAACAGACCAATGCACACCTGCTCCGGTCGTTGGATCGTCAGCAGCAATCCTTGCAATTGCAGGAACAAAGGCACCAAGAACAGATGGTTCTCCTGGCCAAGTTGATCCGTGCTGGACCAGCAGCAACAACCCCGGGACCGGGTGATGTTGGCAGCTTCCGGAAAGCGGTGGGACAAGCGTTGCAAAAGATGACCCCGGGGGATGATGTGGAAGCGTTCCTGGCGGTGTTTGAGCGGGTGGCCGAGCGGGGAAAAGCTGCCGACCCCCTCAGTGGGCTGAGGTATTGTCGCCCTATCTGACGGGGGAGCCCCAAAAAGCGTACCTGGACCTCTGTACCGAGGACGCCATAGAATATGAGACCCTAAAAGCCGAAATACTTGCTCGGTTGGGGGTGAATACCTATGTACGGGCTCAGCGGGTAAGTCAGTGGTTCTATGAGGAAGTCAAACCCGTACGCTCCCAGGCCTATGACTTGTTGCATCTGGTAAAGAAGTGGTTGCAGCCTGACACTCTGAGCCCTGCGCAAATGGTGGAAAGGGTAGTGGTTGATTGCTTTGTGCGCACTTTACCCGTCACCATTCAACGGTGGGTAGGACAGGGCGACCCAAGTACCCTGGACCAATTAGTGTGCCTGGTGGAGCAGCATGTGGCTATGCAGGACTTGATATGGGACACTGAGACTTTGCGTGCCGCCCGTCGGTCCGGCCCCTCCAAGCCTCGGGCCAAGGACCCACCGCGGACACCGGTGCGGGAGTCCGCTACCGTCCCGTCTGAGACCGCGCCCGCCGTCCCTGAGGTCCGGAAGGCTATGTACCCTAAACGACAACTCGTCAAGGGGGTTTCCTTCCCTATTAGATGTTGGCGGTGCCAGCGGGTGGGACATATGGAAGCCCAGTGTCCACTCACCACAGAGCCCATGGATTGTGGGGTTACCCGGCGGGGTTCAATGTATGCTCAGGCGGTGTGTACCGCGGACCTTGTCTCCCCGGAGACTGAGCCCCACTTGTGCCAAATACAGGTGAATGGAAGTCCGGTTACAGGCTTGTTAGATTCCGGAAGCTTAGTGACCCTTGTGTGGTCAACCCTAAGGGCTGAAGTAAAGGCCACAGGACGTACCGTGGGGGTGGTTTGCATACATGGGGACAGCCGAGACTATCCCACGGGGATTGTCACCATCACAGCACCCTGCGGTCAGGTGCAACATGAGGTGGGACTTATGAACACTCTTCCCTATGACGTGATCCTAGGAAGGGATCTGCCGTATTTTTGGACTCTATGGAAGGGGCCTCCTACGTCCCCTCAGGTATTGGACAGTCCGGGACCTGAGCCCGACAATCCCGAATCCGGGACGCCTGCCGTAGGGGTCCCCATGATAGGGATAGAATGTGAACCCGATAGGTCGCCCCTAGAGGTATTGGCAGGAGAGGCTGAGATGGTCGAGCCCATCCCGGAGTTGGAGGCGTCCCTGGATACGTTTGGGACAGCCCAACTCCAGGACCCTACATTAATACATGCCCGGAGTCGGGTGACAGTGGTTGACGGGGTGGCACAGCTGCCCGGTGCCCAGGTAAGGTACCCCCATTTTGCTCTTAAGCAGGATTTACTCTACCGGGTAGATGAAATACGGGGCGTGGGGGTAGAGCAGTTGGTGGTGCCCCAGCCATATCGCCGGCGGGTCCTCGACTCGGCTCAACCTAATGAGTGGCCACCTAGGGTGTCAAGAAACCGCGCGCGCGCCCTAATGCGCATGCGCGAGGCCCGTGTGCCAGAAGCCAGTCCAGGGAGCGGTGCAGAGGAAGCAGGGGTGCCCGGCAGGGTGTCCCACGTCGCTGAGGAGCGCCGGGAGCGGGGAGCTGGACGCAAGGAGGGCGCAGGCGAGGAAGAGGAGACCGGGACCGGAGTGGTGAGTCGGGGACGCCGCCGGGAAGCGGGGAGCGGACCACGGGAACCGGAGAGCGTGGCACGGGGACCGGGAAGCGTGACACGTACGTCTGTGTATCATCCTCAAACGGACGGTTTAGTGGAGCGATTCAATAAAACCCTGAAAACCATGCTCAAAAGGGTGATTTCCAAAGACGGGAAAGACTGGGATATGATGCTCCCCTATTTGCTGTTTGCCATCTGAGAGGTGCCACAGGCATCCACGGGGTTTTCGCCTTTTGAGTTGGTATACGGGCGACATCCCCGGGGATTGTTGGACCTGGCAAAGGAAACATGGGAGCAGGAGCCCACCCCCCATAAAAGTGTGATTGAACACATTTTAGGAATGCAGAACCGCATAAGCGCGGTCATGCCAATTGTGAAGGAGCATTTACAGGAGGCTCAGGCCGCGCAAAGCGGCCGCTACAATAGACAAGCCACCGTGCGGACCTTTAAACCCGGGGATCGGGTGTTGGTATTGATCCCCACGGCGGAGAGCAAATTCCTGGCTCAATGGCAAGGCCCCTACGAGATAAAGGAAAGAATCGGGGTGGTCAACTATAAGGTATTGCAGCCTGGTAGGCGGAAACCTGAACAAATATACCATGTCAACCTGCTAAAACCTTGGCAGGAACGGGAAAGCCTGATGGTTGATTTTTCCCCATCTCCCTCCTCTTCGGGTCGTTCAAACCCGGCTCCAGCGACCTCCGGAGAGGACGAACCGGAAGTAAGGATTTGAGAAGCCCTCACCAAGCAACAGAGTCGAGAGGCCAGACGGCTGGTTCAGCAGAACCCCGAGGTCTTCGCCGAGCTGCCTGGTAGGACCAGTCTGATACGACATGACATTGTCACCGAGCCTCACCTGAAGGTACGTCTGAAGCCATGCCGGGTACCGGAGGCTCGAAGACAAGCCATATCAGAGGAAGTGAAGACAATGCTACGCCTGGGGGTCATCGAAAAATCCCGGAGTGAATGGGCTAGTCCCATTGTCCTAATACCAAAACCCGATGGCTCCTTAAGGTTCTGCAATGACTTTAGGAGATTGAACGAAATATCCAAGTTCGATCTCTACCCCATGCCCCGGGTGGATGAGCTGATTGATAGGCTGGGACAGGTGCGATATTTCACCACGCTCGACCTGACCAAGGGGTACTGGCAGGTGCCACTGACGGAGTCTGTCAAGGAGAAAAGCACTTTTGTTACGCCGGAGGGTCTCTTCCACTATGTTGTCTTGTCTTTTGGGTTACATGGCGCTCCGGCCACGTTCCAGAGGTTGATGGACTTGGTGCTGGAACCTCACCAGGCGTATGCATCAGCGTACCTTGATAACATCATTATTTACAGCTCTGAGTGGCAGACCCACTTGGAACAGGTACAAGCGGTGGTGAACGCGCTCCGAACAGCCGGACTGACAGCCAATCCCAAGAAATGTGCGTTGGGGCTCACGGAAGCCCGCTACTTGGGCTACGTAATAGGTCAAGGAGTGATTAAGCCCCAAATTAACAAAGTTGAGGTGATCCAGAAGTGGCCTAGACCCCTGACCACGAAGCAGGTTAGGGCCTTCCTGGGTATCGTGGGGTACTACAGGAGGTTTGTAAAAAATTTTGCGGGACTATCGGCCCCCTTGACGGACCTTCTCAAAGGCAAGAAGTCCGTCATGGTGCGCTGGACTCCGCAGGCCGAGGACTCCTTCCGGGCCCTGAAGGGGGTCCTGTGCGGACAGCCCGTTCTTGTCAACCCTGATTTCCGGAAGGAGTTCGAAGTCCAGACTGACGCCTCTGAGGTCGGCCTGGGGGCAGTGCTGTCTCAGGTGGTTCAGGGGGAGGAACACCCCGTCACCTTCTTAAGTAGGAAGCTCACCCTTCCCGAGCGGAATTATAGCGTAGTGGAGAAGGAGTGCCTGGCGATCAAGTGGGCCTTGGAGTCCCTACGCTATTACCTGCTGGGACGGCAGTTTCGCTTGGTGACTGATCACTCTCCGCTGGTCTGGATGAGGTCCGCCAAGGAACGGAATGCCCGGGTTACCCGGTGGTTCCTTTCTCTGCAGAACTTCTGGTTTACGGTTGAACACCGGGCCAGTAGGTTGCAGGGCAATGCCGATGCCTTGTCCCGCGGCCTGTGTTTGATGGCGGGAGTTCAACCCCGCACGCTTGAACTGAGGGGGGGTATGTGAGACTGTGACCGGGGTTGTCTATGACGGCCGGTACGTCTCGCCCCGGTTGTGCTCCCTCCATGTATAGAAAGTAACTCCACTCCAGGGTTAATGCTGTTTCCCTGCAGGCTGAAAGGAGGGTAAAGGAAACAGGAACATGGGCGTGGGTCCCTAGTGTGAGGGAGTGAACACAACTCCCTGAGTTTCTGCCAGAGAAAGACATGTGTGCTGTTTTGGACTTTTGTTTGTGCAATAAACCGTGTGATGTGACCATTGGTGCCTGGATCCCGTGTCTTCTGCCGCGCAGCCGACCACGCTACCTCACACCTTATAAAAATGCAAAATTTGGGGTTAAATTAACATTTTTGTGGGAAAAAGTTAAATTTTCATTTTTTTCCTTCCACATTGCTTTAGTTCGTCTAAAGGGTTAATAGACTTCTTGGGTGTGATTTGAGTGGAATAGGTTTTAGAATGGTGTCACTTTTGCTATCTTCTGTCCCGTAGGCCTGTCAAAGTCACTTCAAATGTGATGTGGTCCCTTAAAAATAGTTTTGTATATTTAATATAATAATATTAAATTGCTGATAAACTTTGAACCCTTCTAACTTCCTAATAAAAAAATGATGTTTCAAAAATGGTGCTAATGTAAAGTAGACATGTGCGAAATGTTATTTGTTAACTATTTTGTGTGACATAACTCTGTGGTTTAAAGGGAACCTGTCAGGTTCAATCAAGGCCGGCCTTAGCCTGAATGGCGCCCTGTGCAAAACTGCCCTTTGGTGCCCCCCCCTACTGATTTTGTACCCAGTTTCCAGGAAACAAATGAGAATCAGAGGCCATTTTTTTTATATCCTAAGAAAATTGATTTCTTCAAATGTACAATAAAGTCCTCCAGATTTGTGCTGGAGAATCTGCTTCTCAATCCACATTAATTCCACCACATCTGAAATTATTGTTATTGGGGTCTTCTCATCTCATACATGCTGTATGCCTGGATATTACATTATGGATGGTACATATGGATCCCCCCCAATGGGGCTCACATGTATCTGCAGAATGAGGCGCTGTCGCTTTGTGGAGAGATGGTATAAATTCCTATACACTTAGAGCGGCGCAGGTTGTGGTCCCATTGGTGGGATTAACATCTACTATACAAATCCTGACGATAAATGTACCAGATGACAGCAGACAAGGCACCATGGAGCCGGCGGCCGATGCTGTGTGTATGCCGGACCAAAAAGTCCAAAATACAGATGTTAAAGGGGAATGTACGAAATTAGAAAAAAATCTCTGCTTTCTACATAATAAAGAGTCCTCAGGTTATATGTGTCGCTGCCTCTCAGCTCCAATGACCTGAACAGACTGAGGTGCAGTACCACATACACACCATAAGAACAGGGGGTGCTGTGTATGTGTCGCTGCCTCTCAGCTCCACTGACCTGAACAGACTGAGCTGCAGTACCACAAACACACCATAAGAACGGGGGGGCGCTGTGTGTGTGTCGCTGCCTTTCAGCTAAAATGACCTGAACAGACTGAGGTGCAGCACCACATACACACCATGAGGATGGGGCACGGTGTATGGAAGAACTACAGCATATATATTGTAATCCCTTTATTAACCAGACTGGGCACACCCCATTTGGCAATGCTGCAAATAATTTTGTTGGAAAATTTGTAAGATAAATCCACACCGAATAATGTAATATTCTTTAGAACTTCATAATGCACACCTCAGCTGCTATAGAACCTCATTATACACATCTCAGCTGCTGCAAAATCTCATAATTCACCTCAGTTGCTTCAGAACCCCATAATACACACCTCAGCTACTGCAGAACCCCATAATACACATCTCAGCTGCTGCAGAACCCCATAATACACACCTCAGCTGCTGCAGAACCCCATAATACACACCTCAGCTGCTGCAGAACCCCATAATACACATCTCAGCTGCTGCAGAACCCCATAATACACACCTCAGCTGCTGCAGAACCCCATAATACACACCTCAGCTGCTGCAGAACCCAATAATACACACCTCAGCTGCTGCAGAACCCCATAATACACACCTTCAGCTGCTGCAGAACCCTATAATACACACCTCAGCTGCTGCAGATCCCAATAATACACACCTCAGCGGCTGCAGAACCCCATAATACACACCTCAGCTGCTGCAGAACCCTATAATACACACCTCAGCTGCTGCAGAACCCCATAATACACACCTCAGCTGCTGCAGAACCCCATAATACACACCTCAGC
The DNA here is from genome assembly GCF_048569485.1 of Anomaloglossus baeobatrachus. NCBI lineage: Eukaryota > Metazoa > Chordata > Amphibia > Anura > Aromobatidae > Anomaloglossus > Anomaloglossus baeobatrachus. The sequence goes on along the minus strand of NC_134356.1, from coordinate 99,126,584 downwards.
TGCTGCAGATCCCAATAATACACACCTCAGCGGCTGCAGAACCCCATAATACACACCTCAGCTGCTGCAGAACCCCATAATACACACCTCAGCTGCTGCAGAACCCCATAATACACATCTCAGCTGCTGCAGAACCCCATAATACACAACTCAGCGGCTGCACAACCCCATAATACACACCTCAGATGCTGCAGAATCCTATAATACACACCTCAGCTGATGCAGGACCTCATCATACATAACTCAGCTGCTGCAGAACCTCATAATACACACCTCAGCTGCTGATGATGCATTACATTGATAGAATGGCCTTCATAACGATGCTGCGATGTCGCACGCGATAGTCCCCGCCCCTGTCGCAGGTACGATATCTTGTGATAGCTGGCGTAGCGATAATTATCGCTACTCCAGCTTCACATGCATTTACCTGCCCTGCGACCGTTGCTCTGGCCGGCGACCCGCCTCCTTCCTAAGGGGGCGGGTCGTGGGCATCACAGCCATGTCACACGGCAGGCGGCCAATGGCGGCGGAGGGGCGGAGATGAGCAGGATGTAAACATCCCGCCCACCTCCTTCTTTCCGTATAGCCGCTAGCGGCAGGTAGGGAGATGTTCCTCGCTCCTGCGGCTTCACACACAGCGATGTGCGCTGCCGCAGGAACGAGGAACAACATCGTACCTGTCGCGGCACCGGCATTACGGCATTATGGAAAAGTCAGAGCCTGCACCGATGATACGATAACGACGCTTTTGCGCTCGTTCATCGTATCATCTAGGATTTACACACTACGATATCGACTGTGATGCCGGATGTGCGTCACTTTCGATTTGACCCCACCGACATCGCACCTGCGATGTCGTAGTGTGCAAAGCCGCCCTAAGGCTAAGTTCACACAGGACATCTTTTGTAGCATTTTTGAGGTCACAAAGATGCCCCTGCATGCATTTCCTCCTCCCAGCAAAGTCTATGGGATTTCTCTTTTGCTGTCCACACTGGGTATCTTTTGTTGGCTGCATCTTGGCTGCGTTTTTGAAGATGCATCTGTCAGTTCTTTTTGTGTTTTTGTTTTTGAACCCTTCCAGTCAATAATTAAACTTAAAAACCGCATTGGCCAAAACGCGGTAAAAATGTGTCAAAAACACATAGCGGTTTTTTATGCGTTTTTGCCGCGGTGCATTTTTGGTGCATTCTTGGTACAAAAACACTGCATATTTGTGGTAAAAAAGATGCCCCGTGTGAACATCCCCTAAACCATTCCATGTGATGTGCAGACGGCAGTGACGCCATGTAACATATGAGACTCCACTGTTATTTTGTACCAGGTAAGGAATCTGACAGCAGATTCCTCCTGCACGACCCCCGCGTGGAAGGAATCAGACACCGGCTCCATTATTGCAGGCGTGTATATGTTACTCTGATGCTTACACATTTCAAATAAAACACATTTTATCTCTGCCGAGGACGATGCAGTCAGGAGGAGCCCAGGAGGCCGGTGCCCAATGGCTTCTCCCTGCTCTGCTGCACATTGACTGGTCCAACCCCCAAAATGTGTAATACACACTGTTAGGATTTAATTTGCCAATGAAATCACTCACCAGTGATTTGCAGACTCGGGGTCATCTGCTGAATGACATCTCCTCCTGCGTCTCTCATTGTTATCATTTTCAATTTGAGAGGAACAGGAGGAGACGTCATTCTGCAGATGACCACATTGCAAATTGCATGTGAGTGATCAGGTGACAACTACTCGAATCAGCAAGTGAAATCCTAACAGAGTGCATATTATACACCTATAGGATATGGCAGGTCAATATTCAGAATTACATTACACACTATACGTGACCGGTACAGGGCACATGTAGGGTGTACAATCTAATATATAAAGCTGAGTGTGTGTGTGTGTGTGTGTGTGTGTGTGAGTGTGAGTGTGTGTATGTGTGTATGTGTATGTGTATGTGTATGTGTGTGTGTGTGTGTGTGTGTGTGTGTATGTGTGTGCGTGTATATATGTGTGTGTGTGTGTGTGTGTCTGTCCAATAAAGGAATTCACACCGTCACATTTACAATCACAAAATTTTGCGCAAATGCCTCATGTGACTCAGGGAACGTCATAGACTATGTTTTGATGAGAAATTTTAACCCCGCACTTTACAGTTATTCGCCGCAAAAACCTGCTTACACTAAAATCAATGGCGCTGGGAACTACAGGTCATTAATAAGAGCTGTAATTGGTTGCTATGGGCAACAAAGGACATTCTTTTTTTAAGACAGGTAATGTGTCAGATAATATGATGTCAATAGAGACAAACACAGAGACACAGACACACAGAGATACACAGGGACACAGAGTCTGATACAGAGACAGAGACACACAAACAAAGAGACAGACACAGAAACAGAGACAGAGAGAGAGACACACACACAGACACACACACAGACACACACACAGACACACACACACACACAGACTGATGCAGAGACACACACAGGGACAGGGACACACACAGGCACAGGGACACACACAGGGACAGGGGGACACACAGGGACAGGGACACAGACTGAAAGAGACACACAGAAACAGACACACAGAGACATAGACATAGAATCACAGAGACTGATATAGAGACAGAGAAGAGACACACAGAGACAAAGAGAGAGAGCGACACAGAGACACACAGAGACAGAGACTGATACAGAGACACACAGAGACTGATACAGAGACACACAAAGACACACACAGAGACAGACTGATACAGACTGATAAAGAGACACACAGAGACATAGACACTCAAAGACTGATTCAGAGACACAGAGGCACAGAGAAAGAGATGGAGACACACACATATACAGAGACACACAGACAGAGACACACACAGGGACACACAGAGGCACACATACAGAGACAAAGACACGGACACACACAGAAGCACAGACACATACAGAGACACATTCACACACAGAGACACACAGACAGAGACACAGAGGCAGAGACACACAGAGACAGACACATAGACAGAGATACACAGACAGACACACACAGAGACCCACAAAGACAGAAACACACAGACACACATAGACACAAATATAGTCACAGAGACAGAGATACACAGAGACAGAGACACACAGAGATACATACAAACACAAGCACAGACAGGCAGAGACAGAAACACAGAGAGAGAGAGAGAGAGAGAGAGACAGACAGACAGAGAGGGACACAGAGAGGGAGAGAGGGAGAGAGACAGTTACTATCCCGGAAACCGCCAGGTACTACAGCTAGTATATATATATATATATGTATCTATTACCCCCTACACATGCTCTGCACCCACTCTGGCCGCAGCTGCAGGGCCCACTGGCATCCCGTCCCAGGCTCCCCCTGATGTCATTACACTTATCCAGGGCCCACAGCTGCAGAGCAAGGGCGAAACAGAGAGCCAGTGGCCATCCAGTCCTCAATGGTGTTCAACCATGCATTCGAGAAAATAGCAATGGCCCCCATCACCCACACGCCAAGTCATTTTGCCACTGTGTAAATTACACCATATACATGACACACACATAGATACTATAGAAAAGATAGATGGTTACAAGGTCAGACTGGGGTGTCTGGGGTCCACAGGAGGAGTTAACTCTAGAGGCCACACAACTATATGCAAATCGCTGCAGGAGCCCCCACACAGCCTCCTATGCACATCAGGAACCCCCACACAGCCTCCTATGCACAGCAGGAGCCCCCACACAGCCTCCTATACACAGCAGGAGCCCCCACACAGCCACCTATACACAGCAGGAGCCCACACACAGCCTCCTATACACAGCAGGAGCCCCCACACAGCCTCCTATACACAGCAGGAGCTCCCACACAGCCTCCTATACACAGCAGGAGCCCCCACACAGCCTCCTGCACACAGCAGGAGCCCCCACACAGCCTCCTGCACACAGCAGGAGCCCCCACACAGCCTCCTGCACACAGCAGGAGCCCCCACACAGCCTCCTGCACACAGCAAGACCCCCCCCCCACACAGCTTCCTATGCATAGCAGGAGCTCCCACACAGCCTCCTATGCACAGCAGGAGCCCCCATACAGCCTCCTGCACACAGCAGGAGCCCCACACAACCTCCTATACACAGCAGGAGCCCCCACACAGCCTCCTGCACACAGCAGGAGCCCCCACACAGCCTCCTGCACACAGCAGGAGCCACCACACAGCCTCCTGCACACAGCAGGAGCCCCCACACAGCCTCCTGCACACAGCAGGAGCCCCCACACAGCCTCCTGCACACAGCAGGAGCCCCCACACAGCTTCCTGCACACAGCAGGAGCCCCCACACAGCCTCCTGCACACAGCAGGTGCCCCAACACAGCCTCCTATACACAGCAGGAGCTCCCACACAGCCTCCTATACACAACAGGAGCCCCCACACAGCCTCCTATGCACAGCAGTGGCCTCCACATAGCCTCTTATATACAACAGGAGCCCTCACAGATCCCATATAGACATAAAAAAAAATTATACTCACCTAATCCTGATTCCTAGCACCGCAGCCTCCATCTTCTCTTCTATGGTGGCCTGTGGAGGCAGTGCGATGCAATGATGTCACTGCTCTGCCCTTGTGGATATACGATCTCCTAAGACACAGGCCTGCAGCGGTCTGTGGCTTAGGAGATTGGCAGTGATAGAGCAGGGAGCTCTGTGCTCTGTCACAGGATTGAACTGTATCGGGGTGACGCCGACATAGTTCAGTGCGGTGGTAGCAGAAGACTCGGGGCTCCGGCCAAGAAGTTCTGGGTTGGAGCTCTGGATCTTTGATGCCAGTGGTGCCCCTGCCGGCAGGTCCCTTGTTCAGTTAGGCTGCTTTCACACATCCGGTTTTAGCTGAGCGGCACAATACGGCGCTTTGCAGAAAAAACTCAACCGTTTTTTTTTTGCCGCAGGTTGCGTTTTTTCCGCATAGACTTGCATTAGCGCCGTATTGTGCCGCATGGACTTCCGTTGTGTCCGTTTCTTGCTGGATGCGGCATATTTATCCCATGCGGCAGCCGGATGGAACGTTGCCTGGCACTTTTTTTGTGCGGCGCAAAAACCGCATTGCGCCAGATACGGCGCGATGCGGCGTGATTTACAATGCAAGCCTATGGACACCGGATGCGGCGTCCTGCAGCAAAAACCACATCCGACCGCCGGATGCAGTTTTTTACACTGCGCATGCTCAGTATCAAGCCGCATCCGTCAAAAAACAGACGGGCCACATGGAAAAACTTATGCAATGGATTCGTTTTTTTCGCCACATCTGTTGCATAGGTTTTGGAGCCAGATTGAGCCGCACTGCAAAAAACGGATGTGTGAAAGCAGCCTAAGAGAGCTTTCTGGGGCGTTGACTGGTGTCTGTGTACCAGACCGACGCTGGATAGATGATAGGCAAATAGATATCAGACAAATAGATAGATAATAGAAAGATAGATAGATAATAGAAAGATAGATAATAGAAAGATAGATAATAGAGATACATAGATATAGACAGATATATAATAGAGAGATAGGCAGACAGATAATAGATAGATAGAGGCATAGATAGATAGATAGATATAGGATAGATAATTGAGATATATAGACAGATATATAATAGCAAGATAGGCAGATAGACGGATAATAGATGGACAGACAGATACACAGACAGACAGACTTTGCACAGTATACATGACACACACATGTTATACATAACACACAGACAGCACAAATACATTACAGATGACACACACATGTTATACATAACACACACAGACAGCACATAATACATTACAGATGACACAGCATGTTATACTCACAGTCACTTCCTGGGCTGCAGGAGTTCAGTGTGGCTTTTGTAACTGCATCTTCGGCAGAGCTGCTGCTGCCCCACCCCCCTCTCTATGGTAAAGACAGGAGAGGACACAGAGCGGAAAGCAGGTGAGGGCGCCCCCTGCCTGAGGCTGTGCCGAGCGGGAGGAGACCAGACGCAGGGCACAGAGGAGGGGGCAGGGGCGCTCTCTGCTGGAGGCTGTGTAGGGAGAGGAGAGGAGGGCGCCCCCTGCCTGAGGCTATGCCAAGCGGGAAGAGACCAGATGCAGGGCACAGAGGAGGGGGGAGGGGCGCGAGCAGCAAAGTGAAAGTAAACAGCTGCTCCCTAGGCGCCCCCTCTGCTGTCGGCCTGCCGGCGCCCTGTGCGGCCGCACAACTCGCACATGCCTAAAGCCGGCTATGGGTCCAATTTGCACCCAGAACCACGAGCAGTTCTGGGTGCATTTTACTAATCCCTGACTTAGGCTATGTGCGCATGTTGCATAATTACATGCAGTTACGCTGCGCTTTGTAGCGCAGCGTAACTGTATGCGTCCTGCGTCCCCTGCATAATCTATGGAGATTGTGCAGGGGCCGTGCGCAAGTGGCGTCTTAGAGCGCAGCGCTTCGGCTGCTGCCCGAAGCGCGCGTTCTAAGAAGTGACATGTCACTTCTTCCGTGCGCTTTGCCGGCAGTCCCTGCTCTGTCTATGGCAGGAGCTGCATGCAGAGCGCACGTTCTCTGCCGGCACCATGCGCTTCAGAACGGAGCTTTTCAGCTGCGCTCTGAAGCGCACATAGCCTAACCGTCCGTGTATACACAAGTATAGATAAAGGAATCTTTAGAAAAAAGTATTTCTAAAGATCTTTTATCGTGTGCTAATGAGCACGAGGACTAGTCCACTGGGCGTTAGTTGCCCTGGCTAGTCAGCTCTATTAGCACGTTAGTACACCCCTGTGGACGAGCTAACATGCTACTGAATACGCAGGATGATCTCACTCACCTCTCCGCGGCCATCACGTCTGATACTGGATTTCGGCTCAGTGCACATGACTCTGGAGTTTGGGTCATGTGCACTGACATAACATAAACATAAAAGTGACATTAATATTTTGTAGATCCTCCTTTTGCAAAAATAACAGTCTCTAGTCGCTTCCTATAGCTTTTAATAAGTTCCTGGATCCTGGATGAAGGTATATTTGACTATTCCTGTTTACAAAACAATTCCAGGTCAGTTAAGTTTGATGGTCGCCGAGCATGGACAGCCGCTTCACATCATCCCACAGATGTTCAATGATATTCAGGTCTGGGGACTGGGATGGCCATTTCAGAACATTGTAATTGTTCCTCTGCATGAATGCCTGAGTAGATTTGGAGCGGTGGTTTGGACCATTGTCTTGCTGAAATATCCATCCCCTGCGTAACGTCAACTTCGTCACTGATTCTTGCACATTATTGTCAACAATCTGCTGATACTGAGTTGAATCCATGCGACCCTCAACTTTAACAAGATTCCCGGTGCCGGCATTGGCCACACAGCCCCAAAGCATGATGCCTCCACCAAATTTTACTGTGGGTAGCAAGTGCTTTTCTTAGAATGCCGTGTTTTTTTGCCTCCATGCATAACGCCTTTTTGTATGACCAAACAACTCAATCTTTGTTTCATCAGTCCACAGGACCTTCTTCCAAAATGTAACTGGCTTGTCCAAATGTGCTTTTGCATACCTCAGGCGACTCTGTTTGTGGCATGCTTGCAGAAACGGCTTCTTTCGCATCACTCTCCCATACAGCTTCTCCTTGTGCAAAGTGCGCTGTATTGTTGACCGATGCACATTGACACCATCTGCAGCAAGATGAAGCTGCAGGTCTTTGGAGGTGGTCTGTGGATTGTCCTTGACTGTTCTCACCATTCTTCTTCTCTGCTTTTCTGATATTTTTCTTGGACTGCCACTTCTGAGCTTAACAAGAACTGTACCTGTGTTCTTCCATTTCCTTACTATGTTCCTCACAGTGGAAACTGACAGTTTAAATCTCTGAGACAACTTTTTGTATCCTTCCCCTGAACAACTATATTGAATAATCTTTGTTTTCCGATCATTTGAGAGTTGTTTTGAGGAGCCCATGATGCCACTCTTCATAGGAGATTCAAATAGGAGACTTGCAAGTGGCCACCTTAAATACCTTTTCTCATGATTGGATACACCTGCCTATGAAGTTCAAAGCTCAATGAGGTTACAAAACCAATTTAGTGCTTTAGTAAGTCAGTAAAAAGTAGTTAGGAATGTTCAAATCAAGAAATTGATAAGGATACTTTTGCACCAGTCAAATTTTGTTTAAATGCGGATTGCACATTTTCTGTTAGTTCAATAAACCTCATTTCAATCCAGAAATATTACTGAGTCCATCAGTTATTAGATATATGAAACTGAAATAGCTGTTGCAAAAACCCAAATTGTTATAAAGAAAAAAGGTTAACATTAAAAGTTGTGCCCAAACTTTTTCATATGACTGTATATAATATATATTATTATATAATATATATGTATTTAATATAATACAATATATATAATATTTATATATATATCGACCACCGTGCGGAGCTGCCACCTGACCTACACCCCACCTATTGTCTCCTCCCCATAATCCTATAGAACGTAAGCCCGCAAGAGTAGGGCCCTCTTCCCTCTGTACTAGTCTGTCTACTGTAACTTGTATATGTATTTTGTATGTAACCCCCTTCTCATGTACAGCACCATGGAATTAATGGTGCTATATAAATAAATAATAATAATAATAATAATAATAATATTATACCTATTATATTAGAAATATATAAATATATATATATATATATATATATATATATATACTATATAATAATAATAATAATATAATAATAATAATAATATATATTATTGTATGGAATACAGTGCAAATGCAACAAACACCGAGGTCACTACGAGAAAATAGAAGAATCCTTGTGAGGTTATACAAATCCAATGTCAGTGTTACAAGTGGAGAAGTCAAAATAAAATAAATAAATATCATTAAGGTCTGTGTAGTGCAAATTGTAACTCAATGTAAATGTTACATGTTCAGAAGTCACTGTATGAAGAATAAAAAGAGGTAATATCCTGCCAAATGCAAATGCGAGAAATCTAGAGGTCACTATGGGAAAAAAAGTATAATGTGCAATATTAATGTTACAATTGAAGAGGTAAATTTATAAAGAATAAACAGTTTCCAAGCCTTTATAATGTAATTTGTAACTCAGTGTAAATGCTACGAGCAAAGAGGCCATGGTATGAAGAATGAAAAATAGAACAACTATGGAATGCACTAAATAAATGCTACAAGCACATAAGTCACAAAAGGAAGAATGAAGAATATAAGAGCTTTTGTAAATGCTATGTGCTCACAGGTGTATAAAGATGGAAAAGTACAAGTTCCTTTGTGATCTAACACACTGCCCAAAATAAATGTGACTTCTTTGATTATGACTGTATGAAGAATGGAAAGTATAAGGACCCTTGTTGGTTAATACAGCGTCCAAAATAAATGCTACAACAAAGTATCACTATGATAGGAAAGAAAAGTGTAAGAAGCCTTATGATATAATGCAATGTCCAAACTCAGAGGTTATTGTCTGAAGAGGGAGAACTATACAGTCCCTGACAAACGTTCTGTCGCTTATACATGTTATGTAAATGAAAAGCTTATAACCTGACTTTAAATTCATCCATTGGTTTCATAAATTACTCTTTTGAAAGCTGAAACCCTCCCAAATTTGGTTTAGGTTATGAAAAGAAAGTTGCTGCAAAGCTGAAATATTGATCATTTAATGAACACAGAAAGGTCAGATTTTGGCAAGACAAAAGTTTTGTCGCCTTTTCATATAATGCACCCAATCCTAGTTTACATCCTCACCTGTGCTCACTAAATGATCGGTTAATTAGCGGGAGTGTATAAAAAGAAACCCAGCACCCCAGACCTTCACTTGAACTGCGACTTGACCTCTGACAACATGCCAAAAATCCACCCTGCAACCAAAGCCTTGATTATCAAGAGGCTGACAACCAGATCCATTGCAGAGGTGGCTGAAACCTTTAATGTGTCTCAGCGTCAAATACAAAGAATTAAAACATTTTTTAAAGAGACTGGAGATGTCTTTGACAAGCCTAGGTCCGGCAGACCTTGCAAGACAACTGCTCAGGAGGAAGATTTGTTGGTTAGAAAATCCAAGGCCAGCCCTACTCCCACTGCAGCAGAGCTCCAACAGGCCTGGTCACCTCAAGTCCCTGTGTCAACTACAACAGTTGGTAGTATTCTGTCTGGAAATGGCCTCCGTTGTTAGAATCAGTGCCCAAAAGCCAGCACAAAACAAAAGGCAATTAAAAAACCGTGTGGCATTTGCCAAGTCTTGCAGCCTGCTAAACAGATGGATGCTGGAAAAGTGGCAGAAGGTGGATTTCTCTGATGAATCTTCAGTTGAATTACACCACAGCCAAATACTGCAGGAGACCTACTGGAGCCCGTATGGATCCAGAAAACAGTTAATTTTGTTGGTGAAAAGATCATGGTCTGGGGTTACATTCAGTATGGGGGTGTGCAAAACATTTGCAAGATGGAAGGCATTATCAATAGCCTACAATATCAAGACGTATTAGCTACCTCTTACATTCCCAATTATAAAAGGGATCAAATTCTGCAACAGGATGGTGCTCCATCTCATATATCCATCTCTACAACAAAGTTCCTCCTGGCAAAGAAGATCAAGGTGCTCAAGGACTGACCAGCACAGTCAACAAACACGAACATCATTGAGCATGTTTGGGGTAGGATGAAAGAGGAAGCTTGGAAGACAAAACCAAAGAATCTAGATGAACTCTAGGAGGCCTGTAAGACTGCATTCTTTGCTATTCCTGATGACTTCATTAATAAATTGTATAAATCATTGTTGAACTGCCTGGATGCCGTCCTTCAAGCTCATGGAAGTCACACAAAATATTAAATATGGCTCTAATAGCACCACAACTTCATTCACCGATGTTATGCAACATATCTTTGAATTAGAAGTTAATTATTTGTTTGAATTTCACATTACTTTCTGTGGGCGACAAAACTTTTGTCTTGACAAAATCTGACCTTTCTGTGTTGATTAAATGATAAATATTTCAGCTTTGCAGCAATTTTATTTTCATAACCTAAACCAAATTTGGGAGGGTTTCAGCTTTCAAATGAGTAATTTATAAAACCAATGGATGAATTTAAAGTCAGGTTATAAGCTTTTACATAACATGGATAAGCGACAGAACTTCTGTCAGGGACTGTATGATGTAAGATAATGTACAACATAATTGCTACAGCAAAGTATCACTACAAGAGGAAAGAATAGTATAAGAAGGCTTATTATGTAATTATGTAATGCAATGTCCAAACACAGAGGTTATTGCATGAAGAGGGAGAACTGTATGATGTAAGATAATGTACAACATAACTGCTCCAGCAAAGAATCCCTACAAGAGGAAGAAAAGTATGAGAAGCCTTATGATGATATATAATGTCCGAACTCAGAGGTTATTGTATGAAGAGAGAGAACTGTAGGATGTAAGATAAAGTACAACATAAATTCTACAGCAAAGTATCACTATGAGAAGAAAGCAAAGTGGAAGAAGCCTTATGATGTAACACAATGTCCGAACTCAGAGGTTATTGTATGAAGAGGGAGAACTGTATCATGTAAGATAATGTACAACATACATTCTACAGCAAAGTATCACTATGAGAGGAAAGAAAATAATAAGAAACCTTATGATTCTTGTGAGGTAATACAATGTCCAAACACAGAGGTTATTGTATGAAGAGGGAGAACTGTATGATGTAAGATAATGCACAACATACATTCTACAGCAAAGTATCACTATGAGAGGAAAGATGAGTATAAGAAGACTTATGATGTAATACAATAGCCAAAGTCAGAGGTTATTGTATGAAGAGGGAGAACTGTATGATGCAAGATAATGTACACATACATTCTATAACAAAATATCACTACAAGAGGAAAGAAAAGTGGAAGAATCCTTATGATGTAACACAATGTCCAAACTCAAAGGTTATTGTATGAAGAGGGAGAACTGTATGATGTAAGATTATGTACAACATAAATTCTATAGCAAAGTATCACTACAAGAAAGAATAGTGGAAGAAGCCTTATGATGTAACACAATGTCCAAACTCAGAGGTTATTGTATAAAGAATGAGAACTATATGATTTAAGATAATGCTCAACATGAATTCTACAAATAGGAAGATAATTGAATGAATAATGAAAAGTTTATGAACCCTTGGTATGCTATATACTGTTTTACATATAATTGTGCCTTTTTTAATATGTCAATATAACCTTGTTTTTGTTTCTTTTATCGGCTCTATCAAAAATATCTTAAAAGTGACAGAAACTGTGACACAAAGCCAAAAGGGTAGAATTTAGCTTGGGCATAATGTCATGATACTCTTACAGCATAATCAGAAGCTATGTGTACAGAGCTGTCTGATGGATAAGATTAGTGAATATATTGTAGAAGAAAGAAAGCATGTCAAGCATTATAAAGGCTTGTGGATTGTACGTAAAGTTTACCCAAACTGATCTCTAGTTACTCATAACTGCACTGTCTCTGCTAGACCAAACTATGAATGAGGGAACTCTACATATATATAGCTAGATCGATATACATATATAGATACATATCTACTCTATATATATATATATATATATACACACATATAGATATATAAATATATACGCACATGAAAAAAAATATATATATAGATATATATATAGATATATACATGCATGAAAAAAAATGTATATATATATATTTTTTTTCAATGTATACATCTAAATATAAATATATATATATATATATATATATATTTCCTGTATATATTGCAGAAGTACATATTTTGTGACCGCAGGTTGGGATCCCTGTACGCTGCCTCTTACCTGCCGACATCTTGGTGCCAGCTAATAAAACGAGGCCCAAGGCATGCTGGCAAGTTAGGAGGCGGTCTGTATGGATCTTGTCTAGTGGTCACAAAATACGGATGTGGTCGATGGACCAAGGTCCTGAGAATTAGTCAAGCAGAAGATAAGGTCACCAATGATGTCTTTGGCAGTGAATTAAATTATATATTTTTATGCCAATGACATCACTGGTGACCTTATACTTGACTGTACACATCAGGATGTAATTTGGGGGAATATAATTTGATCTGAGTACATGCATTACTCTCAATCTATGGCAGCTTCCCATTACATACTATTGTGAATTTTAAAACTATCTTCGCTGCAAGTGTTCTTCAATTCTACGAAGAATTATACTATCATTGTATCCAATAGGTTGTTAATTGTCTTGTATATATTTATTGAAATGTTTTATTTACAAACAAACGGTCATTAACCTTGCTCTCTGAGCTTTTCAGTGATTTGGGGATACTCTATACTATGTATTATTGTATCCAATGCTCTTTTCAGTCTGTATCTTTGGGAGTTTTTTTATTTTTAAACAATCACAGGTAGATTATTGACAAAATGTTACCCATGATGGTGTATACAAACACCTGCATAAATCATATACAGTGGAACCTTGGATTACGAGCATAATTGGTTCGGGAGTGTGCTCTTAAACCAAGTTACTCTTATATCAAAGCAAATTTTCCCATAGGAAATAATTGAAATGCAGACAATTTGTTCCACAACCCAAAAATATTTACTGTATTTATACAAACGTATTATAGTAATACAAAATAATGTCCTGTATTCATATAAAGTTATTACAGTACACTAAAACAAAATACTGTACAGTACAGTAAAAACATAAAGCAAATTAAACTGCACTTTAGCTTACAATAGAATTGTTGCTGTACAGTAGGTACAGTATAAGCAATGTGCTGCACTGTTTAGCAGAAAGTACAATACTATATCCACAAATGTAAATTGATAGAAATGCTATATACTATATACTGCACTGTACAAAGGTAGATTGTATACGTAAATATGTACAGGAAGTTACCTCCGGAGCGGGTCAGAATGCGGTAAAAGGACAGAACTGGAAGTGTGCACGGTGAGTATTTGCTCTTACTGCAAAGCATTGCTCTTAAACCAAGTTTCAAATTTGTAAAAAGCTTTGCTTGTTTTGCAAAACGCTCTCAAACTAAGTTACTCTTAATCCAAGGCTCCACTGTATATATGTTATGTCAACAGAGGAAATATACCCTTAAAGAAGTAGTACACAAAGAATGAGTTATATCACAGGTTGGTTGTTTTCATTAATATGCATAAAGAGTCTTGTGATGAAGACATATGGAAGCTCTGCATTCCTTCCTGTCATTCTCTTGTTTAATTAGAGCTGTTATCCATTTATTTTTTCCTTTCTATTTGACAGCTGTATGCTGCTGTTCTGCTTCTAGTCTTTGTACAGAGAATCTGCTTATTTAACACTACAGAGCACTGATCCCTTGAAGTGTGACAGCAGAAGAAAAGCGAAAACTATTTCAGTCCTTTATCTGCCTTTGATGAACTTTTTTAAAGCTCCATTTGTGGCATCATAAGCAATACGGGAGTGAAAAGCTAGAATTTGAGGCGACACCTAGGGGTCACTTTGAGAATGCAGTGAACAATGCCATCAGCACCTTGGACAGCGCCAACCTTAGAGAGCCGCTGATCAAGGGCACTCGGGGTGTATTGTAAATGTATGCTATGTGGGTGACGGGAGGGGGCATCATTAAATTACACTTATTTATTAATTTTATTACTTATATAGTGCTTTACAGACATGATTATATACCAGATTTATTCGTCTGCATTAGATACATTGATATGATTCTTTTTATATCTGATTATGTAATCAATGTTTTTGAAAAGTGGGTAAAAAATGCGAGAGGGCACGATGCAAACCCAAACACGAAGTTTTCCTCTAAACACAAGATATTCCTTACCGCAGCCAAGTATACCGGCATATAAGAAGTGTATACAGTAAGTACTCTAGACAGCAGAATCGTTCTCTGTGTAAGAGTTAATGATACAAGTCCAATAAATTCAGGGCAGATGTCACCGTCTTGTACACAGGTAAGTGCAGGTGCCATGAAACTACCAGAAATCCAATACATCCATCTCTTATACAGTAATTTGCCCATCTGGGTGCATCAGGGAAGAAAGCGCTGACACCCATGATAACCAGACCCTTATTTCTATGTCACTGATATGGGCTGTTAACTTATTAACTGAAAGGCACGTGACATAAATAAAGCCAGCGAGAGGTCAATACATCTGGGCTATTTTATTAAAATGGAGATGAAATCTTTAGGGTTAAACGATGGATTGGGGGATGGGTGAAGCAACTATAACCGATAGGGGAGAAATAACTTGACCTTCCGCTAATGTTGGAGAACATTTTGGCATCACTCAAAGAAAGTTGTCATATGAAGAGTTTTTGGACAACATATATATATATATATATATATATATATATATATATATATATATATATATATATGTGTGTATATATATTATATAAACACACAATGAAACCTGAATGGTTTTAGTAAAAATGAGGTATATTGTATAATACATCCAATTTTACAGGGGAGAGGATGCCAGAAGAGGCTAAATATGGAATTTAAGGCTGAAATTTCCCAAACTTAATATTTTTTAGTGTAGTCATGTTTTGAAGATGGGGATCAGACATTAACACAACTCTATATGCAGGCGCGCTATCTACACATGACATGCGATACGCTCCGCACACAAGACATACTACTTTGATGAGATATTTTATCTCCCTAAGGGAACTGTCACAAGCCATGTATATCTGTGAATCTCATCATGCTAATGTGTCGAGATGAATGTGCATGTCCTCCAGCCCTCCACTTCTTAATAAATGCAATATTTGCATATCCATTGAGAAAAGCCCCATTGCACTAACAGAGACATCTGCAGCATTTCTGTAACTCCGACACTTGGAGTGAATGAGAAAAGGCTGAGCGTTCTAGTAGGCTTTCTATACTAACTTAAAGAAGACGTGACTATCATCTTATTTTCCCAAATGCATATAGCTGTGCGTGTAGCCTGCATTGGATGGCACTGGGAACCTGAAGCAAACTCCAGCTGTAAGGACCAGCAGCCACACAAGGCATCTGGCTGGGCGCTGCGGAATCTCTTGTTGTGGTCCAGTGAGAGACAGCTGGAGATCTCATTCATTTAATCTCAGCCTACTAATGAAGGAGCCAGGCAGCATTGTCAGGGACCCTGTGAGCACACAGCCTCTCCATATCCCTTACCCTGCATTTCACAGCAGCTTCAGCTCTCTCTGTGCATTACAACTGCTGACTTTTAGCTTTTCCCCATCTCACATACAGTACATGCATTTTCCTATAGCATTCTCTCTCTATAATGACCCTATTGCAGATGGAAAGCGTTCCTTTTATCACTTCATCCCTTCATCCAATGCAAAAAATGCAAAAATAAAAAAAATACACTTACCTGTGCTGTACTATAAGAGCACCAGGGGGGAAATGCAAGAGTAAAAGATGGTAAAACCACTGCAGGGAGAACTATTTACTTTGTTGGATAAAATCTCCCAGGTAGAGAAGGAAAAATGTGCTGAATGTGGGTTATTTCTTGATTTATTTCACAGCTGAGTGTGCCAAGAAGAAGAAATCTTAGAAGAGGTCTCAGTCACAATCCAAAGCATAAGAGCTCTAAGTGCTGCTTGCTGTTGCCTGCCCTATTTCTGCTGTCAGGATCTAAGCTCCTTCACGTCACAGAGCGATCTGCATATTCCACCCAATAGCTGATACCTGTGTGCTCAGTGAGGATGCTGCTGGCTCCAGTGAGATGACTGCATGTAGTACGGCGTGATCATTGCTGCATATTGCCAGCTTCAATCATATATTATCTGTAAAGGATCCTTAAAGGATCCAGTGTAAGAATGGTCCCTGGTGGATCACTTTGAGGCAATGTGGTTTCCTTATAGTGTGACCCCAATCATTAGTGTATCATTCACGGACTTAGTTACAATATGTTTGTTAAGGATAAATATAATGCCGCTCAACAGTAGCAGTGACGAAAAAAGACATTTGTTTTGCAGGGATACAGGCACATGTCCGATTTTAAGTTTGTCCCATTAATATAAAGTTCAGAGCATGAGTTTATTTTAGGTTATAGAAGAAGAATATACAATTCCTAAAGTTAATAATATTATTATTACAAATGCTATAATGTCCATTGTACGGTTGTTACTGAAGATGAGCGAGCTCTACCATGCACAGGTGCTTGGTACTCGTAACGACTAGTGATGAGCGAGCACTACTATGCTAGGGTGCTTGGTACTCGTAATGACTAGTAATGAGCGAGCACTACTATGCTAGGGTGCTTGGTACTCGTAATGACTAGTGATGAGCAAGCACTGCTATGCTCAAGTGCTTGGTACCTGTAACGACTAGTGATGAGTGATCCCTTCCATGCTCAGGTACTCGGTAATCGTAACTAGTGATGAGCGAGCACTACCATGCTCGTGTGCTTGGTAATCGTAACGACTAGTGATGAGTAAGCACTACCATGTTCAGGTGCTCGGTACTCGTAACTAGTGATGAGCGAACACTACCATGCTCGTTTGCTTGGTACTAGTAATGACTAGTGATGAGTGATCACTACCATGCTCGTGTGCTCCGTACTTATAACTAGTGATGAGCGAACACTACCATGCTTGGCTGCTCAATACTCATAACTAGTGATAAGCAAGCACTACCATGCTCAGGTGCTCAGTACTAGTATCTAGTGATGAGCAAGCACTAACATGCTCGGGTTCTTGGTACTCATTAACAGCAGTCGGACACTCGGATGGGCTTGACTCATGTACCAAATTTAATGGAAGTCAATGGGGAGCTCAAGCATTTTTCTGCAAGATCTTCTGAAAAAAATGCTACAGTTTCCCATTGACTTCCATTATACTTTGTACACAGGTCGAATCTGTCCAAACGTCCCACTGCTCTTAACGAGTACTGACTACACAAGCATGGTAGAGCTCCCTCATCTCTATTTTCCCCTTGTGGTTGACTGTTTATCTCTTAGTGCAGTAACCTATATTCTGTTATAGCTTATCTATATACACATGTGATCAAAATTGTTGGTATCTCTCATTTAATGAAAGAAAAACCCACAGTGGTCAAGAAATAACTTAAATTTGACAAAAGTAATAAAAAATAAAAAATTGATGAAAATGAACAAATGAAAGTTAGACATTTCTTTTCAACCATGTTTCCACAGAATTTAAAAAAAATAAACTCATGGTACCCTTGAAAATAATGTGATAAAAGGACATGTTAAATCAAGGTGTGTCCACTAATTAGCTTCAAAGGCGTCTATAATCTTGTAATCAGTCAGTGGGCCTGTATATAGGGCTACAGATACTCATTGTGCTGTTTGGTGACATGGTGTCTACCACACTCAACATGGACCAGAGGAAGTGAAGGAAAGAGTTGTCTCAAGAGATTAGAAAGAAAATTATAGACAATCATGTTAAAGGTAAAGGTTATAAAACCATCTCCAAGCAGCTTGCTGTTCCTGTGACTACAGTTGCATATATTATTCAGAAATTTAAGATCCATGGGACTGTAGCTAACCTCCCTGAATGTGGCCACAGGAGTAAAATTGATGACAAATCAAAGAGACGAATAATACGAATGGTAACAAAAGAGTCCAGGAAAACCTTTACAGAGATTAAAGGTGAACTTCAAGCTCAAGGAACATCAGTGTCAGATTGCACCATTCGGCGTTGTTTGAGCCAAAGTGGACTTCGTGGGAGACGACTAAGGAAGACACCATTGTTGAAAAATAAAATCATAAAAAAAGCCAGACTGGAATTTGCCAAACTACATGTTAACAAGACACAAAACTTCTGGAAGAATGTCCTATGGACAAATGAGAAACAAATGGAACTTTTTGGCAAGGCATATTAGTTCAGACAGAAACATGAAGCATATCAAGAAAAGAACACTGTTCCTACTGTGAAACATGGAGGAGGTTCTATTATGTTCTGGGGCTGCCACATCTGGCCCAGGGTGTCTTGAATCTGTGCAGGGTACAATGAAATCTCAAGACTATCAAGGGATTCTAGAGATAAATGTGTTGCCCAGCATCAGAAAGCTTGGTCTCGGTCACAGGTCATGGGTCTTGCAAAAGAATGATGATCCAAAACACACAGCTAAAAACACCCAAGAATGGCTAAGAGGAAGAAATTGGACTATTTTGAAGTGGCCTTCTATGAGCCCTAACCTAAATCCTATTGAGCATCTTTGGAAAGAGCTGAAACAGTCCATCTGGAAAAGGCAACCTTCCAACACGGGACAACTTGAGCAGTTTGCTCTTGAGGAGTGGCCAAAATACCCGTCGAGAGGTGCAGAAGTCTCATTGACAGTTACAGAAATCGTTTGATTGCAGTGATTGCCTCAAAAGGTTGTCAACAAAATATTAAGTTAAGGGACCATCATTTCTGTCCAGGCCGATTTCATGAGTTTTATTTTTTTAAAAATTCTGTGGAAGCAGAAAAGCATTAAACAAGGGGTACCAACAAGTTTGACCACGTATGTAAGCAATGAATCTAAACTCTGAATAAGATATTATGGGACTGTTGTTGCTTATTAGAATAAAATGAAAGCTATTTTAGAGAGTTGCTATAAAAGTAATTCCTCAATATATATTTTAAAGCCTTACTGACACAGCGACTTAGGGAATGGTAATCTGACATATACATTGATAACACAGGGGGAAAAAAATCCAGCATCCGAGTCCAATAGTTAAAAAAAAATGATTAGGTTTTTTCAAGAGGATAAACTGTCCTAAATCATGACCTGGTGAGCTGGTCTCTCTTTTCTTCGGATTGATAATACATAACCATGATGGAACGAAACACTGGGGCAGGGGGAAATGAATGACATCACAAGAAACCGTGAACAATTTATACTATATAATACAAAACTATATTTCAAGATACATAAATGATAATACAAATATATAAAAGTATCAGTAACAGAGTAGCCATTAACTATTGTTAAGCCATTGTTCACATCTGCACCGTAAGCCTCTATCGGCATTGTCAATGTTCCAACCACATACAACATTATTTTTGCCATCAAAATAACAAAAGACATAATAAAACCCTAGAATACTCCATTACATGCCATAAAGACCATCAACCATCATTAGGATTGGTCTGGCACAATGTTTTGACTTCCCCTCAAGATACAGGCCTTGTTTGAATGTGCACTGAGCCTAATAAATAAGTTTAACCTCTGTGTAGTGACTTATATGAAGGAGTACATGATCTTTTATGTCAAAATAAAATTACAGTGGTTGTCCCAATAAAGCAAGTATATTAAGACAATCTTATTGCATGTGCAATATTAGGTAGACTTTTTTTAGCTGGTGTTAGGGATGAGCAGCGTAAAGTAAAGTTCAGTGTTTGTACTGGACACAAGGTTTTCGGGGCTTGAAGTCACATACAAACTTTTTAAAAAAATCTGTGGTTTAGAGTTTGGGTACTGTTCATATAATAATAAAGTTTGTTGCCAGGCTGCAGCAACATCAATTAACAAGCTTTATGCCTGTACACCTCTTTGAACAATATCAATAAGTTAAAAAAAAAAAAATCTGGGGTCCCCCTTTTTAGATAACTAGTTAAGGTAAAGCAGACAGCTGCAGGCTGCAACCCTCAGCTACAGTGATGAGCAAAAGGGTAACAAGTGTTTTAAACTTTTTGAGTTTCAGGCTCCTAATCTTACCATCAACTGCAACATGGAGAGTGAGACTACCTTCATTTTATAGACAATCATCTTGGCTATCTAATACATAAATTTGACTTGCAACTATTTAGCATATGATTAGCTATGCAGATTCTTGTTATGTCACTGCATTGTTACCACTCTTCACTCCCTCATTCACCAATTTATTAATTTTAAAAAATCCTCAAAGTTGCAACGTAATCCAATTGGGGAATAAAGACTCCCCTACACTTCCTTATTCACCAATTTATTAATTAAAAATAAATCATCAAAATTCCAATGTAATCCAAGGATGTAATGTCCCACAATGCCCATTGATTCCTATGGAGCTGTGTTTTGAAAAAATTCTCAGAGCAAGGCTTCATTGGTCACTTGTAGTTACCAGCATATACACAGTTTCTATTGGATGCGCCACTTCTGAGACGGATGCGTGCTGATATTTTTAGGTTGAAAATGGCCAAATAACCATAGGCCCTCCCAGGCTGACAATGCCAGATCCTCCCCAGTCTTATAAAAAATAGTGGGGAACCTATACTATTTCTTTTTAACTAAATGCTTTAAAACAATGGCATTGGATCCCCTCTATTTTTGATAACTAGCCAAGGTAAAGCAGACAGCTGGGGTGTTGAACACTCTGTTATTATCAAAGTCTTGTTTATCACGCTGTAATTTATGCTTTTTCTTATTGATGGTGTCTTTTTCCAGAGTGTCGAAAATCTTCTTTAATTTAGTTTGACACGATTCAACCACTGTTTGGTTGCATTCTTTGAGTTTTATTTCAATTTCTTTAATACTATTTTTAGTTTGCACTAATATGGTCCGATCATGCTCCAATAACAGATCTATAAGCGTATTTGAGCAGTGCAGCAGGCTCATTTCCCACTTGGACTTAAAGGAAGGCTCCACCTCCCATGCTGGAAAGATTTGTGGTCTTAAACCACGTGGTACAATTTTCAATTTTTTATACTCTTCTAAACTCTTGATATTCCAAAAGGTTTTTGTCAACCGTTTATGTAACCCTATAAGTTCCGTGGATAATCTGCTGAAACCATTATCACCATCTCCCACTATCACATTCTCATTAGTCTCATTTCCACAGCCAAAAATATTACTTGCCTGGTTCTGCCAAAAAGCCTCTCTTGTACCCAAATCCATTCTAAATAAAACAACCCACCTCAAATTGAGGCTGCGTGCCTGATCAAAAATATAATATAACAGCACAAATAGCTAATTGGATCGTGCCACCTCCAGAAACAGTGCATAACACTGTATAACAAAATATTGTTTACTCAAGAAGTAGGAGGGCACCAAATCCTGGGATCACCTCTGGCACTGAAAGCTAATAATTAATAGAGAGAAAAGAAGTGCCAAAAAACTGAGGGATCACCATATACATTATTAATCAAAAATGTTTTATTGTATATCAAAGAACATAAAAAGCACATTTGTGTCACACAACACCAAATGGTATCACAACAACCATAGACAAATTTTAAAAACATACAAAAAGGAGACCATGTGATTCCCTATATAAAGTGGACCAAGATTCTAACCAAGCTAGCTGGTATAATAAACAGATCAGAAGTTAGTTACATTTTCAAAGCACATGATGTTGCAACATAGCAAAAAATGTGCTGTAGCGCTTCACAAATAATTATAATACATATTGAACCCAGCAACAGCTCATAATGCAGTCATAATATACCCTGATACTTAGACAAAGCAGCCCTGTGCAAAGAAATTATAAAAACAGAACTGAGAATTATTAAGAACCTGAGCAAAAATGAATCATTTCTCATAAAGGAGGCGGATAAAGGGGGGAATGTTGTCTTGTGGCCTATTGAGTAATATCAGAAGGAAGCCATGAGACAACTTTCAAATACCAACTGCTACCAGGTTCTCCCCTCTAACCCAACTACTTTTTTCAAACAGAAGCTGGATGGTTTCTTAGATACCGCTGCTGCGCACAATGTCATCACAGGAAGAGAAAAAGACTTCATGAAGACCAAAGAACCCACCACCCCTACATTCTACCTTTTGCCGAAGGTCCACAAAAGCCTAACAGAGCCACCAGGTAGGCCAATTGTCTCGGGGATTGGGGGATTGTTTGAAAAACCCTGTATCTACCTAGATATTTATCTCCAGCCCATTGCCCAATCTCTTAGATCATATATTAGGGACTCCACACATATTATTCAGCAACTGGAAACCGTTTTTGTTCCAGATGGGACCTTTTTGGTGACCCTAGATGTGGAGTCCCTATACACCAGCATTTCGCATGACTTGGGCATTCGGGCTGTGGATTATTTTCTCAACCTCCAATCCCAGAGAGATAGAGACCACAATCTTTTTTTGTTGGATCTTTTAAGATTTGTGCTTGAGAAAAGCCATTTTGTGTTTGACCGCGCCCACTATAGGCAGGTGTCTGGGACCACGATGGGGGCGCGGTGCGCACCTTCGTATGCAAATATCTTTTTGGGGTGGTGGGAGGAGTCTTATGTCTTCACTTTAGAACCATTTAAGAAGCATGTCCTTAAATGGGCACGCTTCATTGATGACATTGTGTTTCTATGGACAGGCCCCCTGGCATGTTGTGAGGAATTTATCTCGGTTCTTAACAAGAATGATTGGAACATCAGGCTAACCTCAACGATCTCTGCAGACTCAGTGGAGTTCCTAGATCTGAGATTGATGGTGAGTAATAACTTGATTAGGACGTCACTATTTCGGAAGCCTACCTCAACTAATAGTATGCTCCATTATCAGAGTTTTCACCCAAGGCATATGAGGGACGGCATCCCCAAAGGACAATTCCTGAGGGTGAGGAGAAACTGCAGTGATGAACAGGAGTTTAAACACCATGCTGTGAGGGCCAGGGAGGACTGGTAGGCCCAGGAGGTGGATCCACTGGACCGAGCACCCCACCTGGAGGGCAAGGTACACGGTAGCTGGAGCACTAACGTGGCAGGAACGGGTGCAGGTATCAGGAAGCAAAGACAGGACCAGGTCACTAAGGTCACAGCGTACTTTAAGGCAGTAATAGGAAACAGGAACAAAGACCTGAGCACATAGCTCACAAGACAAGGCATAGAAACACAAGCAATGATCAGGCCCCGCCCACATGGAGAGGCCAGTCTTATATACTCAGCACAGCCTCAGGTCATTTCCTGTTGCAGCAGTGCTGGGGCTATAAGACCAGGTGAGTGGGCGCGGCCCGGTCCTATACAGAACATTAGTCAGAATCAGACTCCTGAGACCAGGAACAGGACTCTGGGGAGCATGAGCGGGAGCGGAAGCCATGACCGGTGGACACGTGGACTGGATCAGTAGGTAAGGAGTGGTGCTGGGACACGGGGAGCGTGACAGTACCCCCCATTGAAGCCCCCCTCTCCAAGCAAAGGACCCTCGGGGCACCCAGGACCGAGCCCCCGGGCGCAAAGGAAAGGAGGGACGGCTGACCCCATGCACCCTTCCGGACCGCAACACGCTTAACCGAAGATTTTCGAGCAGTGGCAACGGAAGCAATGGAAAGGGAAGGACAGTCAGAAGCAGGACTGGAATCCTGGATGACCGGATCGGGCGTCTCGGACTGGGTACTGGAACGTACTGGAACGTCACTGGATAGCGTAGTCTCTTCTTCAGGATCCTGCAGCTTGACTGAGTCAAGTGCCAGGGGCTGAGGAAAAGGCTGCAAGCAGGTTTCGTGGCACAAGGGACTCCAGCGGGTAATCGCGCCAGAGCACCAACTAATAACAGGGTCATGGAGTTTCAGCCAGGGCAGGCCCAACAGGAGCTATGGAGCCATCCCCGGGATCACATAGAAGGCGATGGTCTCTGTATGCGAAGTGCCAATCTGGAGGTTCACGGGCTCGGTGGTAAACCAGACAGGTTCATAGAGCAGTTTGCCGTCCACTGAGGCGAACCAGAGAGGCTTCTTCAGCGGGGTGACAGGGACCTGGTATTTGTCTACCGTGGCCTGGTGAATAAAGTTGCCTGCTGCCCCGGAATCGATGTGGGCCTCAGCTGAAAACTGGGTCCCCTCTGTCGTCACCCGGACAGTCTGTTTAACTGGAATCAAAGGGATTTCGGTGGCAAGGGTGGCGGTTCCCACCATCCCTTGGACCTGGGGTCTACCTGGTTTCTCAGGGCATGTTCGAAGCATATGTGAACCGTCTCCACAATTGAAGCACAGGCCCCGGGCGAGCCGTTCTGCACGGTGTTGCTTGGCTTGGGTCAGACGGTCCACTTGCAAGGGTTCTGGTGACGATTCGCGGAAAGGCAGGGACGAGGGTGCGGTAGGTTTCTGCGGGGGCAAGGCGTGGCAAGGTAGTCGCTTCTCCCGGACTATCTCTTTGGTACGCTCCCGAAAACGGAGGTCAATCCGAGTGGCCAGGGAAATCAAAGCGTCCAAGGTTCGTGGAACGTCACGGCCGGCTAGTTCGTCTTTGATGCTGCCAGAGAGACCTTCCCAAAAGGCCGCCGTCAAGGCCTCATTGTTCCAGCCCAGCTCAGAGGCGAGCGTGCGGAACTGGATGGCGTATTGACCGACGGTCAGGGTCCCTTGGCGTAGCCGGAGAAGCGAAGCGGTCACTGCGGTAGTTCGTCCGGGCTCATCGAAGGTACTTCGGAAAGCTTGCAGGAACTCCTGGATGTCGGTGATCATCGGGTCCTCATTTTCCCACAGGGGGTTAATCCAGGCCAGGGCTTCGCCTTCCAGGTGTGACATCAGGAACGCCACCTTGACCTGGTCTGAGGCAAACAAGTGCGGGAGCAACTGGAAGTGCAGGGAGCACTGGTTCAGGAAGCCTCGGCAGGACATAGGATCCCCTGCATAGCGAGGCGGAGCAGCAAGGCGAAGTTGCGAGGCTGTGGAGACAACTGGTTCGGATCTAGAGACTGGTTGCTGCGTGGACTGAGATGAGGCGGCAGTCTGCAGCGTATGCAACCGGTGGTCCACGGACGTCATGAACTTCAGCATCCAGTTCAGGGTTTCGCGCTGTTGCGCCAGCTCCTGGCGCAGCTCAGCCAGCTCTGATTTCTGTGCTTCAGCGGAATCCATGGCCTGATCATACTGTGAGGGCCAGGGAGGACTGGTAGGCCCAGGAGGTGGATCCACTGGACCGAGCACCCCACCTGGAGGGCAAGGTACACGGTAGCTGGAGCACTAACATGGCAGGAACGGGTGCAGGTATCAGGATTCAAAGACAGGACCAGGTCACTAAGGTCACAGCGTA
The DNA here is from genome assembly GCF_048569485.1 of Anomaloglossus baeobatrachus. NCBI lineage: Eukaryota > Metazoa > Chordata > Amphibia > Anura > Aromobatidae > Anomaloglossus > Anomaloglossus baeobatrachus. The sequence continues at coordinate 99,100,694 of NC_134356.1, read as the reverse complement.
CTTTAAGGCAGTAATAGGAAACAGGAACAAAGACCTGAGCACATAGCTCACAAGACAAGGCATAGAAACACAAGCAATGATCAGGCCCCGCCCACATGGAGAGGCCAGTCTTATATACTCAGCACAGCCTCAGGTCATTTCCTGTTGCAGCAGTGCTGGGGCTATAAGACCAGGTGAGTGGGCGCGGCCCGGTCCTATACAGAACATTAGTCAGAATCAGACTCCTGAGACCAGGAACAGGACTCTGGGGAGCATGAGCGGGAGCGGAAGCCATGACCGGTGGACACGTGGACTGGATCAGTAGGTAAGGAGTGGTGCTGGGACACGGGGAGCGTGACAGTACCCCCCCCTTGAAGCCCCCCTCTCCAAGCAAAGGACCCTCGGGGCACCCAGGACCGAGCCCCCGGACCGTAACCCAGCGCAAAGGAAAGGAGGGACGGCTGACCCCATGCACCCTTCCGGACCGCAACACGCTTAACCGAAGATTTTCGAGCAGTGGCAACGGAAGCAACGGAAAGGGAAGGACAGTCAGAAGCAGGACTGGAATCCTGGATGACCGGATCGGGCGTCTCGGACTGGGTATCAGACAATGTCTCATCCTCAGTAGCCGCGGGACTCAAAGTCTCAACTCTAGAAGGCGGTGAAATCAAAGTCTCATCTCCAGAAGATGGTGGAATCAAGGTCTCGGATGCCTGGGGCGGTTGAACGTCACTGGATAGCGTAGTCTCTTCTTCAGGATCCTGCAGCTTGACTGAGTCAAGTGCCAGGGGCTGAGGAACAGGCTGCAAGCAGGTTTCGTGGCACAAGGGACTCCAGCGGGTAATCGCGCCAGAGCGCCAACTAATAACAGGGTCATGGAGTTTCAGCCAGGGCAGGCCCAACAGGAGCTCAGGAGCCATCCTCGGGATCACATAGAAGGCGATGGTCTCTGTATGCGAAGTGCCAATTTGGAGGTTCACGGGCTCGGTGGTAAACTGGACAGGTTCATAGAGCAGTTTGCCGTCCACTGAGGCGAACCAGAGAGGCTTCTTCAGCGGGGTGACAGGGACCTGGTATTTGTCTACCGTGGCCTGGTGAATAAAGTTGCCTGCTGCCCCGGAATCGATGTGGGCCTCAGCTGAAAACCGGGTCCCCTCTGTCGTCACCCGGACAGTCTTTTTAACTGGAACCAAAGGGATTTCGGTGGCAAGGGTGGCAGTTCCCACCATCCCTTGGACCAGGGGTCTACCTGGTTTCTCAGGGCATGTTCGAAGCATATGTGAACCGTCTCCACAATAGAAGCACAGGCCCCGGGCGAGCCGTTCTGCACGGTGTTGCTTGGCTTGGGTCAGACGGTCCACTTGCAAGGGTTCTGGTGACGATTCGCGGAAAGGCAGGGACGAGGGTGCGGTAGGTTTCTGCGGGGGCAAGGCGTGGCAAGGTGGTCGCTTCTCCCGGACTATCTCTTTGGTACGCTCCCGAAAACGGAGGTCAATCCGAGTGGCCAGGGAAATCAAAGCGTCCAAGGTTCGTGGAACGTCACGGCCGGCTAGTTCGTCTTTGATTCTGCCAGAGAGACCTTCCCAAAAGGCCGCCGTCAAGGCCTCATTGTTCCAGCCCAGCTCAGAGGCGAGCGTGCGGAACTGGATGGCGAATTGGCCGACGGTCAGGGTCCCTTGGCGTAGCCGGAGAAGCGAAGAGGTCACTGCGGTAGTTCGTCCGGGCTCATCGAAGGTACTTCGGAAAGCTTGCAGGAACTCCTGGATGTCGGTGATCATCGGGTCCTCATTTTCCCACAGGGGGTTAATCCAGGCCAGGGCTTCGCCTTCCAGGTGTGACATCAGGAACGCCACCTTGACCTGGTCTGAGGCAAACAAGTGCGGGAGCAACTGGAAGTGCAGGGAGCACTGGTTCAGGAAGCCTCGGCAGGACATAGGATCCCCTGCATAGCGAGGCGGAGCAGCAAGGCGAAGTTGCGAGGCTGTGGAGACAACTGGTTCGGACCTAGAGACTGGTTGTTGTGTGGACTGAGATGAGGCGGCAGTCTGCAGCGTATGCAACCGGTGGTCCACGGACGTCATGAACTTCAGCATCCGGTTCAGGGTTTCGCGCTGTTGCGCCAGCTCCTGGCGCAGCTCAGCCAGCTCTGATTTCTGTGCTTCAGCGGAATCCATGGCCTGATCATACTGTGAGGGCCAGGGAGGACTGGTAGATCCAGGAGGTGGATCCACCGGACCGAGCACCCCACCTGGAGGGCAAGGTACACGGTAGCTGGAGCACTAACGTGGCAGGAACGGGTGCAGGTATCAAGAAGCAAAGACAGGACCAGGTCACTAAGGTCACAGCGTACTTTAAGGCAGTAATAGGAAACAGGAACAAAGGCCTGAGCACATAGCTCACAAGACAAGGCATAGAAACACAAGCGAAGATCAGGCCCCGCCCACATGGAGAGGCCAGACTTATATACTCAGCACAGCCTCAGGTCGTTTCCTGTTGCAGCAGTGCTGGGGCTATAAGACCAGGTGAGTGGGCGCGGCCCGGTCCTATACAGAACATTAGTCAGAATCAGACTCCTGAGACCAGGAACAGGACTCTGGGGAGCATGAGCGGGAGCGGCAGCCATGACCGGTGGACACGTGGACTGGATCAGTGGGTAAGGAGTGGTGCTGGGACACGGGGAGCGTGACACATGCATGGGAGTTGACCACCAGATTCCAGAAGAGGGGTTATCCGAAAAAAGTCATCTCGGGGGCTTATCAGCAGGCAGCAATGGTTGATAGAAAATATCTCTTCATCCAGAAACATAGGGATAGGCCTAACACTGTAAATCTGATTACCACCTTCAACGAACAATGGAAAGATCTGTATGGGATATTAAAGCAGCATTGGGACATTCTACTCAGTAACCAAAGACTACAAGTCCATATCTCCTCGGGACCAAGATTGGTGGCCCGTAGAGCAAGAAACATGAAGGACCTTCTTACTCGGAGTCACTTTAAACGACCTACGCAAAAGGTGGGTAGAGGCTTTACCCTACGTGGCACTTATCCTTGTGGATCTTGTTCAGTTTGTCCCTTTATGATCGCAGCGGACATGTTGTCGATCTCGATCTACCCTTTTAACATCAAGAGCAATCGTTATTTCAATTGCCATATGCGGAACCTAATTTATGTTCTTGTCTGTGGCTGCCCAAAGTTGTATGTTGGGCAGACAACACAAGAACTACGTCGCAGGGTACAACAACATGTGTCCAATATTTCCACAGCAAGGGCCGATAAAATTAAGGGCAAACCCATTAGTTCTGTTGCAACACATTTCTTGGACCACCATGCATGGCGACCCACCAGCTTGAGAATAATAGTGGTGGATTCTGTCATCTCTAACATCATAGGTGGGGATATTGGCAAAATGCTGTTACGTCGTGAATCCAAGTGGGTTTACGACCTACAGAGCCTAACCCCTCATGGGATGAATGAGGAGTTTTTATTTACAGGTTTTCATAAGGATAAATGAACTAATTTTTCATTTTTTCTCTTTTCCCTATCTAACCCCCCCCACCACCCCCGTTACGTCTTTCTCCTCTATAGGTCATTCAACTTTGTTGGGACTCCTCTCTTGTGCCATGAAGATGAGTGGGATAGAAGTGGAAATATCTTTGAAACCTTCTCCATAAAGGACTTTCTTCATATTGAGTACTGTGGATCGACATGCCTGGATTTTCCAGCCTCTGTATCCACCCCTCTAGATTGTATAGAAGAACTTTTTGTCTGATTAAAGTGTGCTATTGATATATGTGATTTTATTATGGATTTGGGTCACACATCACCTTGGTATATTGTTTAGAAAATTGTGTCTATGCTCTGAGGCCACTGTCTTGGCTTATGTGTTTATATTTCCTTGAGCGTATTTCTCTGCTTATAAATGTACATGCCTGTTTAAAAACATGGGACTTCCCACTTAGATTTAGTGAGTGATAGGCTGACTTATTTTATTCTACCTCATTTGTTTTGCAAACCTTTCATATGTGTACAGACGCAGTTTAACATCTCTGCTGGATTAGATTGGGTTATGCATTGGTTAAAATCAAACCCTTCCTCTCGCCTTTCCCCACCACCTCCCCCTTGCATTGGGTGTATAAGGCCGGAAAAGTGGACCTGTCGTTATAATAATACTCAGGATATGCTCCTCCCTTGAATAGATAGGTTTATGTTGCCAGTCTTATGTGTAAAATAACACTTTATTATCAATTTCAGTAGATGTGGTAATAATTTAGTGTGTATTGTGGGGTTGGCGCTTTATTGCATCTATTCTTGCATTCTCTCTGTCTAAAATTGACAAATGTAAAGAAAGACTTCGTATTTTAGTCTTAAGCAAATGCTATGTGATTGTCTAGCCTGCAGGGACATACTAAACATGAACTAGAAGATACGCGCTGCCTATACATTTTTTTTTTTTTTTTTTTGTGGAGACACCTATCCACTGCGCTTGCAAAGCAATGGTTCTATGATGGATGTCTGTAGCGTTATGCACCTGCGTAGTATTATACTGGGTGCTGGGGGAGTGCCCATATGCAAATGGTCACAGAGCACTGCCCACGGATCTCCTGCTAGGAACACAGCTATTTGTTATCGGTCTCAGGTGAGGAGTGTAGACTTTATTGCATATGCTGTATTTAAACAACCAGAGTACAAGGTTACTCATTACTTTTTTGCCCTTGAGAAAGTCACCAAGTGTGACGACACGCGTCGGGTGGCTAAGGGTGGGTAAGGTGATTCCGTGGACCTTCAAACAGCTTTGTGCTTTACATTATCCTGCTTTAACCCTTTGGACTTTGGTGCATAGACACACGAGTCAAGTCAAAGATCTGTCTCCTTGAGGAGGGCTAATTTTTGCACTCATTTTCTCAGCCCAGGGCTGGGGATTATCAGGCTGCAGCTCTGGGAATTGGGGTGCTGAGGTTCAACCTGGAGTTATGCTACTTGAGATATTGGGGTTTTCATAATTTCTCTGCACAGGGCTGCTTTGTCTAAGTATCAGGGTATATTATGACTGCATTATAAGCTGTTGCTGGGTTCAATATGTATTATAATTATTTGTGAAGCGCTACAGCACATTTTTTGCTATGTTGCAACATCATGTGCTTTGAAAATGTAACTAACTTCTGATCTGTTTATTATACCAGCTAGCTTGGTTAGAATCTTGGTCCACTTTATATAGGGAATCACATGGTCTCCTTTTTGTATGTTTTTAAATGTTTTTAAAATTTGTCTATGGTTGTTGTGATACCATTTGGTGTTGTGTGACACAAATGTGCTTTTTATGTTCTTTGATATACAATAAAACATTTTTGATTAATAATGTATATGGTGATCCCTCAGTTTTTTGGCACTTCTTTTCTCTCTATTAAGGTCCACTTCTATCTCACAAGCTGGTGGAATTGTGCACTTTATAAGCTACTAGCTATAGTACCTGAGCGTTGTCCAGGATATTAACTGTGTCTCTGTCTCCCTCCCTTTCTCTGTCTGTTTGTCTCTGTCTGTCTCTGTCTCTGTCTGTTTGTCTCTGTCTGTCTCTGTCGGTCTCTGTCTCTTTGTCTGTCTCTGTGTCTGTCTGCATGTATGTCTGTGTGTCTGCCTCTGTGTGTGTCTCTATGTGTCTGTGTGTCTGTCTCTGTCTTTGTCTGTCTGTCTCTGTCTGCGTGTCTGTCTGTGTGTCTGTCTCTGTCTGTCTCTATGTCTGTCTCTGTCTCTCTGTGTGTCTGTCTTTGTGCTTCTGTCTCTGTCTGTCTGTCTCTGCCTGTCACTGTCTGTCTGTCTCTATCATGTGTGTGTCTGTCTCTATCCATGTGTGTCTCTGTCTCTATGTCTGTCTGTGTCTATCTCTCTCTGTCTGTCTCTTTCTCTGTGTCTATCTGTCTCTCTCTGTGTCTGTCTCTCTCTCTGTCTGTTTGTCTCTATTTCTGTCTGTCAATCTCTTCCCTGCCTGTCTCATTCTAGGTCTGTCTCTTTCCCCGTCTGTCTATTCCCCCATCTGTATCTTTCCCCATCTGTCTCTTTCCCCATCTGTATCTTTCTAGGTCTGTCTCTTTCTAGGTCTGTCTCTTTCTAGGTCTGTCTCTTTCCCCATCTGTCTCTTTCCCTGTCTGTCTTTTTCCCTTCTGCCTCTTCCCCCCTGTTTCTCTTTCCCTATCTCTTTCCTTGTCTCTGTCTTTTTTCATGTTTTTGTCTCTTTCCCTGTTTTGTCTCTTTTCCTTTCAGTCTCTTTCCCTATCTGTCTTTTTCTCTGTCTCTGTCTCTCTCTGTCTTTTTCCCTGTCTGTCTGTCTCTGTCTCTTTGACTGTTTATCTCTCTCTCTCTCTGTCTTTTTCCCTGCCTGTCTCATTCCAGGTCTGTCTCTTTCCCCGTCTACCTCTCTGCTCATCTGTCTCTTTCCCCATCTGTCTCTATCACTGTGTGTCTGTTTCCAGGTCTGTCTCATTCCCCGTCTGTCTCTTTCCCTCTTTGACTCTGTCTCTTTCCTTGTCTCTTTCCTTGTCTCTGTCTCTTTTCATGTTTTTGTCTCTTTCCCTGTTTTTGTCTCTTTCCCTGTCTGTCTCTTTCCATATCTGTCTCTTTCCCTGTCTGTCTGTGTCTTTCTGCCTCTGTTTCTTTGACTATCTCTCTTTCTCTCTCTCTGTCTCTTTCCCTGCCTGTCTGTCTCAGTCTGCCTTTGTCTCTTTCCCCGTTTCCCCGTCTGTCTCTGTCTAGGTCTTTCTCATTCCCCGTCTGTCTCTTTCCCCATCTGTCTCTTTCGCCATCTGTCTCTTTCCCCATCTGTCTCTTTCCCCATCTGTTTCTTTTTAGGTCTGTCTCTTTCTAGGTCTGTCTCTTTCCCTGTCTTTTTCTTTCCCCGTCTGTCTCTTTACAGGTCTGTCTCTTTCACCATCTGTCTCTTTCCCCGTCTGTTTCTTTCCCCGTCTGTCTCTTTTCCCGTCTGTCTCTTTTCCCATCTATTTCCCCTTCTGTCTCTGTCTCTTTCCCTGTCTTTTTCTTTGTCTATGTCTCTTTTCATGTTTTTGTCTCTTTCCCTGTTTTTGTCTCTTTCCCTGTCTCTTCCCCTGTCTGTCTGCCTCTGTCTCCTCGTCTGTCTCTCTCTGTCTCTTCTCCTGTCTGTCTGCCTGTCTCTGTCTGCCTGTCTCTTTGACTGTCTCTCTCTCTCTGTCTCTTTGACTGTCTCTCTCTGTCTCTTTCCCTGTTTGTCTCTTTTCCTGTCTGCCTCTGTCTGTCTCTTTCCCCATCTGTCTCTTTCCCCATCTGTCTCTTTCCCCATCTATCTCTTTCCCCTTCTGTCTCTGTCTCTTTCCCTGTCTCTTTCTTTGTCTGTGTCTCTTTTCATGTTTTTGTCTCTTTCCCTATTTTTGTCTCTTTCCCTGTCTGTCTGTCTGCCTCTGTCTCTTTGTCTGTCTCTCTCTGTCTCTTTCCCTGTCTGTCTGCCTCTGTCTCTTTGACTGTCTCTCTCTGTCTCTTTCCCTGTAGGCCTCTGTCTCTTTGATTTTCTCTCTGTCTCTTTCCCTGTCTGCCTCTGTCTCTTTGACTGTCTCTCTCTCTCTGTCTCTTTCCCTGACTGTCTCTTTTCCTGTGTGTCTCTGTCTGTCTCTGTCTGTCTCTGCTTCTCTGTCTGTTTCCCTTTCTGTCTCTTTCTCTCTATCCATCTCTCCACCGACATCTTATTACCTCGCACATAAGCTTCTTATACTAACAATTTATTTTGTTCCTATAGCAACCACTCACCGCTGCTATTAATAATCTATAGCTCGCAGCTCCATTGACTTTAATGGAGGCAGGTTTTTTGGATAGTAACTGTAAAGCGCGGGGTTAAATTTTATATAGTCTATGACATTCCCTGAGTCACATAGGGTGTCTGTGCAAAATTTCGTGATTGTAAATGCGACTGTGCGGATTCCTTTAGCGGACATACACACGCACACACATACATACAGTTCATACATTCATACATACATACACACACATACACTTAGCTTTATATATTAGTTTGATCTGCAAATGGTCCATATATTGTTCTTGGACTGGGGCCCTCTTTTATCTGTGTCCACTCCTGCATAGGACACACTTTCTACTAAAAAGTTTCATCCAAATTTCATCCATTTTTCATTGATCTATTATTAAAAGTCAATGGATAAATACAATTTTGGACAGTCTACAAGCTTCAGTGAAAAAAATATGGAGGCAATATTGGATGACACCTAAAAGTTTTCTATGGATGTAAAAATTGACACAAATGTGTGAATGTAGCCTAAGGCTATGTGCCCATGGGGAAAGAGTCCTGTGGATATATCCACAGGACATTCCACAGGAGCACCCAGGAAACCTCAGCACAGCTTTCTCTGTTTTCATGCTGCTGATATATTGCAGAATGTCCTGCGGATATGCTGCGGTCATTCTGCATTGAGGATATAGTACCATGGCTTGGGCACTGCATCCTCAATGCAGAACAAGTACTGAGTGATCGGGGAGTTCATACTTAACCTACATCACACAGCACTTCACTTTCCGGCCGTGTCTGTCTGCACATTGCCGGAAAAGGTGGGCGGGCCTGAACTAGCTCTGGCTGTCACATGACCGGAGCTCGTGCAGGCCCTGCCCACTTCCTGCTCCTGGCCCCACCATGCTCCTCTGCAGCGGAGGAAGTGACTCTGGTGTCTTCTATCAAGGCAGGTAAGTATAAGATCGTGCGGAAAAATCCGAAGTAATAATTGAAATGCTGCAGATTTTTCCGCAGGGAAATCCGCATTATTTCCGCTGCAGAAGAAAACGCAGCATGGGCACAGCACTCCCCAAATCCCATAGAAATACCTGGGGACTCGCTCTACTGCTTTTTGAAAAATCCGCGAAATTTCCGCGAAAAAAATTGCGGAAAATTCCGGAAATTTTCCGCAGCATGGACACATAGCCTTAGACTTATTTATTAACCGCTTCACCACCCAGCGATTTTTCGTTTTTTTCGTTTCCTTTTTTCCATCTTTTCTTCCAAGAGCCATAATTTTTTTATTTTTCTGTCAGAATAGCCACATGAGAGCTTGTTATTTACTGAACAAGTTATACTTTTGAATGAAACCATTAATTATCCTACATATTGTACTGGAAAACGGGAAGAAATTCCAAGTGTGATGAAATTACAAAAAAAAGTGAAATTGTGAAATTACACTTTTTCTTGCAATTTTATCTCACTTGGAATTTCACAATTGTTTTTTTTTTTTAAATTTACCATGTACACTATATTGTAAAACTGACTTGCCATTATGATTCCCCACACGAGTATAAGTTTGTAGATACCAAACATGTATAGGTTTTTTTTTTATTTAAGTAGTGAACCAAAAAAACCAGGAAGTTGTAAAAAAAAAAAAAAAAGAATTGCAATTTTGTCGCCATTTTCCGAGACCTGTAAAGTTCTTTTTGGGGGGCTCTGGGTCTGTATGAAGGCTTATGTTTTATGTCTGGAGCTGACATTTTTAATCACACCATTTTTGGGTAGATGTTAAGCTTTGATCATCCTTTATTGCATTTTATTGCAGTGTTGCAGCGACCAAAAAAACGGAATTTTGGTGCTGTGATTTTTTTTTCTCATTGCGCTATCAGACTATTTTTTTTATATTTTGATAGATCGAGCATTTCTGAATGCTGAGATATCAAACGTGTATTTTTTTAATCGTATTTGTAATGGGACAAAAGCGGGAGTGTTTTGAACTTTTGTTTTATTTTTTTCATATTTTTTAAAACTTTTTTACACTTTTTATTGCTTTTACTATTCCTCTTAGGAGACTTGAAGCTGCGATACTCTGATCGCTTGTGCTGTACACAGCGGTGTATTAGCACTGCACTGTACAACAGAAATGCTGATCTCCTGTAAATGTCGTTGCTTAGGAACTATATCATGACAGTGACAGGGGTCATCAGCCAGCATCGGACTGGCTACCGGAGGAATCTCCAGTAATGCCAGGCCTGGATTAAGGCTCCTGCATTGCACTTCGGAGCTCTTCCCTGAGCTCCAGCGGTCAGCCGAGACTGTACGCGAGCGCCTAGTGATTGATTCCCCTGTGACTGCGGTTCATGTCAGCTGCAGACAGGCCGGGCTGATCTCCGGAATTCAGGTAAGAGCACCGGAGATCACCCCGGCCTGTCTGCAGTTGACATGAACTGAACCGCAGTCGCCGGGGAATCAATCACTCGGCGCTCGCGGTACAGTCTCAGATGCACGCCGGACCTCAGGTGAGAGCTCCGGAGTGCAAATGCAGCTACCTGAATCCAGGCCTGCCATTACTGGAGATTCCTCTGGTAGCATGTCCGACGCTGTCATCCGCTGACACCCGGCTGTCATGACAACCCATCAGCGCCCTTTGATCACATCTCGGGGCCAACGATGGGGGTGTGGAATGAAGCATTCCTCGCCAGCATGCGTTAAATCTTGCTCTCAGTGGAATTTAACTGATTAACAGGCGCAGGTGGATCTCCTATCTGCCCTCAGATGTTAGAGCCACATGAAGGCCAACATATGCAGGGAAACATGCGGGCTCGCCGCTTGAGCCTTTATCAAAGGGAAAGACAAGAGTTGCGGCGTAATGGTATGTATGTAAAGGGGTTAATAATATGGTTTATAAAAAGTTCAGCTAAATAGCTACTTTTGCAGACATAAAAAATAAACCAGGCAATTCAAAATTCAGCTTAGGTATGCAGCATAATTATTAGATAGAAATATTTCTGCTCATAATTCATTGGTAGAAAATATACTTGGGCCCGATGCATTATTAAATTATTGCTTTTTTTATATAGTGTTTGTGTTTCTCACTTGTTTATAATTTGTCTTATTTTTTATTTTTATTAACACCTTTTTCTAAGTCTAGTTTTACATGTTTGTCTTTTTTTTAAATTTATCATAGTGAGCGAGGCTTGTGGTTTCCAAATATCTTCTGCTGATTTATCAAGTGATATTTGTTCAAAATGTTGAAGCATTGTAGAGCAATAAAACCTTGGTACTCCTTGGAGTGAATTTTTGTATGTCTGATTTTTTTTCGTGTGCATTTTGCAATCTTTTAGAGAAACAGGCCATATTTCCACAAGCTAAATGATCAAGTCTAAAACAGAGAGCTTTTTGGATAGAAAATGTTACTGCAGAACCATCAATAAATAAGAAAAGGCTAAAAATGAAAATATCATTTAAAAAATCTGCAAATGTTATAAGTACCATGTGTGTGTATATATATATATATATATATATATATATATATATATTTATGTGCTGAATAGTAATGGGCGGACCCAAACTGTATAAGTCTGGATCTGCGCAGGTTCAATAGTCCCCGAGCGCTGTTCTCAGGGAAGGGGACTCTGGATAATGATTTGGGTCCAGCAACTTGAGTAATAACAAAAAAATAAAGAAAAAAGTAAATCAAGTGCTCTATACTTATCAAGTATACAGCTGTAACTGCTTCCGGGGCCGCCCATTCTTCTTTGTTCATACATATTTACTGCTTTCCCTGCCCCCTGGAAGTCTTGGCATCTATGATTGGTTACAGTCAGATGCACCCCCAGCCTGTTTGATAGCGTGTCTGACTGCTAAGAATCACAGACCCTGTCTGCGTGTCTATGTCGTGGTGTAAAAATAAATATAAATAACAAAATTTGCAAAGGGTCCCCCTATATTATGATAGCCAGCAGAGATAAAACATAAGGCTACAGGCTGTAGCCCCCAGCTGTTCATTTATCTTGGCTGTGTATCAAAATAAGAGGAAACGCATGAGGCTTTTTTTTTTAAAGTAAACAAATGATTTTAAAAGATGGTGTGCATTTTCCCCTAATTGCCCAGGACTGGTGACATTAGGGTTAATAATTAGTTAATAATGGCTCACAGCAGCCACTAAACCCTAGATTAGAAAAAGGAGGAGAGTATGAGACACCCTCCATTACTGATCTGTAAATGAAAATTACTAAACACAAACACCAAAAGAATCCTTTATTTGAAATAAAACTAAAAAACACCCTCTTTCACCCCTTTATTAATCCCCGAAACACCCAGCTCTGACGTAATCTACACGAGGTTCCATGACAATTCCAGCTCTGCTACATCTGAAGTGACAGCATGTGGCCATAGAATATAATTTAAAAAAGAAAAGCTGCATGCGATCCCTTTTGTTTTGATATGCAGCCAAGATGAGCGCACAGCTGGGGACTGCAGCCTGTAGCCATATGTTTTATCTGTGCTGAGTATCATAATACAGAGACCCTATGCCATTTATTCATTCATTTATTTATTTTATTTTACAGTAAAAGAGACGCACACACAGCGCCTCTGATTGGCTGCAGCCAGAAATGCTGTCACACAGTGTGGGGGCACATCTGACTGCAATTAACCAGACATGCTGGGACTCCCAGTGGGTGGGGGAAAGAGTAAATTTGTATGAAGGATAATGAGCGGCCCAGGAAGTAGCGTTAGAGCAATGCAGAGACTTGCCAAGTATAATGCACCTGCTCCAATCCCCTTATCCCTTGCACCACCAATTTAAAGCACTGTATTCTGGTCCCCATAAACTTATATGGGGACCGGCATCCGTTTTTTTTTCTAACCTGGTTGTACCTGCTCATCCCAGGTATCTCAAGTCCGCCCATCACTAGAGCTGAGGTGTCATGCTGATGAAGTAATGCTATGTAGAGGGTTGTTTTCTTTGCATCTGGGTTCCTACAAAAGCCCCAGTCACAGGGGAAAAAAATAACAATAAATGTAAAAAACAATCTCCAGAGATCTTGGGTAACAAATTATTTAAAAAATAAAAATATGTATACAAAATTTTCAAATAAAATCTAAAAGTAAAAACAAAAAAACAAGAGAAAAAATACAACATAATATACATTTTATTACAGATGTATTAAAAAAATAAATGAAAATAAACCTACACCGATTAGCTAATCATATGCCAGATGTAACTTGTAGAATTCATTCAATGTGTTATTCAATTTGAAACACGGAGAGGGGAGGAAGAAATATAAACAAATTAACTAGGGATGATCGATCATCCCTAAAATTAACAAAAACAAAAATTGCTTAGTTATTAGGGATGATCGAATACTTCGATTATCCGGCTTCGCGAATAATTTCCGAATACCTTGCTGCTATTCGACTATTTGCAAATATTCGATGTGCAATGTAAGTCTAGGGGAAACCCGAATAACAACTATTCGAAACTATTCGGGCTTCTCATAGACTTACATTGCGCATCAAAATCGAATAGCGGCGAGGTATTCGGAAAATATTCGTGAAGCCGAATAATCAAAGTATTTGATCATCCCTATTAGTTATACATTTGTGTTTCAAAAAAATTATATAAGTATCTCAAGAGTAGTCTAAAAACATGACAATGTGTTTTGCATAAAACAAAGCAGCATATAACCGTGGTAATGAAAAGAGAGCAAAAAAACCCCAATGGCTGGTTGAAAAGAAGAGAGTGAAAAAACCCATAAAAATCTGGTAGGTGAAGCACATTTAAGCCTAGTCACTAAGGTGTTAATTGGTAGCCCAGTTTTGCTAATAATATAAATGTTCCTGTTCAGACATTAACACAATAAGAGATAAACACTGATTTGTAAGACACACATTTACTTATAACACCAAATGTTCCCAGAATTGCAGTCCTGCTGCTGGTTGACCTTAACTCTCGGTGCAGACAGCCCTCCCAGTGTATTCAGGTGTGTGGAATGTGAACTTCACACATTTTTTCTGAAATCCTTATCGCTGTTTGTCTTGTTTTTCTTTATTTTTTTAAATCAAAGAAGCTGAGAACCTCAGTCCGGTGAAAGCTGTTTTTCTTACTTGGCTTTTTATTTTAATTCAGTTAGTGCAAATCTCAGTTGACATGGAGAATCTTAAAATTTCATTCTCTGATATTACATTTTTCATGAGAATGTCCAGGATGTCATAGGGGGGTAAAAAAAGGGAAGTAAATAATTTAATTATTCATTATTTCACTGTCATAGTTTTACAGCTGAAAAAAAAGACACAAGTCCATCGAGTTCTGTTTATAGCCTAACATACTGATGCACAAGAAGGCAAAACCCCATGAGTAGTGATAAATGGGACCAGTGGATCTAACAGGATTAAAAAAAAAAATTGATTCCTACTTGGAAATAATAATGGATATCTGGCTGGATGGTGGTCCCCATATAAGCCTATGGGGACTAGAATCCGTCACTTATAAATGGTGGTAGAAGGAATAGGATTTATTGTAGCAACGTTTCATGCTTACCGAGTCTCCGGTGCTGCTGTAACTGCTCCAGCGGTCGCTCATTCCACTTCCGGGCTGCTCATTATTGCTAATCCATATTCATTGCTTACCCTACCCACTGGCATCACTGGTGTCTGTGATTGGTTACAGTAAGACACGCCCTCAGCCTGTGTGACAACGTCTGACTGCCTGCAATCACAGACCCTGTCTGCGGGTCAGTATAGCTTAGAGTAAAAATAAATAAATAAATTAGCGTAGGGTCCCAGCATATTTTGATAGCCAGCACAGATAAAGCCCAAGGCTATAGGCTGCAGCCCCCAGCCGTGTGGTTATCTTGGCTGTGTATCAAAATAAGAGGAACTGTATTTAATAAATAATTAAAAAACCTGGCATATGGTACCCCCTAAGTGATATCACCGCTGATCACGCGGCTCAATCAGTCTCTGCCTGAAGCCCAAAGCAGGCAGTCATTGTTCTATGGCCACTCGCTGGAATCCTCATGGGATCTCGTCTGGATTACGTCGGATCTGGCTGTTTTCGTGGTTAAGAAATTGTTAAAAGAGGGTGTTTTTTGTATTTTATTTGAAATAAAGGATTTTTCCGGTGTTCGTGTTTATTTCTATTCACTTACAGATTAATTATGGGGGGTCTCATAGACGCCTCCCATTACTAATCTATGGCTTAGTGGCAGCTGTGGGATATTATTAACCTCTTATTACCCCAATTGCCACTGAACCAGGGCAACTGGAAAGAGCTGGGTAAAATTTTGGGATTGTCACGTCTAATGAAGCCACACTCTTGGGCGGCTGCAGGCTACTATTTTTAGGCTGGGGGTCCCAATAAGCATGGGTCTCTCCAGCCAAAGAATACCAGCCCCAAGCTGTTGGGCTTTATTGTTGCTGGGTATTAAAATTGGTGGGACTGCATGCCATTTTTGAAATTATTTATTTAAATAATTTTAAAAAAGTGGCATGCGGTTTCTCTTATTTTATACACAGCCAAGATAAGTGTGCGGCTTGGGGCTGCAGCCTGTAGCCATGTGCTTTATTTGTGCTGGTATAATATGGGGGGATTTTATGCCAATTTCTTTTTTTATTAATTTATTTTAACACTACTATAGTGGCTTGCAGACAGGGTTTGGGATCGGTTGCACTCAGACACTGTCACACAGGCTGGGGGTGCGTATGACTGCAACTAATCACAGACATGAGGCCTGCCAGTTAGCAATAATGAACCACCCCCGACATAGCATGAGCTGCTGTGGGAGCAGTTACAGCCATGCCGGAGACTCAGTAAGTATGAAGCACTTGCTTCATTCTTATTTTCTTCATTTTTCTTTTTTTTAATTTCCTAAGTGCCAAATCCAGATCATTAGCTGGAGTTCCCTGAGAATTCCTGGCTTGGCTCCGGCACTCAGGTACGTTTGAAACCGCTTGGATCTGGACTTTTACAATCTGGGTTCGACCATACCACCCATGAGGGAAATGCTAATTGCTACATATTATGGGAAAAATTCCTTCCTTACTCTACAATAGTCAGATTATTTCTCTGGATCAAAGTCCCATAGCGAATCAACCATTACAACATCAGTGACATCAATTTCAGTGACAGTTTTCCCAGTGATTTACAATATACATAACTGAACTTAATGAGAAACCTTTCATTATATAACAATTCTAAAACGCTTTTCCTTCTTTACCTTAAAAGGGTTGACACCTTTTTATAAAATTGTTCCCTTTATTCACAGTCCAGCCCATTATCTCCACCACTGCCTTCGTCACTACTCTTTGGCTTCATTAGCCATGTTGACGTTGCTGCAGCCTGTCACTGAACTTAGCCTTTACTTGTGTGGTCAGCATAAGCCAATGAGCTTAGTGCACAGATTGCCGATTTCCAAAATACACCGCTGGTCAGTTTCCATGGCATAAGAAAAAAAAAAAATCAGTGGGCATAATTTTTTTATAAATCCCATCCATTCAACTTTAAGGGGTACTTTGCACGCTGTGACATCGCTAGCCAAATGTAGCGATGCCGAGCACGATAGTCCCCGCCCCCGTCGCAGATGCTATATCTTGTGATAGCTGCTGTAGCGAACATTATCGCTACGACAGCTTCACATGCACTCACCTGCCCTGCGACTTCGCTCTGGCCGGCAACCCGCCTCCTTCCTAAGGGGGCGGGTCGTGTGGTGTCACAGCGACATCACACGGCAGGCGGCCAATAGAAGTGGAGGGGCGGAGATGAGCGGGACGTAAACATCCCGCCCACCTCCTTCCTTCATCATTGCAGGTGGGAAGTAGGTAGGAGATGTTCCTCGCTCCTGCGGCTTCATACACAGCGATGTGTGCTGCTGCAGGAACGAGGAACAACATCGTACCTGTCGCTGCAGCTAAATTATGAAAATGATCGACACTACACAGATTACCGATTTTCGACGCTTTTGCGATTGTTTATCGGTGCTTCTAGGCTTTAAACGTTGCAACGTCGTTACCGGCGCTGAATGTGCGTCACTTTTGATTCAACCCCGACGAGATCGCAGTAGCGATGTTGCAATGTGCTTCTTACTGTGACGCAGAATTTTTTGCATAACAAAGATATGCATCTGAAAAATCGCACTAAATACTCATTGTGGGAGCTTTATCCAACTGCTTCAGAGAATGGTACCTTTTTCCAGATCACTATGTGCACACTCCATTTTTATCTTTGTATGTATATGGAGTGATGTATGGAGTGACATTTTCTCTAAATTCCTATTAGAGAAATGGTAAAATGTATCAATTAGTATAAATTAGTCTGATATGTTGGCGCATTGTTTTACTGTCTCGCCAACATTGGCACTATCTACAAATTGCACGATTTGGATAATTATGCCCCAATTAGATAAATGAATTTAATCTTATAGATGAAAAGAATTTATTCTTTGCAATAACTTTTGTCTTTGCTTATTCTACACAAGCCCTGATCAATAGTGATTGGCGAGTGTGCTGGGTAGTTCTCGGTACTCGTGTGAGCATTGGGGTGCTCGGAATGCTCGGTACTTGATCAAATACTGCAGGTGCTTGAGATGCTTGGTGCTTGATTAAGTATCGCAGGTGGTCAGGATGATCAGTGTTCAGTTAAGTACCGCAGGTGGTCGACATGATAGGTGCTCGATTAAGTACCGCAGGTGGTCAAGATGATCAGTGCTTGATTAAGTACTGCATGTGCTTAAGATGCTTGGTTGTTGAGTAAGTACTGCATATTCTCAAGATGATCAGTGCTTGATTAAGTACTGCATGTGATTGAGATGCTTGGTGCTTGATAAAGTACCGTGGGTTCTTGAGCACAATGATTGACTCCCCCTTCCATTATAAGCCCTGACACAGCCACCGCAGTCCTCATGATCCGCAGCCGGCAGATATTGCCCGACAACCTTCATTCCATTTCCCTGCCACCGCGGTCCGTTTCATCCAGATGCAGCTGGCATCGCCCGCCAACTTCCATTTCATGTGCGCCATTCAAATGTTTCCCCGGGCCAAAGTAACTATGAGGTTAGTTCTTCTCGAGTCCTTGTTCCGTACAAGAGAGAGAAAAATATATTTTGGGAAATATTACATACTTGTGGGATAAAACATAGGTACCCATCAGTAACTCTACGTAACAGCAGGTTTAGAAACTACAAAGATGGAGTAAGGTAGTGTGCTTCCTGGAACTTACAGGTCTGTTGGTTGGAGTTGTTGTAAGTTGGATGTGCATATCTTACTTACTAACTTGATTACTTATCTCGTATATTAGCCTTATTTTCCAAACTTTGCTCTATAAGTCATTTTACCTGGTTAACACAAATTTATACAATATTTGCAAGGGTTTAATGCCCATACCAGACTCAAAATACATTCCATTTATTGCTTTTGCAAAGTGCAGAAAAAGGATTCACTGAATAAATGGGCACGATCTTATAGGAAACCATTGGATAACTTCTTTTACCAGGTGTGGTAATGAAAGTGGAAAATACAGGCCTAATGTTTTGTGTGCGACTGCAAGGAAAAAAGGTCTTGAAATGCAGGTTACCCTAATGTTTTTACTTATTTTTTGTTATAAAATAAACAATGCAGCTGACCCTATCTTATAAAATGCTTTTAAAGTGCTGTCATCTATCCCATTATTTTAATAAAATCAGATACAGGTAACAGCAGATATCCTTGTGTTCATGCAGCCGAGAGCATTCACAATTTAGAAAAGATATCTCTGCTGTTTGTGGGTTGGTAACTAAGAGGTATTGAATGTACCAATCATGGATAACAATGCAAAGATCTACAGTTCTTAGCAGTGAATGAAGCCATTAATGATAAATAGGCCACCAGCTGTCATATAAGATATATCGGTGCAGGAGGAAACACATGTCTAAGCAACAAATGATGCTCGAGAACCTAGAGTGCAGCTAAGTACAATGGTACGTACGTATTACAGGGGAAAATTGTTTGTATAGTCTTTTCTTTTTTTGAAAAGATATATTATTAGCATATTGAAAATATAGGATCAGAAATGGAGAAATAAACATGTTAAAGGGAACCTGTCACCAGATTTTTACCTATTAAACTAAAAGAATCACCTTCTGCAGCTCCTGGGCTGCATTCTATGAAGGGGCACCTTGGCCCTGACTCCCCTTCCAAACCCCAAAAATAACTTTATAAAACTTGGCCGACCTCACCAGCACCATGCTCTTACCCGCCCATAATCTCGCGCATGCCCATTTAGCTCACCAGCATGAGTGAGGGCAGCTATGTTTTCTGCTCTGCCCGCGATATGGCAGAGCAAACTGCGCCTGCGCGAGCCAACCTAACTGCACAGGCGCGAGATTTGAAAATGCGATGAGGAGGATGACGGAGGGCGTCATCCCGTCTATCAAGAAAGGAGGACAGCGATCAGTGGCAAGA
Source organism: Anomaloglossus baeobatrachus (assembly GCF_048569485.1). NCBI lineage: Eukaryota > Metazoa > Chordata > Amphibia > Anura > Aromobatidae > Anomaloglossus > Anomaloglossus baeobatrachus. Next base: position 99,081,530 of record NC_134356.1, on the reverse strand, counting down.
GGGGGGAAAGGAGCAGAAAATGAGCCTGCCCATCTGGCGAACAAAGGTAATTAGCATACCTAAGGGCCACGTTTTATAAAGTTATTTTTGGGGTCTGGAAGGGGGGTCAGGGCCAAGGTGCACCTTCATAGAATGCAACCCAGGAGCTGCAGAAGGTGATTCTTTTAGTTTAATAGGGAAAAATCTGGTGACAGGTTCCCTTTAAGACCAAAGCCAGTGGGAAATGCAAGGACAGATAAAGCTATTGACTACAAATTAAGAAATAAATCAGAAAACAAAAACTAAAATGTGAATGCTCTGTTGGATAATTGTAGTTCAAGACTAGAATCAAGACATTCTGTTCAGTCTTTACTAAAGGACTTGTGCTGGGGACAGAAAGTGGACAATATATCAGAAATACCGGTAACTAGTGTTGAGCGAGTAGTTGACTATTCGTACTCGCTATGCTTTTAGCGAGTACTATCCGCTACTTGCAATGTAAGTAGCAAGTAACCAGAAAGCCGCACTTTTTGTGCGAGTAGCAAATAGTACGGCTTTCGGGTTACTTGCTACTTAGCGAGTATTTCCCATTGACTTACATTGCGCCCGCTACTTGTAAAGAATATGCGAGTAATGAACAGTACTCGCTAAGAGCATAGTGAGTACGAATAGTTAACCACTCGCTCAGCACTACCGATAACATAAAGCAGCATAGTTAATCATAGATAGCAGGGTCAGACTGAGACTACAAAACAGCCTTGGCACACAAGATTCACCAGCCCACATACAATAATGTCCTCACCAAGATCGTAGAACACCAACAGGACACGCTGACTTTTGCTGTACTTGTTGCACCACTCACTTAAACATGTTGGACAACTGTGGCGCCCCTGACCTGGTCAGGCACCACTGAGTACTGCACCCATGCTGGGGGCAGTACAATACAGGTAATCCAGAAGGCTGACCGAGGTGTGACTACACAGGCGCATAGTAATCAGAGAACACATTGACCTTTGAAGGGACTCCTGAGAGATTCCAGAAGGGTAGCATGGTCTCCAAGTCCACTCAAGGGGTGTGGTAGAGAGCCTGATTGCTAGGTGGCGTAGGCAGGCACAGTGGAAATAGGGAGTAGAGAGGAGAGAAGAGTCTGGAAGTGGAGCTCAGAGAGAGCAGACGTGCAGAACCCACTAGTGAGCCAGTTTAGAGTGTGCAGCCCAGGGAGAGCAGTCGCAGGCAACAGACCCTGGAGTTGGAGCACTTGAACAGCGTCCGCGCAGTGACTACTGATGGGGGAGATCGGTCACCTGGTAGTGCCGCCCGAAATCCACCTAAGGCTAGAGAGAGCAAAGGGGTGGCAGAGTAAGGGGACTGCCAGGGAGGTACCAGGCCCGCAGGGGTAACAGGTCCCAGTGCAAGGATAGATTCACCTTTCTTCTGCAAAACTGCCAGTGGGGGCACTCCAGACCCACACCATACCACCACAGAGTCCGGAGCCACGTAGCAAAGAGAGGGCCCATAGTTCACAGGAGGCAAGCAGCCGGAGTGACCTGGTCCAGGCTACAAGCAAACGGGCCGAAACGAGGGGAGAACAGGCAGCAGCAACTTCCCTGGGTGACCCCCGTAGGGACTTCAAGTCGGGGTCACCACAAAATTACAAAGGGCTAAGGAAGGCGATATGATAGTTACCCTTATCAGCCAGCCAGAAGGATTCCTGGTTCCAGCCTGGTTCATCCCAGCTACGCCCGGGTTACTCACCCTGCCACCTAATGTGAGTAAAACCCCTGAAAGACATTCTACTTGTGCGTGTGAGTCATTCTGTGACTTGTGGTACCACACACTTACACAGGGCCCTGGGGTTTGCCTCACTCTCGGGAGGCCACTACAACTGACTGCACCCACCATCAGCCCCAGGCACCCCCTAATCTGCAGTGGCGGTCACCCTGACCGCAATACCGAGAGTGGCGTCATGAAAATCCTAAAAGAAGGTTCCCTACTTGTGACCAGACTATTCCATGCACGTGGAATCCCTGAAGGTAATGCACCGACACGACACCTGTGGGGCTTCACACAACCCTTTTAAATATGCAAGCTGTAGTGACTATATAGTAGATAGGCACCAGTTGAACACAAGTGGCCTGCAGACTATTGTTCCACTGCAGTCTATGCTAAAAAATACAGCACTGATCAGACAAATTCTCAGCTAGAATATAGCTTTCTTGCCTGTTATAGTAAATATTGATATTCCCGATTAATCAATTGACATGTGGAGTTTGTCTGTGATCCATCCTGGAAATATATGAATAAGGTCGAATTCACATCTGTGTATCATGGTCTGCGTGCAGACAGTTATTCACTGACCAATGATGCTCTCCTGGCCAACTTCACAGCCTCCTAGGTTGTCAATTTTGAATAAAGAGACCTGCAGCCAGCCATTGAATGTTGGTCTGTACTCAGATTGCGGCACACAGATGTATGAATTTGGCCTTAAGGCATCACTTGTGTTTTTTTTCTTTATTTTCACCTCTGGAATGGTGCTTTAAATGTATGTCCCTTGCCCCAGTCTGATACTCACCTTCCAACATCTTCATCCTCTATCACCACCGCTCTCATTGGTCTCATTGGCAGTTTGTGACCTTCTTGTAGCTCCAGTGTCCATGGAGAGCACCGGAGGTCACAATTCAATACAAGTCTATGAGAGCCTTGTTCTGGTTCTCATAGACTTGCATTGAGAGCTTGTGATATAATTTCTAACTTCTGGCCATCAGAAGCTATGGGCACAATATGGCGCCTCGGGACCAAAGCAGTGCCAAAAGAGATATGAAAAAAAACAAATGGTGAGTATAATGCTGGGGCAGGGGTCTTAGATATAAAGAGCCACTCCAGTGCTGAAAATGCCGCAGCTGGAGTGGTGCTTTAAAAGGCCTCTTATTGCATCCTGATGAGTTTTAGAAGTGCTGTGCACCTCTGTGGAATAGAATAAAATTTATGGTATAATATGCGTTGCAACTCCTCATGAATTAGATCAGCTGAGTCGTCTTACCGCCATTCCACCTCAGCTCCAATCACTTTGGCACAGCTGGATAAAACTGATATGAAAATGCCACATTTCACAATAATTTGGATTTATGAAAAAGTGTTTTACCCCAGATTTCTGGCTGAAAACACTCTTTTGAATCTGGGAATACTGTACATGTCTCAATAACCGATCATATCCATACTGTATTATTATAATTACATACATTTTTAGAATACTACAAAATGCATAAAACATATAAATACACACTTAAATATAAGACATATATTGTATACACATACACAGAACACTTATGCTTGATAACCAATTCAGATTACATACACATCATATGGTCACACACATCATACATGTAATAACTACTATACACATGCTGTATAATAAATGCCCAGCAGGAATACATCATATACACTGCACATACACACTGGACAAGTGCGTATATACAGTTTAAACAAGAAGTTTAGGGGCCGCCCTGGCAAAACCAGGGTGTCGCAGAGGTCTGCATACATCTTTATGGTGCAGAGCTCACTCTCCCTTGGGGAGTTTCCCACACCAATACACACCAGCCAATAAGGCCCCACTCGCTCCCTCCTCAGGAAAACGGGAGGGGGAGAGAGGAGCTTGGAGAGAGCAGAGTGTAGTTTCAGTCAGTCTGCAGGAGGAGAGAGGGCTGGAAGCAGCCCCTGTGTGGGCTAGGAGAAGTGGCAGTAAGGGCCTCAGGAATAGGCCAGCTTCCTGTGTACGGAGCAGACACAGACACAGACACCAGGCAGGAGAAAAACACCCGAATTACACACACGGGTGGGACCCGTCCTCACAGCAGCCGTGGGCACCAGTTACAAGCAACTTGGTTAATTCTTGGACTCATGTCAGATATTGCCTTATACTGTGAGTATTCCTGCACCACCCAGTCCGTGGACTGTACCCGTTACTCCCCAATCCATCACACCGGGGTCCTGGGACATCAACACCCTACCTGTGGAGGGAAAAATCACCACCTTGCTGCCCATTACCATCCCCGGGATCCTGTGACCAGCAGCGGCAGTGCTCCATTACCTCACCGCACACCACGGGTGGCGTCATGGAACATAGACTACCAAATCTCCTCTGTATATAATGCCCCTTTTGTTGTGGTGCCTGGGATTACAGACCGGGTCATGCCACCGTGATACCTTCAGAAGCGACCCCTTGGCCCGGATCTGAGTACCCCCTATCCCTGGGCGACACATTTACATATACTATCTATAAAGACACATCTGCAGGTTTTTCTCACTATCTGAAATCAGTGAAATCAGAATAAACCTTTCCCGTTTTAGGTCAATTAGGAACCAAAATTATTTATATTTGCCAAATGCTACATGTATCTTTTTAGATAGTGTATGTAAACTTCTGAATTCAACAGTACATACCTCTCAACCGTCCCAGATTCTGCAAGACTGACCCAATTTGAGGGGTCTCCCCCACAGTCCCATGGCTCACAGTTGATGTCCCGACTCCTCCCCTCAGTGCAGTGAATAAATTAAATTAAATTTTCAACTGCTCTGGTTTACCAGGATAACTTGGACGCGAACTCGAGAACTCATCATCCATAGGTAGCAGCTCTACCACTGATATGTTGCCTCTATGAAAGACATAGGAAGATTTGGTAATCTTGACCTCTATATTGCAGTAGAGAAACCATAAGTAGATTACTCAGTTACAAAGATGGATGGATTGATGGATGGATGGAGGGAGGAATGGAGGAATGGATAGATAGATAGATAGATAGATAGATAGATACATGTGTTTAAAATATTTTTTATTTTGAAAATTTGTGGGGAAGTACAAATTTGAAGGAGTTGTATTGTCATTGCATTAATCATTCTTATGTTCTATAATCTTACCATTTAAGTACTATAAAAATTGGAAAGGGAGTAAGGATAGGAAGAGGAGTATGGGGTTGAGGAGAGAAGTAAAATTTTTATTGGGGAAACTGGGAAGAGGGTGAAGGAAAAAGGGAGGGAAACTGGGAAAGGGAGAACATCTAATAAGTTGGTTGCAATATGAGAGAGAGTATGAGGATTAAACATATACAACAGTTATAATTGAGAACTATGAAATATATCACATTTGTCAACGTCTAGAGGATTTCAATATTATAAGAAAACCCGAGCTGAAGGCTAAATAATAAGATGAACACAAAGACAACCACATGTTAGAATTCAATTAGTAAGATCATCTGATCTCATGTAACGCCTTGGCGGTATTGATTCCATGGATTCCACTGCCGGAAATATTTAGGGAAATAAATGTTAATAGTGGCATAATGTTTCTCAAAATTGTTGTGTTGGGCTAATGCTTCAATAAGTTGTGTAATAGATGGAGGGAGGGGATTTTTCCAGTTGGCTGCAATAAGGGATCTGGTGGTGAGGAAGATGTGGATAATAACAAATTTGAAGGATGGATCAATCTGGTAAAGGTCTAGAGAGAGGAGAGCTAATTGGGGGGTAATAACTATGTTGGAATGGGTGATTTGATTAATTTTTTGGATTTCCAGGACGCCACATGACAGCACGGTAGGAGTTGCTCCTTTGACCTTTACAGGGACAGGAAACACAAGAAGTTAAAAGCCCCTCCCCATCCCCCTTTCCTCAGTGTTTTTCCTGTCCCTGTACAGGACGGACGCAAGTCTTACCGTCGGGATGTACGGGGTCCAGGCGGATCGGGGGGGCTTGCTCTCTCCTTCCGGCCTGTCAAGCAGCCCCTGGCCGACACCTCTAAAGGAGAGGTCCCTCAGCCGGCCGGTGGAGCAGGAGTTCCCGGCAGAAGCCGCTTCCCTCAGGTGAGGGCTCTCGGCATCCCGCTGTCTGCCGCGGCCATGTGGCACTTCCGGGTGTGCGCGCGCCATGCGTTCCAGCCTGACACGCACGCTGACGCATGTGCAGTGCAAAGACTTCCGCATTTCCTGGTCGGAATATGGCGGCGCCCTGGAAGGCGGCGTGTGATCCGGGACGGAACACTGGAGGCGGGAACGGGCCCTGTCGTCGCCCAAACAGGTATCAAACCTTGGGAACGGGGAAATGTGCATTCTGTGCATTTCTTTATAACGACCTACTCACTGCTTATTACAATGGATGAAGGTGACAGGTCTGATGCTAGCCCCCCTGACGAGTCCCAGGGTCACGTAAGTGCAGGTATCAGGAATCTGACCTGTAGTGGTGTGGGTAGAGCCTGATTCTGTCTCCCCTTCCTTTAGGATTCTTCCACGGCACGCACAGGCACTATCTTTAAAAAAGTTCAGAGGAAGTCGGCTAGAATAAAAAAAGTGTGCAGTCTGTCATTCACATCTGTCAGAGTCCTGCACTAAAATTAGAAATTAAGCCTTGGAACTTTCTAAGTAGATTATGCTGCATGGTGAGGTTGCTGCCTCATGTTTTGCTGGGATCAGCAGACCTCAATGTTTAAGTTCAGAATTTACCTGTTGATGGAACCTTATGTGGATCCTCCTGTTGTGGTTAATAACACATTTGATTCCACTATTATCTCACCAGACCGGATCTTGTCTGATTTACTCCTTCTATAGGAAGGAAAATTGTGGATATAACACATTATCTCGCATTTGGAACTTGCCCTCCAGCTGAACCTCCAGATGAGTTATTTGGTTCAGGTGTGAATAATTTGGCATTTAGGATACCACTCATGCAGTAGGTGTATCCTGAAGTTCACAGGTGAATTACACTCTTAGGGGTAACTCTGATGGGGCCTCACAACTCTGGCCTCAGGGTTCTGGCCTCGTGATGACTCTGGCTCACGCCTCACTGCTCTGGCCTCCTGGCTCCGGCCTCCTGGCTCCAGCCTCGCGCCTCATGACTTCAGGTGTACCTCACAACTTGGGGCTCCGGCGTCTCACCTCATGGCTTTGGCCTCAGCCCACACGCCACACAGCTCTTACCACACGTTGGCTTGGCACCTTGGGTCTGTCAAGGCCTCACTGCTTGACGTCCCTGGGCTTACTGTTTCTCAGCCTTGCCCTTCATGGCTTGGCTTCACTGGCTCTTGGCCTCTGGGCTTGTGCTTGGGCCTCTGGGCTTGTGCCTTGGGCCTCCGGGCTTGGGCCTTGTGCCTCTAGGCCTGTGCCTCTGGGCTTGTGGCTTGTGCCTCTGGGCTTGTGCCTCTGGACTTGTGCCTTGTACCTCTAGGCTTGTGCCTCTGGGCTTGTGGCTTGTGCCTCTGGGCTTGTGCCTCTGGACCTGTGCCTTGTGCCTCTAGGCTTGTGCCTCTGGGCTTGTGGCTTGTGCCTCTAGACTTGTGCCTCTGGCCTTGTGGCTTGTGCCTCTAGGCTTGTGCCTCTGGCCTTGTGCCTCTAGGCTTGTGCCTCTGGGCTTGTGCCTTGTGTCACCAGGCTTGTGCCTCGGGGCTTGTGTCTTGTGTCTCTAGGCTTGTACCTCTGGGCTTGTGCCTTGTATCTCTAGGCTTGTGCATCGGGGCTTGTGCCTTGTGTATCTAGGCTTGTGCCTCTGGGCTTGTGCCTTGCGTCTCTAGGCTTGTGCCTCGGGGCTTGTGCCTTGTGTCTCTGGGCTTGTGCCTCTGGGCTTGTGCCTTGGGTCTCTAAGCTTGTGCATCTGGGCTTGTGCCTTGTGCCTCTGGGCTTGTGCCTTGTGCCTCTAGGCTTGTGCCTCTGGGCTTGTGCCTTGTGCCTCAAGGATTGTGCCTCTGGGCTTGTGCCTTGTGCCTCTGGGCTTGTGCCTTGTGCCTCTGGGCTTGTGCCTTGTTCCTCTGGGATTGTGCCTTATGCCTCCGGGCTTGTGCCTCCGGGCTTGCGCATTACGCTTCATGCTTCTCGCATTGTGCGTCTGGCATTGCGCCTTGTGCCTCTGGCCTTGTGCCTATGGCATTACGCCTTGTGCCTCTGGCCTTGCGCCTCTGGCATTGCGCCTTGTGCCTATGGCCTTGCACCTCTGGCATTGCGCCTTGTGCCTCTGGCCTTGTGCATCTGGCCTTGCGCCTCTGGCATTGCGCCACTGGCCTTGCGCCTCTGGCATTGCGCCTTGCACCTCTGGCATTGTGCCTTGCACCTCTGGCATTGTGCCTTGCGCCTCGGGGCTTGCGCCTTGCGCTTCATGTTCCGGCCTTGCGTGTCTGGCATTGCGCCTTGTGCCTCTGGCATTATGCCTTGTGCCTCTGACATTGCGCCTCTGGCATTGTGCCTTGCGCCTCTGGCCTCTGGCCTTGCGCCTCTGGCTTGCGCCTCTGGTCTTGTGCCTTGCGCCTCTGGCCTTGCGCTTCCGGACTTGTGCCTTGCGCTTCATGTTCTGGCCTTGCGCGTCTGGCATTGGGCCTTGCGCCTCTGCGCCTCGCGCTTCTGTGCCTCTGCACCTTGGGCCTTGCGCCTCTGCGCCTTGGGCCTTGCGCCTCTGCGCCTTGGGCCTTGCGCTTCTGCGCCTTGGACCTTATGCCTCTGCACCTTTGGCCTTGCGCCTCTGCGCCTTTGGCCTTGCAGTGGCCTCGTCCCTTGCGCCTCGGGCTGCATACTTCGCATCTTGGGTCTCTAGCATCGGCTTTGGTTAGAGGGGCATCACACTTCTGGAACGGCACTTGGCTTAGCCGTGATAGGCAACCATGTTTGAGTTGGCCTGGTTTTTCTCCTTATTATGGCTCAGAACTGGAATCTGAGTTCGGCTACGGTCCTTCTTTTCTAATCAGTAGTATTCAGCGGTGCTTAATTGCTTAGTTCTGGTCTTTCATTTATAACTTATGACTAAAGAGAAATGTTTATCGAGTTCATCCTATGGTGGAAAGAACGCACTGTAGCCGATCATGGTAATAGCCCCGTTTTACTGTGACGGGTCCTTTGATGGCAATTGGACTGGTTTTCTGGCCATTGTTCAACATCCAGAATCTCGTAAATAACCTGTGAGGTTTTCCAGCCTCTTGTGGCAGGGGGCTCCATAGTCTCCCTCATAGGCTCACTGTTCTCACGAGAAAACATCCAGGGTCTCACCACTGTCAAATGAACTATCACTCTGTGATTATTGGAGGCCCTCACTCCTCTGGAGGATGTTCCCTGGTCACTATGGAAGACGGTGTGGTCTGTTTACGCTAGTGTCCGATATAGTGGTACTTACATGCTAATGGAGTATAGTGCATTTCTGGTTGGGTAGTCTGCCCAGGTGGTAGTGGTTTCTTTCCACCAGCTCAGGGCAACACTAGTCTCCTGTGTTTGCTGCCACGGATATGGCAAACCACTTCTTTAAATTCCAATATATATATACTGTATACAGTGTATCAATGAGATTGGCCACCTATATTTTCTAGGACGCTTTCCTCCCATCCAGATTCCATACCCCGCTGTCCTTGGCATCTGCATCTTGGGAACAATGCTTCCTTCAAGTGGTCGGATGATGTACTTGGCTTGCTAATATCGGACGACGTGCCTTCCGGACTCCAACTCTTCATGTCTTTAGTTTCATGATGGTCCTTCTCATTACTCGAGGTCCAGTAGTTTATGCATTGTCATCTTGGGCTTCTGGAGCCAGAATATGAACTCTGGCGGTACGGTGGGCTGGTCTGTGACCAGGGGTAATCGTTTGAACCTAGGAGAGCTGATGTCCGTACTGACCTGGTTTAATAAGCTCGGACAAGTTTATTCTTGATCTAGCCGGTGGTCATTCTATCGGGCTGTGGTTTATTCATTCCTTGATAGGCTGTTAAGGACTTTAACTTCTATTCTATAGTTGCGGTGTTACGAATGTTCATTAACCCATTTTCGGGTATGCCTCACTATCTCTGGTCGCTGTAGTGTAAGCTGTCTACCTCATTTATTCTCATTCCCAACATGCAGAGCTCCTTCGCTCTTTGGACGTCAGACGAGCTATTCTGGCATATTTGGAGGCTTCCAGAGCTGGCGCATAGATTCTGCCCTCTTGGTGCAATTTGCGGGAAAGTACCGAGGGAAGACGGTGTCTAAGACAACTCTGTCTCGGTGGGTTAGGTCCGCTATTTCTGCTACTTACCAGTCCACGGGTCGGGACCTCCCAACTCACACTAGGGCCCGCTCCGCCAGGGCTCTGTCCACTTCTTGGGCGGAGAGGGCGGGGGTTTCCTTGGATCTGATTTGTCGTACGGCAACGTGGTCGGGTCCCCACACGTTTTGTAAGCATTATAAACTGGGCCTTCTCAACGATCAGCACATGTTGTTCAGTAGAAGGGCTTTGCAGGCTGTGGTCCCCCCCTCATAGGGATTACTTTGGCATTCTCCTACCGTGCTGTCATGTGGCGTCCTGGAAAATAGGAATTACTACTTACCGGTAATGATGTTTCCAGGAGCCAACATGACAGCACGCTTTTTTTCCCTCCCGTCTGATTATGTATAGTGTGTTGTACGTTCTGCATTAATAAAATGGTGTTATCTCCCATCCTGGTGTGGTACTTTAAAAAACACTGAGGAAAGGGGGATGGGGAGGGGCTTTTAACTTCTTGCGTTTCCTGTCCCTGTAAAGGTCAAAGGAGCAACTCCTACCGTGCTGTCATGTTGGCTCCTGGAAACATCATTACCGGTAAGTAGTAATTCCTATTATTTCTATCCAGAGGTTTTTTAATATTGGGCAATCCCAGAAAATGTGCAGTAGGCTACCGGTGCCGTTACAGTTCCTCCAGCATGAGGAGGAGTTGTTTTTATTAATTTGGTGGAGCCTGAGTGGAGTAAAATACCATCGGGTGAGAAGTTTGTAGTGGGATTCTAAAAGAGAAGAGCAAATAGTTGAGGAATTTGTTGCTTTTAAACCGATCTGCCAATTCTCTTCAGAAAAGGATTGTTTTAGGTCCTTCTCCCAATCCAGCATGTATTTCAGTTTCTCGAAATTTAGATCTTCTATTAAATGTTGATATATTTTTTGTTTTTTCCAAATAGGCACACTATTTGGGTTGCAGAATAATGTATCCATTATCTCTGGGAGGGGATTGTTATTATTAAGGATTTTACGCAGGGATTCTCTGATGGAAATAAGAGTTTTGAAATCTGAGTCGGGTAATTTATGCTTAATTTTAATATCCAAAAAAAGAGATAAAATCCAAACCATCATGAATGTTGCTAATTTTGTTTAGTTTTGAGTTGTGCCATGAGGTCGGTATCTTCTGGTTTGCGATAATAGCTAGAAAGTTGAGACTAAAGTTTCTAATTTGGTTATATTTGTTTATTTTAGCAGTTTTGTTAGCAAGGTGTTTCCATGCCTGTATAGAGGCTCTCAACATGGGGGGATCAGGTGAAGGGAGAGATGGGTTGAAAAGATGGGATAAAATAAGATGTTTAAGGGGACGATAGTTGTTAAAAAATAATTCCAAATCCACCCAGGGAAATGTGTATGAGTCTCCCACCCAACATTGGCTTTGTTTGATTAAATTAGCATTGTAATATCCCAATAAACTTGGAACACCAATCCCACCCCTCACCTTATGTTTAATTAGAATAGTTTTGGAGACCCTTGAACTCTTACCACCCCAAATGAAGTCGTTTATTGTTTTTTGTAGCTTGTTTATGATCTTGATAGGGATGGATCTAAATAAGTAGAGTATTTTGGGTAGGATCATCATTTTAAGAGTAACTAGTCTTTTGTAATGCTATTAATTAGTCGATCAGTGTTGACATCTACTATGTTCTGTAAATTTTTGGTAATCTGTATTCCTAAATAAGTAATAGAGGAGTCTTCCCATGAAAAGGCAGAGCATGTCTTGATTAGACTAATAGTGGGGTCATCGAGGTGAAATTAGAGGATTTGGGATTTTTTGGCGTTTAGTTTGTAATATGAGATTTTTGTGAAATTATCTATGGCCTTAATCAATTCCAGAACAGAGGGAGCTGAGTCTGAAAGGGAGAGGTTAATGTCATCTGCAAAAAGTCCAATTTTATGATGTTTGGTTTTTGTAGGGATTCCTTTGATTTTATCATTGGTTCTGATAAATTCAGCTAGGGGTTCAATTGCAAGGACAAACAGGAAAGGGGAGAGAGGACAGCCTTGGCGGGTACCGTTGGTGATACCAAAGGGGGCAGATAACTGGTTATTGGCATATACTCTTACAGACGGTTTAGAGTATAATGCCATAACCATATTGATAAAACTGTCCTCGAAGCCAAATTTGGACAGAGTCGCCCTGAGATACTGCCAGTTTATGCGATCAAATGCCTTTTCAGCATCTAGCGCCAGCAGTATGGATGGGGTTTTGCTTTTTTCCATCTGATGAAAAAGGTTGATAGTCCTCCTTGTACCATCGGAGGTTTGCCTCCCTTCGACAAAACCAAGTTGATCTTTATCAATAATTTCTGGAATCAGCTTTTTGAGTCTGTTGGCAATAATTTTGGCATATATTTTAATGTCTGTATTAATTAAGGAAATGGGTCTGTAATTGCCGACAAACTCAACATCCCCACCGGATTTCGGGATCAAAGAGATCGTTGCTTGCAACATCTCAGTGGGGATAGTACCCGTCGAGGAGATTTGGTTGTATGTTTTAGTCAGGTATGGGGAAAGGAGGGTGCAAAAGGATTTAAAATAATCATTCGTAAAGCCATCTGGTCCGGGGGCTTTTCCTAATTTTAGGGAGGAAATTGTATTGAAGACTTCAGTTTCAGTGAAGGGAGCATTGAGATTTGCAAGTTTATTGGGGCCTATTGTAGGGAGGTTTATTTTTGACAAAAATGTATTGATCATTTCAGGGGTTGGCTGGGGGGTAAGGTGATCATCTTTTAGGTTATAGAGTTGTTCATAATATCTGGCAAAAGCGTCAACAATATCCTTGGGATGATTCACTAAAATGCCACTAGTGTTTTTTATTGAGTTGATCCTTTGTTTAACTCTAATTGCTTTTGCTTTCTGGGCCATTAATCTAGTTGGCTTGTTAATGGAGGAATAATATTTCATTTTTGAGTAATAAAGGTGACGGTCAAACTCGTCAAAGAGTAACCCTTTCAGTTGGATTCTAAGGTCCAATAGATCCTTATGAATGCTCACCGATGGGGTATGTAGATTTTGTTGGGCTTTTTCTTTTTGGTTGATTGCATTTTGGATCAGGTCAATTTTTTTTCTCCTCTCTTTCTTGTGGAATGCAGATTGTTTTATTAGCTCTCCTCTCATGACAGCTTTATGGGCGTTCCAAATTGTAGTGGGACATAGGGATTTGTGATTATTCTCGTCAAAATAGTTTTTAATAGATTGTTCAAGTTGGGTTTTATATGAGGGAAGGTTGATTAGGGAAGGGCTACATTTCCATAGAAGATTCCTTTGGGCCTGTGAATTAAATTGTATTTCACACATAACCGGGGAGTGGTCTGAGAAGGTTTTCTTGAGGATTGTAGTGTTTTTAAATTTGGAAATGGTAAAAGAGGTGGTGAGGATCAAATCAATGCAGGAGAAGGTCTTATAAGTATCCGAGTAGTAAGTGAATTCTTTCGAAGTGGAGTTAAAACTTCTAAATGTATCGATGAATTTGTGTGCTAGCAGCCAATGCTTTAGAGAATGTTTAAAGAGTCTGGAATGTGCAGTGGAATCCATAAATCGGTCTGGAACTAGGTTGAAGTCTCCCAGTAGTAGTATATCACCTAATTTTATTTTTTATATGGTGCTAATAACCCTCTTGAGAAAGCCGATCTGGCCAAAGTTGGGGGCATATATGTTAGCGATGGTACACGGGTTATTATTTATCACACATGTGAGAATATGGAATCTACCCTGCTCATTCTTTGCTTCATTGAAAAACTGAAATGAAACTGTGTTTTTAACCAAAGCTGATACTCCTGCTTTCTTTTTTTCATTGAGTGCATAGAACACGTGGGGAAAATCTTTGTGTTCGAACCTAGGGTGATCAGGTTTTGCGAATTTGGTTTCTTGCAGCCATATAATGTCTGCAGCTGTTCTTTTTATGTCTCTCCAGACAAGAAACCTCCTTCTTGGGCAATTAAGACCTCTGACGTTGTAGCTTAATAACTTAGTGGACATTGGATAAAGATCAATTAATGTGCAATTCAGTAAACCAACAACAATAAAAGGGGGAAACAATACACTATCCTATAATATAAAAACTACTATTTCTTATCAACGAAAATATACTTTTAAGTAAATAGGCTTCAAGACCTAAAGAGGTAACAGCCAGTTATGATAATAACGTATATACAATTACTGGTATTACTAAAGCACTAAAGAAACAAACCGTGCTATGACTATAAGGAGAATGATGTCTCCTAGGAGGGAGTCCGTCTTTCAAGAGACTTCCAGTGAGGCAAATTGTTCATGGAAAGGATATGAGGGTTTTATGAGAAAAAAAAACCCCAAAAAAACACAATCCTTAGCTGATGACTGAAGGTCTTAGTCAAAACAAGTTTTCAAATATACAACATCTGGTTGAATAGAGGATTGGTGAAGAGTATATCCATATGTGGGATGGCAACTCGGCTCAAGGACCATTTGTCCTGTATTCAGCTGTTGTCAGTAGACAAATTAAGCAGGTCATAAAATTTGAGATTTGGTGAATGTGGTAGACCCAGATCCAGCTGTCAGATTGGTGTGGAGCGACTTTGCTTGATCCCATCTTCTTTGTTTAGTGCGGAAATGAAACGGTGGCCATCTTCTGGCTGAAGGAGAGTAATATGTTTGCCATTCATCCATACTAACAATTTGGTGGGAAAGCCCCAGCGGTATCGGATTCCCCGTTCCTGTAGGGCAGGGTTCCCCAACTCCAGTCCTCAAGGCCCACCAACAGTGCATGTTATCAGGATTTCCTTAGCATTGCACTGCTGTTGGAACCAGCACCTGGGCAGGTAATTACATTAACACCTGTGCAATACTAAGGAAATCCCAAAAACCTGCACTGTTGGTGGGCCTTGAGGACTGGAGTTGGGGACCTCTGCTGTAAGGCACTAGTGGTAGACATGAAAGCTCTTCTTAACTCCATGGTGTTTTTAGAAATGTCAGCAAATATTTTAACAGATTGGAAGGGTTCTGGGAGGGAACCGTTGTCTCTCATATATTTAAAAATTAGGTCTTTTGTGCTGAAAAAATGTACTCGTAGAATAACGTCTTTTGGTTAATCTGGCAGAACAGATGAGGGTTTGGGGAGCCTGTGAATGTGGTCTATAGTTGTCTCCAGTTCACATAATGATGGCAAAGCTGTCAGGAGTAGGCGTTTTGCATAAGTGTGTAAATCGTTGTTGGAAATTGTCTCAGGAACTCCTCTTAATTTTAAATTATTTCTACGTGATCTGTCCTCTAGGTCCACCACTTTATTTTTCAATGAGTGTATCTGGAGGTGAAGTCCATTTTGTTCCTCAGCCAAGTTATTTGTTTTCTCCTCAATTGTTGTGATTTTATTTTCAAATATATCCAATCTTTTGTTGATATTGTTAATTTCCTCTCTTATAGTTTTTCCAATGCAGCGTCTAAATTGTTATTTATAGTGGTGGTTAGCTTGGATATAAGGGATTCAAGGGTGAACATAGTTACACCTTGAAAGGTGCCTATGTCGGTGGGGGGTCCATATTGACTTGTGAGTTGGTTCATGGATAGATACATGGATAGATGGATAGATAGATACATGGATAGATGGATAGATACATGGATAGATGGATAGATACATGGATAGATGGATACATGATGGAGGGATAGATAGATACCATATATATATACGGTATATATATATATATATATATATATATATATATATATTAGATCTATAGTAGATAGATAATAGACAGATAGATGCATAATAGATACAAGATAGATAGATAGATAGATAGATAGATAGATAGATGGACAGATAGATAGATGGATAGAGGGATAGAGGAATAGATAGATAAATAGGTAGATAGATAGATGATAGATAGATAGATAGAGAGATAGATACATGATAGATAGATACATAGATAAAAAGAGGGTTCCATACATGATAGACATAAATGATAGATATATAATACATAGAGGGAGATATATAATAGATATATGATAGATAGAAAGATGGATAGATAGATTGATACATGATAGATATATAATAGATAGATAATAGACAGAGGGATAGATACATAATAGATACATGATTGATAGATAGATAGATAGATAAATACTGCATCTCTTTGTAGGTGAAGGAAAGAGATTAATTTGTTCCCATAAAACTATTAGGCTATGTGCCCACGGGACTCTGTATCTGCGGATTTTTCTGCATCAAAATCCGCAGCTTTCCCCCGGAATCCGCACCTTTTCATAGGTGCGGATTTGATGCAGATTTGACGCGGATTTTGCGATTTTTTTAAATTCAATTGAATAGGCAAAATCCGCACGAAAATCCGCAACAATAAGGCTATGTGTGCACGGGAGAATGTAGCTGCAGATTTTTCTGCATCAAAATCCGCAGCTTTCCCGCAAAATCCGCACATTTTCAAAGGTGCGGATTTGCCGCGGATTTACCGCGGAATTGCCGCGGATTTGATGCGGAGTTTGGTGCAGATTTTTTATTTTTTTTCCCAATTTTAAAGCCAAAATTCGGATGAAAATCCGCAACAATAATTGACATGTTGCAGATTTTTCCGGACCAAAATCCGCACGAAATCCGCTGCGGAAAAATCCGCAGCGTGGGCACAGCATTTCCAAAATGCCATAGAAATGGCTGGGAAGTACCTGTGCTGCAGATTTTCGGGAAATCCGCGGCTTTTCCGCGAGAAATCCGCGGCAAAATCCGCGCATTTTCCGCAGCATGGGCACATAGCCTTAGGCAGAGCTCCATTGTACAGAGCAGCATCCTTGTATCCAATATTCTAGAGGGAGAGGAAAATTTAATTTTTTTCTCCTAATAAAATTATTAAAAATAATAAAATAAAATAATGTACTTTTATTAGCTTTTTTATAAAATAACTAGAAGGTGGCCCGATTCTAACGCATCGGGTAGTCTAGAATGTGTATGTTTGTTAGTAGATTGAATAATAATGTAATAAATTGTTTGGATGGGTTAGTTTTAATTTAGTATTCTTAAAATAGTTTATTGGTTTAAGAATGACAAATAGAACAAACAATTTTATTTTCAATAATTTATTAGATAATGAATTGGTTTCAAACTATCAATACATATATTTCATATACTATAAATGGTTACAATTTTTTTTGTATGAGAGGAAAATGAAAGGATGGGAGGGGTAAGAATATTTTATTAGGGAAGAAAGCAGGGGAACAATGAGGTAAGTGGGTACTATGGAAAGAGGTTGTGGAAACATTCCTGGTTATTTAGTTCATGTTAAATATTTTTATGATCGGTGATTAATATGAACAGTTTTAATAGATGAGTCTAATGTTAAATGATGTCCATGGCTTGTAATGAAAGAAGGTTATGAACAGTGTAAAGTTAATTAAAAATATTTTTATACACCACATTTTGTGTAAAGATCTTTTCACTCTCTTTAAGTAACTTTCCTTGTAAAGGTGTGTCAAGAACTTGTACTTTGACGTTGCATCTCATTGTCACTCTTGAAAACGCAACGTACAGTTGTCCATGGCCAAAAACTGGTTCAGGTAGATATATGCCAACACGGTGTAGAGTTTGGCCTTGTGACTTGTTTATTGTCATGGCAAATGCAGGTTTTAGGGGAAACTGACGACGGCGAAGTTTAAATGGAAGGCGAGTGTCTGAAGGACATATATCAATACGTGGAATTAACACTTCCTTTTCTTTAGCTGATCCAGTGATGACTCTTGCTTGAATAAGGTGTGAATACATTCCAGTCACAATAAGGCGCGTTCCATTACATAGTCCTTGTTTGGTATTTAGATTCCGGAGCAACATAACAATGGTTCCAATTTTAAGTTGAAGTATGTGGGATGGCATTCCTGATGGTGTTACACTGTTTAAAAATTCAACGGGATAATGTTCACGTTCATCTTCATTATCTACATCGATTGAATCATCACTTTTGTACAACTTATATTCACCTGGCATGCGATCCATTACACGGGAATTTAGTAGAGTAACGTCTTCATTTTTGGCACAGAGAATTGCATAGGAAGAGGCTTTGTTAACATTGTTTTTGTCGTTAATATCAATGTTAAAACGTTGTCCAAAAACCTCAGTTACAATGCAGTCTTTACATAACATGTCTTCAGGTATTTCTATAATGTCTTCTCCAAGGTTATATTGATTGGTAAGTTCACCGTTACCAAGTTTCAGAAGCCATTTGCTGTAATCTGGATCAGTAGATCGCATGTTGTTAATTAGTTGGAGTTTGGTAAAGTTTTTCCAAAGTTCTGACATTTTTAAGCTGGACTCAATAATATCTGTTCTTGTTCCACTTGGTATAACTGGAAGGCATTGTCGAAAATCTCCCCCAATAACAAACACTTTTCCACCAAATGGAATTACATTTTTTTCTGCTACCTTTGTGGTCATTACTTCACGTAGAAGTCTGTCAATTAAGGTCAAAGCATATTTGGAGGCCATAGTGCATTCGTAAATTATTAAAAGACTTGCATTTTGTAAAAGTTTTCCTGCTACTGTATCTTGTTTGATTCGTGAAACGGATATTTCATTGACTGGAACTGGGATGCCAAATAGTGAATGCATAGTGCGACCTTCGTTTAATAGATTTGCTGCAATACCTGTTGTAGCAGATGTCAACACTTTTTTTCCCAACCCTCTAACGTGATGTATTAAAACATCATAAAGGTATGTTTTGCCGCTTCCTCCAGGACCGTCAATAAAGAAACATTTAGGGTTCGCATTTCCTTGGTTAAGAATGGCACTTAAAATGGTGTCATATGCAATTTGTTGTTGTTCATTTAAGGAGATTCTCAGCTCTGTTGCTAACAATAATTCTGAAGATTCATTATACTGCGGAGCTTGTGGAAGTTGTATTTCAGGGTGTGGCAAATTAAAGTCAGCATACGTTTTTCCATGTAGTAATAAAATATTTTGGACATCTTGCATGGCGTAAGCTTCACATTTGCAACAATGACCAGTTTGGTTGTGAAGATGTAAGCAGTAATCTTCAATTAGATTTTCTTTGAAAAGTGTCCAAAGTTGATCAGGGTTTGTAGGGGGGCCAAACACGCAAATGTAGGCAAACAATTCACGAAGTTGCTTAGGCATATGTAGGGTTACTGCGTCTTGTAAAGTAAGTTTCCAAACTGTATCATCAAATAGAAGTCCCAAAGCCAAAGCTGCAGCTTTAAATGTATCATGTAATACTCCATGAACGGTTTTTAAATGGTTATAACTTGTAGCTCCTCTGACATGCAGTAGTAAGAGGCGAAGGCAATATCTTTCTTGATCTTTGAGACTAACAGTATACATGCGTCCAATTATTGTGCTTACTCCACGTAGTCTTGGATTCCAAGTTTTTTTCCAAACATAATGCTCTGGAATCTCTCGATACAAATATTGCCTTGCATTTTTATCTCGTTGGTTTAGCAAAAACCATTCTAGTAATGTTGAGGTTGTGGTTAAAGTTTTGGACACATCTTCGACTTGAGCATCTTCAAAAAAATAAAGTTGTTGTTGATGTGGTAAATGAATAGCTAATCGTATAATGGCATGGGACTGTGAATGCATTGGAAAGGCAAATATTCGCCACGCAGCTTCGGGAGCACTGACATATCTTGAGTCTACAAAAGTTGAAGATTCATCATGGTTCAGAGTTTTCTGTTGGATTTCGACATTAGCTTTGTCATGGCCTTTGTAGATATACTTAAAAAGATATTTAACACTTTTGATTGAACCACAGATTTCCACGTTGATGTGACAGTTGTAGCGTTTTAGTAGGTATGGATTGTATGGAACTATCCATGAGTTATTGATATGTTTATTTTTGTGAACAATGTTCTCAATATCTTGTCGTCGGTATGATGGGTAGCCATCTAAATCTTTAACAGTGTGCTGTTTTAAGTCCTTTGGAAATTTTTTAGTACATTTTCCATTTTGCATGCATGGACTTGCTGGATTAAGAACTCCACATGGACCATGAACCATATGAGACACTACAATGTCATAGAGCTCTGGATATTGTTGTTGGTTAGGAATCTCAGCCCATACTATGTTGTCGATGTCTTCCTCAGTGTGAATCTTAGAATTGGTGTCTAAGATAAGGAGAATATGTGCATGTGGTAGACCTCTTTTTTGAAACTCGATGACATGAACCATTGCTATGACTGTTCCAAACAGGCCATTTTTGATGTCTTGTAAAAGGCTTTTTAGTTTTAGCCGAAATATGCGTGCAACTAAGTCAGGCCTATGTTCTACGTGTTGCCATGGTTCCAGATGCTCGGTGATTTCAACCCATTTGGGATTACAGGTCATGGTAACAAAAATGTCTGGTTTTCCATACTTAGTGACTATTGCCATTGCATCTTGATAACGTTGTTGCATGTTGCGGGGGCTTCCTTCAAATGACGAAGGTAGAATAACTGTTTTGCCAATAGGTATTCCCTTTTCAATTGATTTTTGTTGCAAATGTTCTTGAAGAACACAGTAGTCTTCTACTTTGAGGATTTTTTGATTTTGTCTTATGTAATTCAGGCGATTAGCTTCTATTTTAACATATGCATCTACTAAGTACTGTTGTGTTAGTTTTCCACCGTTTAAAATTGGATTAAAGTGATTGCGGACAGAGAGTTGAAAACTGTAGTATTGCAGTTGTGTTATTCTTCTAGTAGTACCTTGTTGTTGTAGGTTTTCATGCCAGCCTTGATCACCTCTTGGAAAGAAAAGCGGATATAGAAGAGCATCAAGGTTGCTGTGCAAAATGCTAATCCGCTGTGTTTTAGGAAGTAAAGGGTTGTTTTTGTCTGGGTGAAGATGAACTAATATATCCCTGTTAAAAGGAGGCTCTCCATCATCATTTTGGAAAACTACTGCGACCTCACTAATGCGTGGTTTGTTGTATCGCCGTGGATCTTGTCCACGTTCTTGTTTAATGGCCATGACAATAGAAGGCATTGAAGTTCCATATGTGATAGCCTTCTGTTCTTCTTCGGCTTCTACGTCTTTTAGCATGCGATATGCAGCTGCAAATGGATTGATTTGTTGTAAAAGTTGTGCAATTTGATGCATCATTTCAGTATTACACTTTTTGTTTTCGTGAACAGTCAGCCGTTGTTCTGTTGCTTCATTTGGATCCAAAATGTATAATTGAGCATATTTTGGAGTTTGGCCCATTTCTGGATGAAGTGTCCCTGTGCGGTGGTAAATTTGACCATGAATTTTAAAACAATACGGGCCAAATCCTGGCGGCGGTGCAATATTGGCTCCAAATGAAGCAAATGCATGTGAACTGTTGATGCTTCGGATATTGTCCATAAAATTTTTACTGTGTGGATGACTTCCTTTCATCAATTGCTCTAACAGATCTGAGTATTGAGGTATGGGCAACTGAATTTTCCCTTTTTGGCAGCATTGAGTGAACAGATTGTCTGCTGGTTTTTCATCGGTAAAATTGTGCGAGTTGCATTTGGAGCAGAGTGAATTCATCTTTCCACAGTAATGCTGAATAATTGTATTTTCATTATGTGTTCTGCTGGCTGTAAAAAGTTGAATATTGTGTTGAGTTTGGCTGAGATGGTAGATCATTCTTTTGTGATGAATTAGGCGATCATGTTGTTGTCTTTTTAGTTTGGAAGATGGGGATTCCTGTCTCCGTTGTTGGCTGTGGGCTTCTGCATCCTGAGCTTGTCTTGCAGCAGTTTGTTGTGGTGTCTCTTGTTTTCTACGTTGTGTGTGAGCTGTGGCATCTTGTGCTTGTCTGTCCACAGTTTGTTGAAGTGTCTCTTGTTTTCTACGTTGTGTGTGAGCTGTAGCATCTTGTGCTTGTCTGTCCAGTTTGTTGAAGAGTCTCTTGTTTTCTACGTTGTGTGTGAGCTGTAGCATCCTGAGCTTGTCTGTCCACAGTTTGTTGAAGAGTCTCTTGTTTTCTACGTTGTGTGTGAGCTGTAGCATCTTGTGCTTGTCTGTCCACAGTTTGTTGAAGAGTCTCATGTTTTCTACGTTGTGTGTGAGCTGTGGCATCTTTTGCTTGTCTGTCCACAGTTTGTTGAAGAGTCTCTTGTTTTCTACGTTGTGTGTGAGCTGTGGCATCTTGTGCTTGTCTGTCCATAGTTTGTTGAAGAGTCTCTTGTTTTCTAAGTTGTGTGTGAGCTGTGGCATCTTGTGCTTTTCTGTCCACAGTTTGTTGAAGAGTCTCTTTTTTTCGACGTTGTGTGTGAGCTTGAGCATCGTGGGCTTGTCTATCGGAAATTTGTTTAGGTGAGGCTTTGTGTCGACATAGTCTTTGAGAATTAGCTTCTCTGGCTTGTCTTTCAGTAGTTTGTTGAAGTGTCTCGATGTTGCGACGTTGTTGTCGCATTGATGCTGCTGCTATTTTTCTATCATGTTCGCTGGTGTATTTTCGCTTACGCCCCCTTGTAAGACAGAGCTCGTTAAGTATTCTTGAGTGAAGCTGTAAAAGGCAGACAGATAGACAAAATAATACAGTTAGACTGTTGAGTGAAGTAAAGGATTTTTTTGTTAGAGTACTGTGCATGAGAGAAGGTGTTGAGTTGACTTGTGAGAGCTATGTTGCACTGTGTTACTGAGCAGGTCTTTACAAATGTTGCTGAAAGTATGTTACTACATGGTTTACATTATGTGTGTGTTCCACGTGGAAAAACTGTAGGAGTGTGGGAGTGTTTATCGTTGTGTTGTGACCTTCTTTGTGGGCTACGATACAGCAAGATATGTGATGGGTAGAAATCTGGATAGTTTTTTGCGTTGTTAGTTGCCTCCATTTGTAATGTAAGGCAGTTGATGTGACAGTACTTGTGCCATTGCTAAGGGGGCGTTGGGTTATGGAGGTTGCATTGGGGCATCAATTTTTCTGCGCAAGCAGATGCAAACTGGAGCTAGTGGAGGCAAGACATGTTTGTGAGATGGGATGATTTTGGTAAGTACTATGTGTCTTTTGTGTGTGTCCATTTGTTTCTTTTTCTGGCTTACCTGTTCATTTTCAATTTCTTGTGGTGTCTCCTGTTGTGGTGGAAGTGCAGGAGGTGGTACTTCTAAGGCTCGTCTGTTGACTTTTTTTTGAAGAGTATCTTGCTGTAGCTGTTGTTTGTGAGCCGTACCCTCGTGGGTTATTGTGCAGGCAGTTTGTTTACATGTGTCTTGTTCTGGAGGCTGTGTGCTAGTGTTCACATCAGATTTTTGTCTGTTGACCTCTTGTTGTATTTGCCTTTGTTTTTGATGTTGTATTTGCTTTCTTTTTGCTGCAGCTGCTTTTCGTTGCTGGTCGATGATGTAGTTGCGCTTAGGCCCCATTGTAAGGCAATCAGTGTAAATTGTGGTAGACGTAATCTGAAAAAGACACGAAAATTGCAAGACATGGCAAATGATATGGTAGACTACAGGCAAGAAGTATGTATTCAGCAGCATGTTAGTTTTTTTTTTTTTTATAGGATTTTGACAAAGGTATGTAGCAGTGGTTATGAGGTAAAGTCTTGAATAATGATGGTTCATTTATTGCTTGTTGGTGTTCCGCTGTGCAGCACGCATCAGCGTGTTTGACAGCGGAAGATCATCGATCTGAATGGGCATGGAACCGGCATATACTGGTAACTATGGTAAACGATCAGGTAAGTATGCAAAGCGCAAAACTCTAGAAGTGTGGAAGTGTTTATCATTGTGTAGTGAGCTTCCTTTGGGGGCTACGATACAGCAAGGCATGAGATGGGTTGAAATCTCGTTACTTTTTAGAGGTGTTAATTGCTTCCATTTGTAATATGAGGCAGTTGATGTGACAGTACTTGTCCCGTTGCTAAGGGGGCGTTGGCTTATAGAGAATGCATTGGGGCATTAATTTATCTGCGCAGGCAGATGCAAACTGGAACCAATGGAGGCAAGACATGTTAAGCTGGGTTCACACTAAACGACAGCGACAACGACGTCGCTGTTACGTCACCATTTTCGGTGACGTAACAGCGACCTTGTAAGTCGCTGTTATGATCGCTGCTTAGCTGTCAAACACAGCAGAAGCAGCGATCATAACGTCGCTGTGTTACATGTTCAGAGAGCAGGGAGCCGCGCTTAGCGCTGGCTCCTTGCTCTCCTAGGTACAGTACACATCGGGTTAATTAACCCGATGTGTGCTGCAGCTACATGTCACAGTGCAGAGAGCAGGGAGCCGCGCGCACTGCTTAGCGCTGGCTCCTTGCTCTCTTTGCTACAGTATACATCGGGTTAATTACCCGATGCATACTGCAGCCACATGTCACAGTGCAGGAGCCGGCGCTGGCAGCAAGAGCGGAGGCTGGTAACCAGCGTAAACATCGGGTAACCAGGGAAAGGACTTCCCTTGGTTACCCGATGTTTACGCTGGTTACAGCTTACCGCAGCTGCCAGTGCCGGCTCCTGCTCGCTTCATTTCGTCGCTCTCTTGCTGTCACACACAGCGATGTGTGTGTCACAGCGGGAGAGTGACGACGAAAAAATGAAGCTGGACATTCAGCAACGACCGGCGACCTCACAGCAGGGGCCAGGTCGTTGCTGGATGTCACACACAGCGACAGCGACGGGACGTCGCTGCAACGTCACCGAAAATGGTGACGTAGCAGCGACGTCGTTGTCGTTGTCGCTGTGTGTGACACCAGCTTTAGTGAGGTGGGATGATTTTGGTAGTTACTATGTGTATTTTGTGTGTGTCCATTCTCTTCTTCTTCTGACTTACCTCTTCATTTCTAATTTCTTGTGGTGTCTCCTGTTGTGGTGGAAGTGCGGGAGGTGATACTTCCAAGGCTTGTCTGTTGTCCTTTTTTTGAAGATTATCTTGGTGTAGCTGTTGTGTGTGAGCCGTACCCTCGTGGGTTATTGTGCAGGCAGTTTGTTTACGTGTGTCTTGTTCTGGAGGCTGTGTGCTAGCGTTGGCATCACATCGTTGTCTGTTGACCTCTTGTTCTATTTGCCTTTGTTTTTGACGTTTTAGTTGCCTTCTTTTTGCTGCAGCTGCTTTTCGTTCCTGGTCGGTGGTGTACTTGCGCTTCGGCCCCATTATAAGGCAATCAGTGTAAATCGTGCTAGACGTAATCTGAAAAAGACACGAAAATTGCAAGACATGGCAAATGATATGGTAGACTACAGGCAAGAAGTATGTATTCAGCAGCATGTTAGTTTTTTTTTTTTTATAGGATTTTGAGAAAGGTATGTAGCAGTGGTTATGAGGTAAAGTCTTGAATAATGATGGTTCATTTATTGCTTGTTGGTGTTCCGCTGTGCAGCACGCATCAGCGTGTTGGACAGCGGAAGATCATCGATCTGAATGGGCATGGAACCGGCATATACTGGTAACTATGGTAAACGATCAGGTAAGTATGCAAAGCGCAAAACTCTAGAAGTGTGGGAGTGTTTATCATTGTGTAGTGAGCTTCCTTTGGGGGCTACGATACAGCAAGGCATGAGATGGGTTGAAATCTCGTTACTTTTTAGAGGTGTTAATTGCTTCCATTTGTAATATAAGGCAGTTGATGTGACAGTACTTGTCCCATTGCTAAGAGGGCGTTGGCTTATAGAGAATGCATTGGGGCATTAATTTATCTGCGCAGGCAGATGCAAACTGGAGCCAATGGAGGCAAGACATGTTAGTGAGGTGGGATGATTTTGGTAGTTACTATGTGTATTTTGTGTGTGTCCATTCTCTTCTTCTTCTGACTTACCTCTTCATTTCTAATTTCTTGTGGTGTCTCCTGTTGTGGTGGAAGTGCGGGAGGTGATACTTCCAAGGCTTGTCTGTTGTCCTTTTTTTGAAGATTATCTTGGTGTAGCTGTTGTGTGTGAGCCGTACCCTCGTGGGTTATTGTGCAGGCAGTTTGTTTACGTGTGTCTTGTTCTGGAGGCTGTGTGCTAGCGTTGGCATCACATCGTTGTCTGTTGACCTCTTGTTCTATTTGCCTTTGTTTTTGACGTTGTAGTTGCCTTCTTTTTGCTGCAGCTGCTTTTCGTTCCTGGTCGGTGGTGTACTTGCGCTTCGGCCCCATTATAAGGCAATCAGTGTAAATCGTGCTAGACGTAATCTGAAAAAGACACGAAAATTGCAAGACATGGTAAATGATATGGTAGACTACAGGCAAGAAGTATGTATTCAGCGGCCTGTAATTTTTTTTTTGTTTGATTTTTGTTCAAGGTATTTAGCAGTGTGTGTGAGTTAAAGTTTTGAATAATGATGTTTCATTTTTTGCTCGATGGTCTTCGGCTGTGCAGCACGCATCAGCGTGTTTGACAGCGGGAGACCATCAATCTAAATGTGCAGGAAACTGTCGTAGACTGGTAACCATGGTACACAATGGAATAACTATGCAAATTGCTTTGCTTATTTACCCAATGTGTACCATAGTTACCAGCGTACGCCGACTCCCGCACACGTGTACCGTGAGTCGGGGTAAGCTGGTAACCATAGTACACATTGGCTAACAAACCAAAATGCTTTCGATATGAAGAAAAGGAGAAATTCCAGCAACTCCAGGAGAAAGTAGAATTTTATTTAAAAATGGATTCTTTATTGATAATAAAAATATTCCATCCAAGCAAGACAAAAAATAGTGAGGCAAGACAGAGGAGTCGTTTCCTACGCGTTTCAACGTAGATAGGTTGGAATCATGGCATTCCATGATTAAGACCTATCTAGGTTGAAACGCGTAGGAAACGGCTCCTTTGTCTTGCCTCACTAAAAATCATTTTGTTTTGCTTTGATGAAATATTTTTATTATCAATAAATAATCCATTTTTAAAGAAAATTCTACTTTCTCCTGGAGTTGCTGGAATTTCTCCTTTTCTTCATGTGTTCTCACCCAGGTCCAGGGTGTTTCCGTGCACCAGAGGTAAAATTTGGGAGTGAAGAGGGGAGAGCTGAAGTTAGTTCGTTTTTGAAAATGCTTTCCATAGTTACAGGATTGTATACCATTGTTACCTGTGTAAGTCGTTAAGCTGCTAACCAGAGTGCAAATTGGCTAACTATGCAAATCGACCGTGGTGGTTTATTTTTTGCTTGTTGATCTCTTGCTGTGTAGCTGTGTGCACCCCCATGCTGCGCATTCCCCATCGTTCTCCATCCCCTATGCTGCGCACTCCCAAACGTGCTCCATCCCCCATGCTGCGAACTCCCCATCGTGCTCCATCCCCGATGCTGCGCACCCCCCATCATGCTCCATCCCCGATGCTGCACACCCCCCCATCGTGCTCCATCCCCCATGCTGCACCAGCATCAGCCTCTCTGCCCCCAGCATCAGCTTCTCTGCCCCCAGCATCAGCCTCTCTCCTCCCAGCATCAGCCTCTCTCCTCCCAGCATCAGCCTCTCTCATCCTAGCATCAGCCTCTCTCCTCCCAGCATCAGCCTCTCTCCTCCCAGCCTTCCCCAGCATCAGCCTCTCTCCTCCCAGCCTCCTTCCTCCCACCCTCCCCCAGCATCAGCCTCCCCCTCCCAGCCTCACCCAGCATCAGCCTCCCCCAGCATCAGCCTCTCTTCTCTCAACCTACCCCTCCCAGCCTTCCTCCTCCCAGCCTCCCTCAGCATCAGCCTCCCTCTCCCAGCCTCCCCAAGCATCAGCCTCCACCAGCATCAGCCTCTCTCCTTCCAGCCTCCCCCAGCATCAGCCTCCGCCAGCATCAGCCTCTCTCCTTCCAGCCTCCCTCAGCATCAGCCTCCCTTTCCCAGCCTTCCCCAGCATCAGCTTTCCCCTCCCAGCCTCCCTCAGCATCAGCCTTCCCTAGCATCAGCCTCTCTCCTCCCAGCCTCAGCCTCTCTCCTTCCAGCCTCCCCCAGCATCAGCCTCTCTCCTTCCAGCCTCCCTCAGCCTCAGCCTCTCCCCTTCCCAGCCTTCCCCAGGATCAGCCTCTCTCCTCCCAGCCTCCCTCCTCCCAGCCTCCCTCAGCATCAGCCTCCCTCTCCCAGCCTCCCCAAGCATCAGCCTCCACCAGCATCAGCCTCTCTCCTTCCAGCCTCCCCCAGCATCAGCCTCCGCCAGCATCAGCCTCTCTCCTTCCAGCCTCCCCCAGCATCAGCCTCTCTCCTTCCAGCCTCCCTCAGCATCAGCCTCCCCTTCCCAGCCTTCCCCAGGATCAGCCTCTCTCCTCCCAGCCTCCCTCCTCCCAGCCTCCCTCAGCATCAGCCTCCCTCTCCCAGCCTCCCCAAGCATCAGCCTCCACCAGCATCAGCCTCTCTCCTTCCAGCCTCCCCCAGCATCAGCCTCCGCCAGCATCAGCCTCTCTCCTTCCAGCCTGCCCCAGCATCAGCCTCCGCCAGCATCAGCCTCTCTCCTTCCAGCCTCCCCCAGCATCAGCCTCTCTCCTTCCAGCCTCCCTCAGCATCAGCCTCCCCTTCCCAGCCTTCCCCAGGATCAGCCTCTCTCCTCCCAGCCTCCTTCCTCCCAGCCTCCCCCTCCCAGCCTCCCTCAGCATCAGCCTTCCGCTCCCAGTCTCTCCCAGCATCAGCCTCCCCAAGCATCAGCCTCCACCAGCATCAGCCTCTCTCTTTCCAGCCTCCCCCAGCATCAGACTCTCTCCTTCCAGCCTCCCTCAGCATCAGCCTCCCTTTCCAGCCTTCCCCAGGTTCAGCCTCTCTCCTCCCAGCCTCCTTCCTCCCATCCTCCCCAAGCATCAGCCTCCACCAGCATCAGCCTCTCTCCTTCCAGCCTCCCCCAGCATCAGCCTCCGCCAGCATCAGCCTCTCTCCTTCCAGCCTCCCCCAGCATCAGCCTCCCTCTCCCAGCCTTCCCCAGGATCAGCCTCTCTCCTCCCAGCCTCCGTCCTCCCAGCCTTCCCCATCATCAGCTTTCCCCTCCCAGCCTCCCTCAGCATCAGCCTTCCCTAGCATCAGCCTCTCTCCTCCCAGCCTCAGCCTCTCCCCTTCCCAGCCTTCCCCAGGATCAGCCTCTCTCCTCCCAGCCTCCCTCCTCCCAGCCTCCCTCAGCATCAGCCTCCCTCTCCCTGCCTCCCCAAGCATCAGCCTCCACCAGCATCAGCCTCTCTCCTTCCAGCCTCCCCCAGCATCAGCCTCCGCCAGCATCAGCCTCTCTCCTTCCAGCCTCCCCCAGCATCAGCCTCTCTCCTTCCAGCCTTCCCCAGGATCAGCCTCTCTCCTCCCAGCCTCCTTCCTCCCAGCCTCCCCCTCCCAGCCTCCCTCAGCATCAGCCTTCCGCTCCCAGTCTCCCCCAGCATCAGCCTCCCCAAGCATCAGCCTCCACCAGCATCAGCCTCTCTCTTTCCAGCCTCCCCCAGCATCAGACTCTCTCCTTCCAGCCTCCCTCAGCATCAGCCTCCCCTTCCCAGCCTTCCCCAGGATCAGCCTCTCTCCTCCCAGCCTCCTTCCTCCCAGCCTCCCCATCCCAGCCTCCTTCAGCATCAGCCTTCCCCTCTTCCCCATGATCAGCCTCTCTGCTCCCAGCCTCCTCCAGCACGCTGTGCTCCTCTGCCGACACTCACACACCCGATCGCATCCACTCACACACACCCGATCGCATCCACTCACACACACACGATCGCATCCACTCACACACACCCGATCGCATCCACTCACACACACCCGATCGCATCCACTCACACACACCCGATCGCATCCACTCACACACACCCGATCGCATCCACTCACACACACCCGATCGCATCCACTCACACACACCCGATCGCATCCACTCACACACACCCGATCGCATCCACTCACACACACCCGATCGCATCCACTCACACAGACACTGACGATGTCGCACTTACGCGCTCATACTCACAACATCCGGGGATATCACATGCCTCTGGCCATGTGATCCTCCGTCAGGTCCTGGAAGGTCACAACAGGCTGAGAAGCAAGCGATATCCCAGGATGTTGTGAGTATGTGAATGCGATGTGAGGTGTGTGTGAGGTGTGTGTGAGGTGTGTGTGAGAGTGAGTGTGATCTGATGTGTGTGTATGTTTGTGTGTGTGCGTGTGGATCTTCCGCCGCAGCAGGCAGCAGGACCTTGATGCGCTTGTAACCATGCGAGCATGGTTACCAACGTATCCACACCACTCCCGTGCGAGCGGGGGCCGGGGGAAGGGGGGGGGGGGAGGGAGTACAGTACTCACCTCCGTGACAGCGCTTGTAACCATGCGAGCATGGTTACCAACGTATCCACACCACTCCCGTGCGAGCGGGGGCCGGGGGAAGGGGGGGGGGAGGGAGTACAGTACTCACCTCCGTGACAGCGCTTGTAACCATGCGAGCATGGTTACCAACGTATCCACACCACTCCCGTGCGAGCGGGGGCCGGGGGAAGGGGGGGGGGGAGGGAGTACAGTACTCACCTCCGTGACAGCGCTTGTAACCATGCGAGCATGGTTACCAACGTATCCACACCACTCCCGTGCGAGCGGGGGCCGGGGGAAGGGGGGGGGGAGGGAGTACAGTACTCACCTCCGTGACAGCGCTTGTAACCATGCGAGCATGGTTACCAACGTATCCACACCACTCCCGTGCGAGCGGGGGCCGGGGGAAGGGGGGGGGGGGGGAGGGAGTACAGTACTCACCTCCGTGACAGCGCTTGTAACCATGCGAGCATGGTTACCAACGTATCCACACCACTCCCGTGCGAGCGGGGGCCGGGGGAAGGGGGGGGGGGGGGAGGGAGTACAGTACTCACCTCCGTGACAGCGCTTGTAACCATGCGAGCATGGTTACCAACGTATCCACACCACTCCCGTGCGAGCGGGGGCCGGGGGGGGGGGGAGGGAGGGAGTACAGTACTCACCTCCGTGACAGCCGAGTCAGTTCGGGAAATGCGCGGGGGAGGGAGGGGGCGGGGCCAGAGCTAGCATGCATTGCGTGAGGGGGGCGGGGCATGGCGTGGCGTGGCCGAATTGCCAATGCCTGCAGGGTGCCGGGGCGAGAGGCCAATCTGTGGGGGGGGGCGGAGCCTGGGCGAGCGGCTGGCCAATCCGTGTGGGGGCGCAGCCTGGGCAAGCGGCCAATCCGTGTGGGGGGGTGGGGCCATGGCGAGCCCAGCGGCCAATCAGCTTTGTGTCACCGTAAGGACACAATTTCGGAGCATGACAGACAGACAGATAGACAGACAGACAGACAGACAGACAGACAGAATAAGGCAATTATATATATAGATAAAAATCCCAAATCAGCAAATAACATGGACGTATTTGGTGTCCCTGTAATCGTAACAACCCGAACAACACAGTGATGAGATTATTGATGGGGTTCGTAAATGCTGTATAAAAAAAATGGCACCATTTATTATTTTTCTTTATTAAAACCCATAAAAAATGTATTAAAAATGTATTGTTGAGGCCGTGTTCACACGTAGCGTAAAGGCTGCGTTTTTACTGCAGGTGTCTGCACCACGAGCGCAGTAACAATCTTCTTTGATTATTGCGTGTTTGCGGCATTTTTTATGCATTGTTCCCCTTATTTGATACATGTTTGTTGCAGATGTGAATCCTGAAGATTATAAAGAAAAAAAAACGCACAATTCAGTAGCATCTTTAGACGCAAAAGACGTCACATCCACTTTGGACAATTAGTCCATGTTCACATGTAGTGTAAATGCTGCATTTTTTTCTGCTGTTTTTTTGCACATTTATTCTGCTGTGTTTATCTGCCCAAGTAAAGAGGATGTGATTCCATGAAATAATATTGCTGAAATCTGCAGTTTTGGTGCTTTTTTTTTCTCTGGAGGTTTCTATGTGGAGCTTAAAAAAAACGTAGGAAAAAGCTTCTCTGTACAATAAAAACACTTAAAAATGCAAATTCACAGCTGAACCAAAAATGCATTAAATAATGGAGAAAAGGCATAAATATGCAGCAAAAATGGAATAATCAATGAAGATTGTTTTTTTGTAGTTTGGTGCAGACAGCAGAAGAAACAAAAAGAAACAGAATATATGCAACGTGTGAGCACGGCTTTATAGGCACAAATAACTGCCAAATGGGTGTGGCTAGGGGCGTGCTCAAAATTTGCAGACTTTGTCCCTCTTTCCTTTCTTCAAAAGTTGGGAGGTATGACTGTATATACACACACAATACAGATACCTCACATTCAAATACACACACTCTTCTGTGTTACAGGGGAGGCTGATGACTGTACATGTGATGCTGCAGGGGAAGCTGATGACTGTACATGGGATACTGCAGAGTTAATAGGAGTACCTCCACCCTCTATCCTTCTCAGTCGACCAATGCAGATGTGATCAAGCAGACTAAATCTGCTTCTTCATCACTCCCTAGAAACACACAAGCTGTTCTTCTCATCTTGAAATGTGCCATGCAGGAGCACTGGCCAACTAACTCATATATTAGTCAGATGCAAAAGCGTAAAAATAATAAATTAATGCCCTTTTCAAGCGCCTTACATAACAGTGCCCACATTTTGCCACCAAGAAACTAATAATGCCCCTTGTGTGCCTATTTGACAGTCACAATACCCTAAGCTGTGTCACTATAAAAATAAGTGCCCACTTAACATTTCATAATCTCCTCCTAGGCTTCCACTGTAAAGCTCCTTTCTACACAGAATTATGTCCCTATAGCTCCCCTAAACACAGCATAATGGCCCCCAAAACTGTATGATGCCCCCACAGTAGTCACCACACTGTATGATGGTGTGGCGCCCCAGGACCTGGTCGCCACAACAGCATTGCCCCTCCAAAGGGTTAATGCTGAGCCTGGAGGTAATTGGGGGGTCTATTGGCCAGTAAGTTTAACATCCAACGCAGTTCTCCCTCAGGCCAGCAGGGGGAGCTCTGAACCTGGAGTTCCAGGGAGCATTCCCTAAGTCTGGCCTGAGGGAGGAGTTAGTGGTCAGTCTGTAGAGAGAAGTCAGAGCAAGCAGACGCAGAGTAGTGCTGTCTTGTGGAACTGGGGCCTGGAGCTGGAGTAGCTTGGCCCAGTGAAGCAAGATTTGCAGAGAGGCACAGAAGAGACTCAGACATCGGAGTCTGTGGTTGCCAGGGTATAAAATCCTTCCCTGGTGGCCGAATCCTTAGGGCAGGAGAGCTGCAAGCCCCCCTGGCCAAAAAGCAATCTGAAGGTACAGCTGCATCCCAAGGGCCCGGTGTGGACTCCTGCAGAGAAGCACCAGAGAGGGCCTGCGCAGCCTACCACACAGAAAAAGGGATGAACCACTGGTCCCAGCAGCAAGAGGGCCATTGCTAAATTCAGAGTGCAGGGTCCTATAGAAGAAAAGGAAAAATCAGGGAGCAGGCCTCATACTCAACTGGCCAAAGAGATTACTCCCAGGCACTTCCAGGCCAGCCGGATCATCTTTACCATCTGTGACGGTCTCCCTGGACTAAACTTCTGCCAAGTAAAAGAGGAAAAGGTAAAGAGACTACTGTTTGTGCCTGTTTCTTTCACTGCCTGTCGGCCCTGCACCGTATTATTCACACATCACACCATAGACTCTCACGAGCACCAACTGTGCCCCGGGGCACCGCTCCACCTGTGGGGAGCAGTACCACCATTGCTGCCATTCCATCACCCCGGAGGCCTCATACAGCAGCGGCGGCTTAATAGCCGCATACCACAGGTGGCGTCACGAACACAAACCCCAATTCACCAGCCATATTTAATTGACACCCACCAGGGCCACGGAGTCGGGCCCCGCCACCACTGATGACCCCCGGACTAGTCCGGCCCGGCACCGGGTGTCCCATAGCCCTGGGGTGGGCGAGTCAATGGCATCACTTTAGCGCCCACACTGTATGATGGCCCCTATTATAGTACACACAGTATATTAGCCTACTTATTAGCCCTCACTTTTTATGATAGCCCCTTTTACATACCCCACTCTGTAGTAGACCATTTGTTGGAGGGACCCTTTAATAGCCCTCACTCTGTAGGATATCCCATTTAGTGGCCCTCTCTCTGTAGTATGCCCCCTTCGTAGTCCCTACTCTTTCAGAGGGCCCACTTAGCAGCTCTCCATAACATATGGTGATTCCAATTAGCAGCTCCCAGTCTATATCAAGGTCCCATTAGTAGCCTCAAAACTGCATGATGGCCCTCTACTATCCCCCACTATGTATGATGGCCCTCTTAATAGCCTTGCTATTTATGATGGTCCTGATTAGAGATGAGCAATGTCCGAGTTTCGAGGTTTGCCAATTTCATGTTCGAGTGATTTTGGTTTGTGTTCAAGTCGTTCGACGAACTCGAACAATTTGCTAAAAGTTCGGCAGTTCGAGTTACATAGAATCATAGAAAATTAGAGATGGAATGGACCTCCTGGGTCATCTAGTCCAACTCCCTGCTGAAAGCAGGATTCACTAAATCATCCCAGACAGATGTCCGTCCAACCTCTTTTTAAAGACTTCCATTGAAGGAGAACTCACAACCTCTCGTGGCAGCCTGTTCCACTCATTGATCACCCTCACTGTCAGAAAGTTTTTTCTAACATCTAATCTGTGTCTCCTCCCCATCAGTTTCATCCCATTGCTTGAAGTCTTTCCTTGTGAAAATGAGAATAAAACTGATCCCTCTACAGTGTGACAGCCTTTAAGATATTTGTAGACAGCTATTAGGACTCCTCTCAGTCTTCTCTTTTGCAAGCTAACCAATCCTAAATCCTGTAACCGTTCCTCATAGAACATGGTTTGCAGACCGGTCACTATCCTGGTAGCTCTTCTCTGAACTTGCTGCAGTTTGTTGATGTCTTTTTTAAAATGTGGACACAGTATTCCAGATGAGGTCTGACCAAAGAGGAGTAAAGGGGGATAATGACTTCACGTGATCTAGAATGTATGCTTCTGTTAATACATCCTAGAATGGTGTTTGCCTTTTTTGCAAACCGTGGTTTTTCACATTAACTATGTGCGCATGTTGCATATCTGCATGCGTCCTGCGTCCACAGCACAATCCCTCTCTCTTTCCTACTCACCGTTCACGGGCGCCTCGCTGCACGGCTGTCACAAATCTCCGTGGCTTTTCCTCTTTTGAATGACTGCCGCTTCATTATTCAATCAGGTATTCCGTGCCTTCCTCGCCCACCAGCGCCCATGATTGGTTGCAGTCAGACACGCCCCCACAATGAGTGACAGCTGTCTCACTGCAACCAATCACAGCCGCCGGCGGGCAGGTCTATATCGTGCAGTAAAATAAATAAATAAATAATAAAAAAAAAAATGCGGTCCTCCCAATTTTGATACTAGCCAGGATGGTTGGAGACTGGTATTGTCAGGATGGGGAGTGCCACGTTATGGGGAGCCCACCACCCTGACAATATCACCCAGCAGCCGCCCGGAATTGCCGCATCCGTTAGATCCGACAGTTCTGGGACTCTACCCAGCTCACCCCTGGTGAGGTGGCAATCGGGGTAATAACGAGGTCAATCATGACAAGCGTCTCCCCGAGACACCTTCCATGATTAAATTGTAAGTGAAAGTAAATAAACACGCACAGCGGAAAATCCTTTGTTTGGAATAAAAGACCAAAAAGCCCTCATTTACCTCTTTATTAATCCCCAAACAACAATCCAGGTCCGAAGTAATCCACACGACACTGTCAGCTCTGCTACATGAAGATGACAGGGAACCCCGTAGAACATGAGCGATCTGTGTCCTTCTCCACGCAGCAGGTGAAGTGAGCCGCGCTGTTACCGGAGACTTCACTCTGCAGTGCAGAGGTCAAGATAACCAAATCTTCCTGTTTCTCATTAGAGCCAGTGGCTCAATGGTTAGAGCTTCCGCCTAAGAAGCACAAGTTCAAGTCCCGGCCGCCCTGGTAAAGAATTTGATATATTTTTAATTTTAAATTATAATTATTTATTTATAATTATAATATAATTTAATTTAATTATGCACTGAGGGGAGGAGCCGGACATCAGCTGTGAGCCGTGGGCAACACCTCTAAAATTGGAGCAGTTCACCAAATGAGGCTGCATTGCTCTCTCCTCTTTCTCTCCTCTCCCTCTTCTCTCTCTTCTCTCTCTTGTTCTCTCTCTCTCTTGGTCTCTCTCTCTCTTTATTTCTCTCTTCCTTTCTCTCTTTTTCTCTCTTTCTCTTTGTTTCTCTCTTTCTCTCTCTCTTGTTCTCTCTGTTTCTCTTTCTTTTTCTCTCTTTCTCTCTCTTTCTCTCTCTTTCTCTCTCTCCTCTCTCTCTCCTCTCTCTTTCTCTCTCTCTTCTCTACTCTCTCTTCTCTCTCTTTCTCTCTCTTGTTCTCTCTCTCCTGTTCTCACTCTCTCTCTCTTTCTCTCTCTTTGTCTCTCTTTTCTCTCTTTTTCTCTCTTTCTCTCTCTCCTCTCTCCTCTCTCTCTTCTCGCTTCTCTCTCTCCTCTCTCCTCTCTCTCTTGTTCTCTCTCTCTCTTGCTCTCTCTCATTCTCTCTTCCTTTCTATCTTTATCTCTTTTTCTCTCTCTCTTTTTCTCTCTCTTTATCTCTCTCTCTTTATCTCTTTCTCTCTCTTTCTCCCTCTTTCTCTCCTCTCTCTCTCTCTTCTCTCCTCACTCTCTTCTCGCTCTCTTCACTCTCTCTTCTCTCTTGTTCTCGCTCTCTCTTGTTCTCTCTCTCTTTCTCTCTCTTTTTCTCTCTTTCTCTCTCTCCTCTCTCTCTCCTCTCTCTCCTCTCTCCTCTTTCTCTTCTCTCTCTTTCCCACTTTCGTTCTCTCTCTCTTGTTCTCTCTCTCTTGTTCTCTCTCTCTTGTTCTCTCTCTCTTTCTCTCTCTCTCTTTTTCTCTTTTTCTCTCTCTCTCTCTTCTCTCTGTCCTCTCTCCCTTCTCTCCTCTTCTCTCCTCTTCTCTCTCTCCTCTCTCTCTTCTCTCTTTTTCTCTCTCTTGTTCTCTCTCTCTCTTGTTCTCTCTCTCTTGTTCTCTCTCTCTTTCTCTCTCTTTTTCTCTCTCTCTTTCTCTCTCTCTTTTCTCTCTCTCTTTTCTCTCTCCCTCTCTCTCTTCTCTCTCTTTTCTCTCTCCCTCTCTCTCTTCTCTCTCTTTTCTCTTTCTCTCTTCTCTTTTCTCTCTCTTTTCTCTCTCTTTTCTCTCTCTCACACCTAGCAATGATCAGCTGATGCGGTCACCTGACGGAATCAGCTGATACTATTAATCGAGCGGTGAGGCCGGATTTTTACCGCCCAGCCGGCTAAACTATCAGCTGCTGCTGTCGGACAGGAGTCTGCACAGAAGTGTGTAGTTTTTCTTTTTTTTTTGCACTGATGCATCAGCTAATTGTATAAAAGCCGTTTATACAATCAGCTGCTGTGTCATGTGATTCAGGCCCTTGAACCTGACACATCATCTGATCGCTTTGCCTTCCAGCAAACCGATCAGATGATATTGGATCCGGATTGGATGCAGCTGGACCCTTGACCCAGGATTACTGCGGAGGGGGGTTCTTTATTTCAATAAAGATGTAGTCACTAATTGTGTTGTGTTTTATTTCTAATAAAAATGTTTTTCTGTGTGTTGTGTTTTTTTTTATGTGTACTAGAAATTTATGGTGGCCATGTCTAATATTGGCGTGCCATCATGAATTTCGGGCTTAGGGCCAGTTGATAATATACAGCTAGCCCTAACCCCATTATTACCCGACAAGCCACCAGTCACCAGGGCAGCTGGAAGAGTTGGTTACAGCGCCAGAAGATGGCGCTTCTATGAAAGCGCCATTTTCTGGGTTGGCTGTGGACTGCAATTCGCAGCAGGGGTGCCCAGAAAGCTTGGGCACCGTGCGCTGTGGATTCCAATCCTCAGCTGCCTAGTTGTACCTGGCTGGACACAAAAATTGGGTGAAGCACAAGTCATTTTTTTTTAATTATTTCATGAAATTCATGAAATAATTAAAAAGAAAAAGGGCTTCCTTATATTTTTGGTTCCCAGCCGGGTACAAATAGGCAGCTTGGGTTTGGGGGTAGCCCGTAGCTACCTGCTGTACCTGGCTAGGATACAAAAACATGGTGAAGCCCACATAATTTTTTTGGGGGGGGGGGCAAAAAACTCCTGCATACAGTCCTGGATGGAGTATGCTGAGCCTTGTAGTTCTGCAGCTGCTTTCTGCTGTCTGTCTGTATGGAGGAGAGCAGACAGCAGCTGCAGAACTACAAGGCTCAGCATCCTCCATCCAGGACTGTATGCTGGAGGGACAGGCAGGGGGAGCAGAACTACAAGGCTCAGCATGCTCCATTCACTACTGTATGCAGGAGAGCAGACAGCAGCTGCAGAACGACAAGTCTTAGCATACTCTATTCAGGACTGTATGTATGAGTTTTTTGCCCCCTAAAAAAAATGATGTGGGCGTCGCTATATTTTTGTATGCTAGCCAGGTACAGCAGGCAGGTACTGCTGACCCCAACCCCCAGCTGCCTATTTGTACCCGGCTGGAAACAAAAAATATAGGGAAGACCTCTTTTTTTTTAATTATTTCACGAATTTCATGAAATAATAAAAAAAAAAAATTACGTAGGCTTCGCCCAATTTTTGTGTCCAGCCAGGTACAACTAGGCAGCTGGGAATTTGAATCCGCAGCACAGGTTGGCCCGAGCTTTCTGGGCCCCTCTGCTGCGAATTGCAGTTCACAGCCACCCCAGAAAATGGCGCTTTCATAGAAGTGCCATCATCTGGCGCTGTATCTAACTCTTCCAGCAGCCCTTAAGCCGAGTGGCTCGCTGGGTAATAATGGGTTAATACTAGCTTTGCTTTACTAGCTAGTATTAAGCCAGTGATTCTTAATGTCAGGCAAGTTTGACCCGGCCATTAAGAATCTCCAATAAAGGATTAAAAAAAGACACCACCCAGAGAAAAAATACTTTAATAGAAATAAATACACAGACACACTTAGAGACTCCATGTTTATTACTCCCTGTCAGCCCTCCACGATCCTGGTCTTCTGTTTTCTTTCTCCTTCAACCCATGCAGCTCTGCTGCATCAGACAGCTGCATGGGAGGAAAACGCTGCTGCTCCATGCAGTCTAATCACTTAGTAAGTGAGCAGAGGCTGCGGGCTGTAAGTGGTGACGTCACCACTGACAGGAGGGTTACTATAGCAACGTTGCTCCGATCACATGATTCACGATTCACCGGCTGTGACATCCACTCCTTGCATGCGCGCTGACTCTGTAAAAAGCGCCCACATGCAGGAAA